>NC_141109.1:28080568-28685568 GCF_041138505.1 Cibotium barometz
TTGTTGACTCATTGGTCTCAACGGAGAGTCCAGAGTGATATTGTTTTGTGAGAAACAAAGACTCAATGAAAATTTTGAAGTATGACATGTGTAACCAATAAATTGTTTGTCAATGGATTGTTTTTATTAACACTAGTTTGGTACCAAAACAGGACACTTGAGTGTCCTTTTTTGGGGGTTGCAAAAAAAAAAAAAACAAACTCCTAATGTAGGCTTTAAAAACCAAAATGCTTCATTGGGCATGTAGAACATAACCCTATGCTTATGTAAAAAAATGCTAAACATATAAAATGCCTTTTTATTTGGAAGTACATAAGCAACAAAGTAGCATGTCTTGAAAATGAACATTTTTCAGGATTTTTCCAAATATGCAAGCATCATTCTCTCTCAAAAAAAATTCCAATGATATCAATAGCATTTTTTCCAAGATATTTTGATAGCATACATCAGTCCAAGGAGGTAGAAGTTCACCAAAAAAATCATTTTCCTTTCCTAGAATTTTTTCCAAAAAAGTTGCAAAAAATCAGCAAAGTAACGCGTATTATCAAAACTCAATCACGCCACTAAAAAATAATGTAGCCCTATCAATGAGAATATTGATTATTGGTTTTCATGCTTGAGATGAGATAAATAATCCATAATTTGATTTGTATGACACTAACTTAGCCTCCACTTAAGTAAGTTCTTATCGCCTAGTTCTAAAAAAACTGTAAAAAATAAAAATGCAAAATTTGATCATCTTTTATCAAAAACTAATCATAACTATGCTTGCACAAGTAGTCTACACCTATAGTTACAACAAATAATGCACTTACACAGCTTTCCCCTTTGATGAAAATCAAAATTAGGCTCATAATTAGACATTTTATGTATTAAAAACAGGTTGCACAAAAGGCCATATATGAGAAGAGGCCCAAAAAGTGGCTCTAAAGTTTTGAAAAATTCAAAACAAAGTAGTATTTACCCTATATAACATGGGTGCACCTCAAGTTTTACATTATTAGCTTGCATATGGAAGGAGAAAAATTCATGCTCCACTTGTATAAAAAACGTCATTTCAATATTAGCGAGTCAAAAATTTATCCAATAATTATTGTTTGATGATTCTTGGATTTAGTTTACATCATGGGCTTTCCATCAAGCCAAGTTTCATGATCAAACTATGTCCCTTCTAAAATTTATGTCCAAATTACTACTATTTTGAAAACAGCAAAAATCATGCGTTTTATCAGCATGTGTCTAAGAAAATTAAAATATTGCCTTGCAAAAACTAAGACATCTGTGGATGTTAAGCATTTCAAAACTCTTAATAGATTGCCCACAAAAATTCAAGAACTTTTCAGGACACTTTAGTGTCTCAGGACACTTAAGTGTCCAATTACAGAACTAGTGTTAAAGTTTTAAAGAGGAGTGTGTGCGTATCTGTTTTCTAAAGCTAAAATTAAGAAAGGCATTTCAATTATGGGTGGGTGAGTACTTGTTTGGTTCCACCGATTCCAGTGGTAGGGTGGTGGCTAACCCATGGGCCGGATGGGGTTAGGCTGGAATCATGGAGTTTTAATAATCAAATTGAAAAATCTTAGGATTATGCTAAGCTTTGAATAGATAGTTAATGCCCTGATAAATTTCTCGATTGAGTGGATCAACGACTGTGCCTAATCTTGATTAGGAAAAAAGCGTTAAATTGCTCAGATGATCAAATTATATCAGTGATAGTTTCCTTCTATCTGGTTTATATTAAGAGACTAAGGTTGAGTAGAAGGGTGAGAGAAGGGTGTGAGCGTGAATGGACTTGAGGTCCACTTGTTCACCTATTTAAAGGTGAGGCCATAAGGCATTTTGCATGAAAGCAAAGCCTAGTTGTATGCATAAGCAACTTAATAAGCAAGAGTTCTTTCTTGTATTTTGTGAGTCCCTCTCCTCCACACACTTGATCTAGCATGAGCACCACGTTTTCTCATCATGGTATCTAGAGCTTAGGTGATTTGAACCACTTGTGGTGTAGATTAGGTCAAAATTATCCATTTTTTGCTTATCCTTCTTGTGTGGAGCTCAACCTCCAGCCCTTGGAGGCCTTCCACAAGCATGTAGAGGGCTCATCACTCCACGAATCCTTCATGAAAGTTGAAGAGAAGCACCGGGCGTTGCAGTTCGTACGGCTAATTTCATGATAGCTGCTGGCGCTGCGACGGCATTACCCACGAAGTAGCTTGCCTACGTTTTCTGCCTGCTGCGCTGGTCGTACAACCATTGCTTGGCTGTAGACCACAATAAGCAAAGCCAATTTGGGGCTTTAATAGCCCATTGTGTGGAGTACCTACAGCTGCAATCTCAGCTTATTTCATCCACAGATGCGTCGGTTGGAGGAGAAAAACTAGGCGCCTCTTTCATTTTCACTCAAGCTTTCCATTAAAGCTTGAGTTTTTGGGTTTTTGCTCTCTCTAATCATCTCTCCCTTCCACTAATCACTCAAGTGTGAGAGTGCATTAGTATTGCTGGTCCTAATCTTAATTTTGAAGTATTTTTCATCTACATGAGGTAGCCATAAACCTCATACCCATCAAGCTTCAACACCGACATCAAGTTTTAAGCTTTCAAAGTGATTAAAGTGTGCTTCTAAGCACTAATTGTGTTTTTTTAACACTAATCACTCTATTAATCCAATAAAGGGAGGTTATCTTAAGGTGTTTTTAAACACTCATAGTGTTATTAAACACTAATGGTGAGTTAATCATCAAAATAAGTGTTATTTTATACTAAAAATGTGCTTTTTAGCACTAATTGTGTTTTATACACACAAATGGTGATATTAATCATCAACTAAAGTGTTGCTAAACACTAAGGTGGTCTTAATCATCAAAGGAGGAGGTCATCTAAATTACAGAGGCTCTTCTTCATCAACAATGGAGGCCAAGCACACACCATAAGTGCCACATTCAAGTCTTCATCGTCCACCGCTTCTTCCAAAGAGCAATGGTGCAACCATGAACCAATTGTCTTCACCTCATAAGCTAAAGAGGTTGAAGAATTCTGGTTTTTTATCATAAAACTCAGATTTTTTAGTGTTCTTAACGTTGGGCACATGTACATTAAGTGTTCATCTTCAATGTTTATGTGTGTTACCCTTGAGGCCCTTGTTTGTAAGAGGCATAGGCAATCCATAAGCCATATGCTCTCGTTTCCAAGCCCAAGGCACTTCATTCCGCTGCATATTCTGCATTTTCATCGTATAAGATGAGTTGTAAGGTTGAGCATAGAATCCCTAAATGCTCTACCTTATTGGTTGTCATGATTTTAAGCATCTTTAGGCATTACTTTTGTAAGAGGCATTGGCAACATTATGAGCCATGTCCTCTCCTTCTTGAGCCAAAGATGATAATCCTTATTTATTTGAGTATTTACCTCAACCAATTACTCATTAAGCTTGTAACTTCAAACCCTAAAGGGTATCATTTAACTAACATGCATAAAAGCTATTGTAATTGTGGAGTAGACACTGCCCTTGACCAATGCATAAGGCAATTGGTAAGACCCTTCCATTCCCTTCCCCATTTAAATCTACCTCATTACTCATGGAGGAGATATGGTATTCAAGGAAGCATAAAGCATGTTGGAAGACCATCTAAAAGCAAACCACTTAAGCAATGGTGGTAGCCTGCTTATGATCATTGTGTGAGAATGGTCAAGGTGGAAAGCATATGGTGGAAGCAATGGCATGTATGTCTCAACCATGTCATCTACAAGAAGCCAAGCAAACACAAAGAGTGGGTGCACCATCATCTAGGTGTACATCTTCATCGACAACAAATTAAAGACTTAGATGGCAACAATGTATTAGCCTCTAAGGCTCTAGGAACACTTTTGTAAATCCTAGATAACCACACCTATATTCAAGCCTTGTACACCTAATGTTATAAAGGCATCTTATGTCCAATACCACCTATTCCATCCTTCCATAGTTGGTATTGAGGGGGGGTATTAAGAGACTAAGGTTGAGTAGAAGGGTGAGAGAAGGGTGTGAGCATGAATGGACTTGAGGTCCACTTGTTCACCTATTTAAAGGTGAGGCCATGAGGCATTTTGCATGAGAGAAAAGCCTAGTTGTATGCATAAGCAACTTAATAAGCAAGAGTTCTTTCTTGTATTTTGTGAGTCCCTCTCCTCAACACACTTGATCATCATCAATGACAGCATTCGGAATCAATGGTTGTGAAGAGGAAAGTTGCTCTTTAGATGGTTGTGAAGAGGAAAGTTGCTCTTTAGATGGTTGTGAAGAGGAAAGTTGCTCTATAGAAAAAGATTCATCATCACACAAGAATGGAAAAGCTTGAAGCAAAGATTTAGTATCATCAGAATCATCCATGGACCATGGACCATGTACCGCCCATAAGCTGTTCATTGAAAATAGCATCATGGTTCACAAGCACTTTCTTGGAGGACGGGTTATAGAATTTGTAGCCTTTGGAGGTGTCAGAATACCCAATAAAAATAACTTTAAGCAATACATCCAAAGGTTTGAAAATGAATATAAGCAATACATCCAAAGGTTCGAAAATGAGATACAGAAGGAATTTCACCTGTCCATGCTGTGATGGGTATCTTACCAGAAGGAGCAGTAGTAGGAAGATGATTTTGAACAAAGACTACTGTCAAGAGAGCTTCACTCCAGAAAACATGAGATAACCCAGAATGAATCAGCATACATCGTATAGCATTGATAATAGTGCGATTCTTACGTTCAGCAACACCGTTCTGTTGAGGTGAATATGGAATAGTATGTTCATGATGAATACCATGGTCCGTACAATAACTCTCAAACTCACGAGACACATATTCTCCACCATTATCGCTGCGAAGTTTCTTAAGGCGACGTCCAGTTTGAAGTTCGGCAGCCTTGTGAAATTGCTTAAAAACAGATAATGCCTCAGATTTTTGTCAAAGCAAGAAAACAATTGTATACCGTGAGTAATCATCAATAAACGTAATGAAATAACGATGTTGTGTTCTCGATGGAGGCAAAGGTCCACAAATGTCAGTATGAACAAGATCCAACAAATCATGAGAATGAACTGAATTCGAGAGAGGAAAGGGTTTACGATTGTGTTTGCCAAGAGCACAAAACTCATAGATTCCCATATGAGAATGAGCTTTAAGATCCATTCCGCGTACAAGACCTTGACGATGAAGATTAAGAAGCTTTGAGAAATCAGCATGAACAAAGCGATGATGCCATATCTTGCAATCATGATCACCTGGAGCAGTGACAACATTTGCTACAGCATCATTAAGAGAGAGCTCAAACAAATTGCCATTACGAGAAGCAGTTGCAATAATCTGTCCATCTTTCTCAATGCGGCATTTGGTGTGGTTGAATCCAACAAACAAACCAAGATCAACAAGTCTTGCAACTGAAAGAAGATTACGTTGAAGTTCTGGGACATGTAAAACTCCTCGTAAAACTCGAGTTGAAGAAGATAAGGTGCCAAGATATAAATCTCCAATGCCCTTGACTTGGCAAGTTGTATCATCAGCAAGATAAACAACACGCTTAACAGGTAAAGAATGATAGTTATGTAGCCACTTAGATTCATATGTCATATTTCCTGTAGCACCAGAATCAATAACGAAAAGTGAACCATCACGTACATGAAGTATTCTGTCTGGGGGAACTCAACATAAAACACAACTTGTTTCAGGCACAACATTATCATGATGCTCGGCTGCATATGCTCGATTTTGATCTACATCAAATCAACGGTTAAAGCACATGGAAGAGGGATGATCAGATTTGCCACAATAATCACAAGAAGAAGAATCTCTAGATAAACGTGGTTGTTTTGTGGTAATGTTGTGTTCTTCATCATATTGATGTGCCCAACAGTCATCTTCAGTATGAACATTCCTATTGCAGTAAGAACAATGCTTGTTAGGAAATTTGAGACGAGAGAAACTACCACCACGACGACCACCTCTACGGTTGCCTCGTTGAAAAGGACGCCTTCGCACATTAAAGGCTCGTTCCAACTGTTGTGACTCAGACTCCTCTTGTTGTGAAAACATAACTGCATCATGACCAACGCTACGTCATTGTTGACGTTGAGAATACTCAATCAAAGATATGCAAGTTTGGTCAAAATCAAGACCGTCCTTGTTAGAAAGAATGGTAACAATGTTGTCATAAGACGGATCCTTTATCGTATCAAGAAGAATTGTAATAAGTTCCTTTCGTGGAACAGGATCACCCGCAGCAGCAAGTTGATTAATAATAGATTTGAAAGAATCAATATGCCCCGTCATAGCAGTACCACCTTCATACTGTAACTTTGAAAGAAAACCTCTCAAATAAAGTGTTTCTATAATAGGCTTTTTCTGAAAATTTGCTATAAGATACTCCCATACGTCATGGGAAGTAGGAAAGTCATACACATCAAGCATGAGAGAATCACTAAGAGCAGAAAGAATGTACCGATGAGCTGCTTTATCACGCCTCTGCCAATCCATATAAGCAAGACGCCATGCATCAAAAACAGGGCCTTCTGTGATAAGAACGTTGTCAGAATTCGGAATAGTAGACTGAGACGGACATAGAGAATCGCCAATAACAACATCTGAGAGCTCATCGCCTTCAAGAATTAACAGCATCTTTGCTTTCCAACCGGGAAACCCTTGGCCTTGAAAAGAAGGAATAGAACGTTGTCCAGAAGGAAAACCATTGATGACAAGAACATTCATAGCCATATCTATCTGCGAGAAGACGTAAAAGATAAAATCACAAAATCTGCACACCATAGACAAGGACGACTGCAAGAGATAAGAGACGTCAATAAGAAAAGAGTCCTCAAAATAGCGAGACGTGGGATGCAAGATTCATTGATAGACGCTTGATGAAAAAGCTAGATTGGTCGTTTTGCTAAAAATAGCAAAATAATAAGAGACGCTTGACAAAAAAGCTAGATTTGGCGGTTCGCTAAAAACGCTTGACGAAGAAGCTAGATTTGGCGGTTTGCTAAAAATGCTTGACGAAGATGAAACCTATGTACTCACACAAAGAACCTGTTTGCTTATTCAAAGAACCTGTTTTGCTGTTACAGATGCAGTTTACCTGAACTGTCATAACTTTTGACTCATAACTCCGTTTGACAAACTTTTTTGATAGGATTCACCAAGCACAATACAATCTATGCACCTGCACATGGTTTTGGTTTTAAGGATGCGATTAAGAAACAACTCTAATTACACCAAGTTAAGCTATAAAATCATGTAGACAACACATAATCAAAGAACAATCTTGTAAGACATGAAATTATAATCATGAATTTAACAAGAAGACATAGATGCTTCCCTCATAGATGCTCTGATACCATGTTGAAATGTAGAGAGAAAGAGACGAGACAAGATACACATCATGTACGCTCGCAAAGACAAGATACACATCATGTACGCTCCCAAAGACAAGATACACATCATGTACGCTCCCAAAGACTGATTCATATTGAGGACAAGATACATATATATAGGTGAGACCAAGTTAGGTAGAGTGAGCCATATATAGAGCTCCAATAGTGATGAGGTAGAGCCAAGGGTTTCTCAAATGAATGCAACACCTACCCAGCTTACAACACATCGTTATTGGATAGAGAGAGCCTTCAAAGTGTTGCATTACTTCTCGCGATATGTGTTACAAACAACATGTTATGCCATATACAGGACTCACAAAATCTCAAGGATGCATGGGATACTTTGGTAAAGTTGTATGATACGGCTACAACACCAAAAAAGATGTAATCCAAGCAGAAGATTCATGGTGTGACTCGAAGCAATAGAAGTGTAAATGATTATGTGCAAGAGATCAAATAATGTGCTGATGTACTAGCATCTATTGGTGCTCCTATGGATGATGATGACTTGATAGCCATTACATTGAATGGCTTGGGTGGTAAAGAGTACAAGGCATTTGAAACCTCTATCAGGGTTAGAGGTGGAGACTCCTCAGACTTTGATGAGCTGATTTCATTGCTTATTGTGGAAGAGATAAAACTTGAAATAGTTGCCTCACCTAGCACAAATGAAACTTCAAGGTATCAAGCATTCTACACTCAGAGCCACATATCCTTCAACTACCAAATTTTGATGTGGACTTTAAAGTGGTCATTGTGGATTGACTATTGGTGGAGTACTCACACAAGAAGGGAAACCACTAGCTTACAGTTTAAGAAAACTCAAAGATTATGGGAGAAACTATGCTACTCACGATCTAGAACTTCTGGCTATAATTCATGCTCTTAAGGTAGCGACACTACCTACTAGGCAGAAGTTTTATGCCTACTAAAAATCATAAGAGCTTAAACTGGATTTTTACTCAGTTTGATGTTAACATGAGACAAAGGTGATCGATAGAGCTATTATTGGAATTTTACTTTGAAATAAAATACAGATAGGACAAAGATAATGTAGTTGTTGCAAATCCATTGAGTAGGAAGTCCTTTGTGGCTGCAATCTCTATGCTTGGTGACCCTTTACTTATAGAAGTGAAGGACAAAGTAGCCTTAGATGAGTACTTTGGGCATATTTTACAACTCATGGACCAAAAAACTCACTCTGAGAAAGAAAGTAGGATAATCAAAGATTACACTCTTAGTGATGTAAGCTTATTCTATCAACTAAGGATGTACATACCAAACATTAAGGAGTTACAAGATCGAATTGTACATGAATCTCATGATGCACCATCTACCAAAAATCCACAATAAGTGAAGATGTTGAATGTACTACAAAGGAGTTTCTTTTTTCCAAGATTAAATAAGGATGTACTAAGGTATGTCACACAATGCTTAGCTTGTCAGAGAAATAAGGCTGAAAGGGTAAAAACACCAGGTAAGTTGCATCTAGACATTCCTCAAATGAACTGGGAATGTATCACTATGGATTTTGTCACAAGTCTTCCTTCTATACAAGGGGGTTATGACTCTATCATGGTTGTGATGGGACAGGTTGACAAAAGTAGCCCATTTAATTCCTATCAAAAAGACCTTCAAGGCAATGGACATTGCAAGAATATTTATCAAAAATATATTTAAACTGTATAGTATGCCAAAAATGATTGTCAGTGATAGGGATACAAAGTCCACTTCTCGGTTTTGGACTGCTCTTTTTGAGGGGATTGGAGCCCAGTTAAACTTTAGCATAGCCTATCATCCAGAATCAGATGGTCAAACCAAAAGGGTAAATCATGTCATTGAAGATATACTCAAGGCTTATTGCAATCACAAACCAAACCTATAGCTTCATTACCTACCGTTGTTAGAATTTGCCTATAATATTCAGCCCATCATAGGAGTATAAGTATGTTCAAAAGATTTCCAGAAGGAGATCAAGTTTTCCTAAGATAGACAAAAGTATTATGCTAATGCTAAAAGAACGCAATGATTATTCAAAGAAGGTTATATGGCCTTCCCTAACGGTGTGTCCAAAAAGAAGCTCTATATCATTAGGAAAGTATAAAAAGTTGAGCCCTTGCTAATCTGGACCTTATGTCATCACCAAAAGAATCAATGATCAAGCCTATGAGTTATTTTTACCCCCTCATCTAAAATTCCATAATGTATTCCATGTAAGCCTTTTCAAAACCTATGTATCTAGTCCTCATCATATCCTAGATGATGAGCAAATTGTATCATCTAACTCTTTTTCAAGGTTGACATCAAACAAATAAAATTTAGAGTAGTTGGCCAACTATCTCTCCTCATTATCCTTAGTCTAGGATAGGTGAACAATATCCACAAGTAGGGGGGAGAACCAATTCTATGGTTTTTTTTCTGTTATTTGATTTTAGAATATGAGGTCTAGTAGCTTTTCACATGTTGAAGCCCATCCTAGGCATCTAGATTCCCATCCAATACAAAAGGCTGAAACTTTATAGGGGTAGATAGGGAGAGATTTTTGCTTGCAAAATCTCTAATGAAATGCCCATGCTTATGGTAATGGAAGGAAGAATTGGGTAGATTTTTGAAAACTATAGGTTTCTCAATACATAAATCACCAAAGTTAATGACTAGGTTCTCTAGGAGTTCCTTACTTAGGTCCACTTCAACCAGGGTTTGTGGGTGCCATCTCGAGTTTAGGTCAACCACAAGCCTTTGTCCAAGAAACTTGCCTATGGGTTCCACTATGAGTTTTAGGAAGGGATGAAGGTGTGGAGGAAGGGAAAGAATCTCTATCCACTCTGGGTAGTTGGGGGGCTTTGGACCGTATGACGAGAACTTAGGGAACCATCTAAAAAGGGATAAAGGGTTTTCTTGATCATCCATTTACTTGCACCAAGAATATTAAGTGCCATTACTTATCTCTAAACAAAAAGAAAAAGTAATTATTTGGTAGATATTGTATATTCTTACAATAGCACGTTGGGAGATCCGATTTGATCTTATCCAACTTCTGACTAGATCCCGGGGCTCTAGCACCATGACACATCCCAATCAAGGCTCTTGTTTGGTAAACCTAACATTAATCTATTACCAAATTTAAAGGAAGAGAGATGGTTAGTTTACCTTTTGAAGTTCCACAATCTTCTTGGTTAGAACCACTTCTTCCTTCTCCTTGGTTATTATTAGCAGGTTTGTGAGAGAGCTTAATCCTACCTATCCTTTGTGAATGGCTAAGAGGAGTTTCCATATCCTCCCCTCATCCAAGAGCTGCTCTTATTTGTTTGTCACCAAGTTTATTGATTCCTGTCACTTTGGGGGCAACAACTGCATGACATTCTTGCCCTTATTTTCCTTCCCTTCCATTAACTTGTTCATATTTCCTTGAAAAGGAGGGATTGAAAAGAACATCTCCAAAGGTATCTGATAGCTTTGACTATAGGGGAGGAATGGGTTTGCATGGCTCCATGCATGGGGTTTTAGTAGTTGGATGACAGAGGACATAAGAAGAAAAAAGTGATGGTTTTCTTGTGCTTCTTTATAAGAAAGGCTTCTGCATTTGTCACAAAAGAGGGTTTCCTGGCCATGTGTGAGAGGGCAGGTTAGGCTAAACTAGGGATTTGGGAAAGATTTCCTCGACTAGCATGATAGGACACGGAGATTTGTTACCTCCACTAAGGGATTGTGTTGCCTACGTGGGAAGGGGCATTTGGGAGGGGGGAGAGCCAGATTGCCTCCCCGAGGCTATGGGTTGAGAAGACCACCTTATGGTGGCACACCAAAGGATACACATGATTCACTAGGAGAGGAGATAGAAGGGGATGCTTAGCAAGTCACCATTGCAAGGTCGCAATTGCTTGGGTTATCTCTTATTGTGATTTACTTTTCTCTTTATGTTTATCTTCATTATCCAATCAATCATGTACTATTGAGGGAGGATTCTAGAGAGGTGGCCTCTAACATTCTCATAGATCCCTAGCTCTCACAAAACAAAAGGAGGAGGGAGGCAAGGTGATGGAATAGGCTCCAAAGGAAAACTCTCTCGAACCTCACACCAAAACACTCAAGGCCCTACACCGCACTCTTTGGGGAGTTCCTCCTCAACCCTCTTAGTGTGACACACCAAGCCTAGTGGAGAAGGGAGTAGGGGAAAGCCCACACCTTTCCTTGCTCCTCCTTACTTCACATGCATGGGGTACATTAAGACTCTACCCAAGAGAAACTTTAAGCATGGAATACAAATATTTTATTGAAATGCAAGAGAGAGAGAGAGAGAGAGAGAGAGAGAGAGAGTGAGAGAATATGCACTTGATGATAGGAGAAACCCACAATACAATCTTAAGATATGCAAAGTAAGGATACAAGCATAAGGATTACAAGGCTTGAGGATGGAGAGGAGGACTAGAGTGATAGCCTAAGGATGATGGATAGAGATGAAGGGTAATGGCTCCTATGGATGGATCTCTATTCTCTCTTATGTTGGTGCCAAGACTATGACCCTTTTTATAGGCCTCCAAGAGTACCAAGATATTTCATATCATGAGCTATTACAAGGTTTGGTGTCGTCTTAGCCTGCCATGTGGTGGGATATTTTGGATAGATGAGGATATTTTGATAGATGGAGATACTTTGGATATCCAAGGCGAGTTGGGGTTACATGAGCTGAAATATCTCCAAGTAATTCTCCAAAATGAGCCTCTCCATAGATGGTGTGTAGAGGCTTGGTGAATCCTCATGGATGTTTCTAGAGATGGTGGGTTTCTCCATAAAAGAAAATCTTGAGATAATACCAAGCTTTGATATTTTGTTTCTTTATTACAAAAAAGGGAAGGTAGACTCTGCATGCCTTATTCCATAAATGGAAGGGTGGAAATTGTTGATGAAGTGGAGACCACCTTTGAATATCTCTTTTGGAGCCTTGTATCCTTGTAGCAAAGTGCGCATCCTCACATGCCTTTATTGGCTTACATATTTTTTAAAAAGTAGGCCTAGTGTGGGCCTAGGACTAGTGAGGCTACTTTTAGGAAGATATATATATATATATATATATATACAATCCAAAGATGGTTTTAACTTTTGTAGGTTGATGAGAAATTCTCCAAAAAAAGGAAAGGAATTAACAATTACATGGAGGGTGGCATATGTGGGTTGTTCATGTGGGAGAGAATCTTGATGAGGGTTTGGGCGAGCATGTGTGTGCAGGATGGCTCGGGGTGGCCCACGTGGGCCTGGGTGGAGAGGGTACGCATGATGGTGTGAGGAGGGAGCTTCGAGCATGCGTGCGGGACAAGTGCGATCCATGTAAACACGTGGGTGTGGGTGGGTCCATGTGGACCCCACAAGGTGGTGTCGGGGAAAAAGGGGGTGGGAGAGTTGGAGATTGATAACGAGGGAGAAAAAAATGATATTATATAGCATATATATGTATATATATATATGGTGTAGGATGGCTTTTGTATCTAGTAGGTGGGAACTCTAATAAATACAATAAGGTGGTGTAAATAATATTTATAGTAGGATCATATCATAGCTAGGATAGGGTATAGTAGGCTGGGTCTAAAAGGACACTCTTAGGAAAATGATATCTTGGGAATAAATATATATGAGGAAATAGACTTAGGATTTATTTACTTGTGCAAGTATATATATAGAAAGATGAGAGAAAACAAATGGCAAATAGTAGGTGGTAGAAATATGCATACTTATAGTGTAGTTATGGATATAGTACCTAAGGGATTTTGAAAAGGTAGAAGGAAGATGGGGAGAAAGATTTTGTGCATTTTTCTCAAGCCTTATGAGACAAAATTAATGCATGGGGGACTTCAATTTACCCTGTTGCACTATATATAGATAGGAAATCCAATGAGATGTGAAGTAGATAACTTTATTTTCATATATAAACACACATCTCTAGTACTATCTCACATACATCTCTAGTACTATCCCATCACTATGCCCTCATAATGTTTTCTGACTTAGCTTCCTTGAGAATGGTGAGCCCTCATAATTTTTTCTCACTTAGCTTCCTTAAGAATGGATTCTCAAAGTTGTAAGAGTAAAAAACATGATAGGACTAGACTTCCCCCCATCCACGAAGCTCAAGAGGAGGAGCAGAAAAGGGTATCTCATGAAAGAAAGAGAAATTGGAGAGAACGTCAATGAGTAACACCTTCCGTTGGGCATGATCCAAGCCTTGTCCCTCCTCTTCATCTCCCTCTACCCTATTCTCCACCACTATCGTTAGTTTAGATAGTCCACATGAACCATCCCTTCGGCCTCCTCGTTTGAACCCCCCCTTATCTTCCATAATAACCCACCCCCTCCTCTAGGCTCCCATAGTGTGGATAGGAAAAAGAACTATCAGAGTCAAAGGCGCATCGTCGTGCCCATGGAATCTTCCAATCTTATTTCAAATACCTCACACCTCCATCACATGCATGCATGTTTAATGCTTTGATCAATCATCCCAACACGGCTTAGTACATGACGCTTTCTGAAATTGGAGGTCAAAGAGAGAGGGAGAACTGGCATGGTAGTGCTTTCAAAGTGTTCATTGTTCTTATATAGTTATCAAGAAGAGGAATTGTGCAAATTCTTTGGCCACCATTGATTGACATGCTAAGGTGATTGCTACATCTTCCATCCTTTCCATAGCACCACACACACTTAGAGTTGGCTCTAGTAGTATAGACAACAAAGTTTAAATGCCAATGAGGATGGTACTTTTTGGGAGAGTAGTGGTCTTGTAGAGCTAGACATGATAGCCTACTAGATGAAACCTCTAGAGCCATGATAGAAAGGTTTTGGGAGAATAACTGTTGTGCCTCAGAGTGACCAAGAAAGCTTTGCACAAGAGAGTCACAAGAGGAGTGCTCATTGACAATGGTGCTCACTTTCTTGAAATGACTCAAACAGAGTTATATTCTTAGTTTGTGTAGCATCATTTCTAGACCTTAAAATTGGGCAAAGGGGTGTAAGCCTTGGTTTGTGCGGTACTCACAAAGACAATGTGACATGTGATGTTGTCATGCTACCATGTTGACTTCCAACTATTTTATGATGTGTTTCATTCTCTTAGTGGGAATAGAGATTTCCCTCACAATACTCTTGATTTACTCCACTCTCTTTTGAGAGTATGCATGGATGATACCCATTACCATATGCTGCATTATATGGAGAGGAGTTGGCAGATCATGTGGTTCACTTGCATGGCTATAGATGGTAGATCTTGATTCAAGTGACCAAGAGACCGTGACATGGCGACACTGTTAGTATGTGGTGGGTTATCCAAGAAGTTGTAGCTCGTGGGCAAACATACACCACATTGTCATTTCACAGTGACATTTAGGGAGAAAATCTACCCCTATAATTGTGCTAAGTGGTTGGATTGTCAATTCTAAGCATGCTTGGCAGAGTTCCCTATTGGTGTGGTTTTCTCTGTGTCAATTTTGCAAATATCTATATTATATGTTTCATATATGAGCTATAATACTTAATTGATTTTTGAGACCTAATCAACTCTCCCCCTACCCTCATCAGGTTGCTATTACGATCCACATTAGCTATCGGCATGCAGAGACACATGTAGATGGGTAGCGAGTACCCTTGAGGGCTGTGCCATTGTTTGAGAGTTTTACATCAATGAGATGATCGCTCACATGATGCATATTTTGTGCAACATTGTTTCGTCTCCATGATGATTTTTTATGAGATCCTAGGATCACATAGTGTCCAACAATGGGTTTGGTTGGATGGTTGTGGTGCATATTTCAAGTCAACACGATAGTTGTATTGCCTCTACAGGTCTATAAATAACATAAATTCATGAGAACATCTTAAAGAAAACAATAACCAGTGATTATTTTTATGGGTTTGTAGGTGTGGCATGTACAATCTAGTATCCTGGTGATTTGGAGCCTCTTTGAGATTTGTCATAGGAAGGGTGAGCATGATGGTGTAGGCACGTGTGTAAAATGTGCTTTGAGACATAATCAATTATGGCAAGATATTGAGCGGTTCAAAGAAACACACCACATGGTTGAGTGGTGTTCCCAAAATTTGTGTGAGAGCGTAGCATTATCCTATCCCTCACGTGATGTTCGGATTGTCATGAGATTTTTTTGGTGTATGGATGGTGGACTTATTGACCGTTGAGGCCCACATGATTGTGACATAGTACTAAGCACCTTGGGCTTACATTCTATCAAAGCATGTGCATATGGCGACCCCCACAACTCACACACAACAATTTGCATACTTTTTTGGAGCATGTATGGATGGTGCTTGGTCACATTATGCCTCGAGAGGATGGGCAGATGCATGAATACAAACATTGCTCTCTCTTGAGCATCCTTCACATCGAGTGTTGTTTGCGCCAATGAGCACATTTCTGCTTTATATGGAAAACTATGATAAGGTGATATATTTTCTACTATAAGAGGGTGATGTATTTTCCATTATTGCAAATGAGGGCAATCGCAAGGGAATAGACTACTATCTCATTAGTTGCACTAGGCCAAAGTGCATTCTCTACTAAGATATAATAGATGATCATGGGTTTTCTTTTAATGACCACAACATGATTGTGGTAGGCCGGATCTACCAATATATTGGAAATCATCAAGGGAGTCTTGAGTTCCAACAGTGTGGTAGTGGGAGTTAAAGGCATTTCAATACTCTCATCTAGTTCTTGCTATTAAGCTCACTCTTGATTAAGTATAGAGTCCAAAACATGGATCTCACAAACGTTTTCAAGTTTGAGTGGATGACCATGAGAATATTTTGGGACATTTAAGAGTTAGAGAGGGTCTTTATGACTAGATCTCTATCTTGATAATAGTAGGGAGTCTACTTACCATCATAGTACTTTTGTTCATTGTATGGTTATACGTTTAGAGGTATTTCACATTTTCTCATGTTGACATTTCTTCTACCTTGATTTATCTTTTTACTTTATCAGTATCAATGAAATTGATCTTGATTTTATCTTTGTAATTTATTAGTGTGGTTGATCTTGATTTTATCTTTGTAATTTATTAGTGTGGTTGATCTTGATGAGCTTGGCACTCCCTTCATCCTAAGAGTCTATTGATAGTATTCCTTTTACAAATTGTAGGACTATCTATATAAGTTGGGTACTCCCTTCGTTAAGATTCTAATGACAATATTCCTTTTAACAATTGGTAGGACTATTCATGTGGCTAAAAGCCATCGCAGTACAAGTGTAAGAAGAAAAATCATCGTTAAATGTTGATTGATATAAGATGAAGAAAAAACATCACTAAATGTTAATTTATATAAGTACATGTGGTAGAAATTATAAGTACGTGTGCTAAAATCAATCATAGTTGCGTAAAGCTACTTTATAGTAGATGAAGCAAAAACATCACTAAAACTTGAAAGATATAAGAAGATGTGGTAGAAATTATAAACAAGTACTCTAAAAACTACCTTTTTTAAAAGAATATGTTTCCAACATATCTATACAAATATGTTTCCAACATATCTATACAAATATGTTTCAAACATATCTACATGTATATGGGAAATAACACCTATCATGAGGGAAAATGTGGACTCATTTTTGGGCCTTGTAAGAAATGCCAAGTCATCATTCTGTTACAAAAAAGGGGATTGTGGGATAACTCTTTCCATAGTACCTCAAAACTATATCATGTAACATATCATTGGAAAGATCTTGATGAGAGGATTCTAACACACTAACCTCTGACAAATTTGGAGTTTTTGTGCTCAATTTATGGCCTCCCCACCAAAAAGTAACCTCAAAAGTTCCATAACAGAAGCCTCACCCTCATTGGTCCTTATGGAATATTTCCTAGAATCTCAAAGAGCTTAAAAGGCCAAAAGTGAGTCCAAATTTTCCCTAATGTATTTTTTTACATAGTTTCCAATTTCCCTTATTATATGATTGATATTATAATACCAAATACACCATATAAACGATCATATCAAAAGGTAAAAGGTCCTTCCAATACATAATTGACATCTACTTGGATAGAACATGAAATGATGGTGTTAATGAATTTTATATCAGATCATATCAAAAGGCAGAACCTTCCAATGTATGTTTTAAAATTTTTAGGTGGATGCAAGGTAAGGGTGGTGATTTTTAGGTGGATGCAAGGTAAGGGTGGTGATTTTTTTTTACTCTAAACAAAAATAGGACATCAATGTAAAAAGAAAAACTCATGGGGGCGGGGTATCTCAATTGAGATATAAACATCACTAATATCTTGATACGTGTCCCTCGAGCCAATAGCCCAATATCTCGATCGAGATATGAACATCACTAATAGCTCGACATGTTTCCCTTGAGCTACTAGTCCAATATCTTGATTGAGATACCAAGAATCGCCATGCCAATAGCCTCAGAAGGGATCGCGTATGTCGATCATGGTCCATGTCACTAAAACATGTAACCTTGCTGCCACTTGGATATCTTGATCAAGATACTAAGGCCACTAGGATCCACATTAATGCCACAAGGGATCTTGATTGACATACACATAGCTGCCCACTTGGAGGTACATTTAGCATGCACACTGATACCATCTTGACCATCCACATATCTCAAACGAGATATGAAAATGTGATCTAAACCCTCTCTGAACCTATCTCGACATGGAGTATCTTGATCAAGATACTGAGATGTGATCTCAGCCGTATATTTATCTAGATTAAGATATGTGGTTCTAATTGGAGCCATCCATGTATCTTGATCGAGATACTCTAAACAAATCTAAGTCGTTCATTATACCAATCCTAAAACCACACATACATCGGTGCCTTGCATTTTGAAAACCCTAAACGTTATGCCACGTGACCTCGACCAAGATTGTAAAAGCCGTGAGTTTTTTTCCCTTATTCTCTTGCGTCATTTTCACTGTTTTACTCTCTCTTCCTTTGTATTCTCTCTTGGATTAAAGTGGAAATAGTGGGCTTTGAATCCAACGTTAGTGGTGTTTTAGAGATACATTATTACTTCTAGATTAGTATTTTCTTAGCTCTAGTCATTGGACCTTTCACATTAACCTTTCACATTGGCCACCTCGTTTGTGTTAGCTTAGGGTATAGCATGGAGTTACGCAAGGAGGGCTGCTCTTCTATTGTGGACCTCATCCATAGAGATGGACCATGAGTAAAGGGCTGTTTTTAGGAGTGCTAGAGACACACCATCTACTTTACATATCATGTGAGACTTGGAGGTGATTCTCTCATCCCCTCGTAGCCTTCACGATGTTTTTTATACATATGAGTGGGTAGCACATCACTGTATGGCTCCAGTATCACATGGCTTGACATATTTTCACATGTGTGAGCTTGGACCTATTAGAGATGGAGCATACTTGGACTTTTTTCTTGATAACCATGGGATGTGGCATGGGTCAGCAAGGAAGCCCCTTACTATTTTTCTTTGTTTGCATCCTTGCATGATAGCACATATCTATAGTCGATATGTTGCACATTTGGGAGAATGTCAAACAACCGCTAGATCCTCATCTACTTTGCAAAGAAATTATTTGCATAATTTGTCTTAGGGGAACATGTTGACTACACTAGCCACCATTGCCCTAATGGTGGTGCTCGTTAAGGTCATCTCCACCAAGATTACGGATGGTGGAGGCTGCCTCTACTAGCCGTACAAGCAGTTATTGTTGCTGATGATCCACCATGTGCTCAGGTGGGGATCAATGTGCATAGTACCATTAAGAACATCCAGCACATGGTGTATCTTTCTTCACATGGTGCACATGGTGCATCTTTTTTCCCCATCAATGTGGACAGATGTCAAGGTATTTATACATATTCATTGCTTCTATACGTTTTTCATAGTTGTTTATTTTTTTATTTATATCTTTCTATATTTTTAAAATTAATGGTGATGGTTGATTGAGAAACATGTCCTTACATTAGAGAAACTTACATGCATATAGTGGCAGGGGTGGACCATTATTGATTACAGAGTTTGGACCTATAGACGGAGACATCTTGCAATAGAAATATGTCTAGACGGGGAGAGGGTTATTGTAGCTTATAGGACTCGTGAACTCCCAAGTACACTAGCACCAGCTTATGATCCTTATTGAGAGACATACATACCCACAACGATTCCACGACCCCCGCAGCCACAAACACACAACCTCCTTGACGTGCATAACATCTCAATGTGTGTTGAGAAGTGTGCTACCATAGAGCACATGTAGAGGTAGGGAGTGAGCAGGTGAGCATGAAGCCATATGGCAACATGGATTATCCCACATGCATGGAACAAGCAAAGATGTACTCTACCCATATAAAAGGTGTCATTTTCAAGCAGTGAAAAGTACAAGCACTTGCACATATCTCTAGTTTCTCTATGAGTCCAAGATAATCTATCTTGGAACCTAATTGATTTGAGTCTATTTCACACACATCATCATGGGTGTAACTAGGCACCATCCACCTGACCTTAGTATAATCACTCATCAATAGCATGTGATTAGCTTAATCCACTTGCATATTAGTGAAGGTAACATGGATTTCAACATGGTATCAGAGCTTCCCCTTACCCCATGAGCTTCCCTAATCCTCCATTACATTAATCTCAACTTATATTAGCACTAATATCCCATTAACTCCACTAATCCCATCTTATTCTCTCCTCACACCTCTTGTGGCCCAAATTTGCAAAGCTAATTGCTCTCTATCCCCTCTACCATTGGCCAAACCCTTTTAGGAGTACATTGTTCATGCTATTTCTAAGACACACCTCCAAGTATTGAGCCCGAATCGTGAAAAGATGCAGGGGAGAAGAGAGCTTGAGCTCTTGCAAGCACACACACTCACAAAAGCCTAAAAGAGAACACACAAGGTGAGAGGCTGAAAATCTTCATCTTCTTCACACAACACTCAACACACCATATAAAAAGATAAGAGTACACACAATATGAAAAGGTACTCAACCAAATACATACTAGGGTTCTCTATAGTGTGAACCCAACTAAATGAGCTGGCGCTATAACTATGCCAGAATGGCTGTCACACAGCCTGTCATCCCACTGGCCGCATATCACCCATGATCTCACCAACCATGCCAGTGCTGTAAGTGTGGGGCCTATCCCCCAGGCGGGTCATCAGTGTCCACTGCCTCACTAGATGAGCTCGATATCTCAACACTCCCCCTCGAGCTCAACTCCATCTCATGTACACCAAGCAAAGCCTTGAATCTGCGGAGCTTCTCTGTACCCAATGCTTTGGTGAAGATGTCAGTGACCTAATCCTGTGTGTGCTGACATAAACAAGGTCTCTCTGACAAAATGGTAGTGGACCTCTATATGCTTCATGCGAGCATGAAAAACTGGGTTCCTAGCCAATTGTATACTGCTAATGTTGTCACAAAAAATGACAGTTTGTCTATCCAAACCCCTGATAGACCCAAATCTGCAAGTAGTTTTCTCAACCAAGCTACCTCACATGCTGCCATAGCATGTGAGATAGCTTTCTCAACTAGCTACCTCACATGCTGCCATAGCAACACCTTTATACTCGAGCTCTGTAGTACTAGATAGAGCAACCGTAGGCTGCTTCTTGCTACTCTAAGTCACAGCAGCACACTCCCCAAAGAAAACATGAATCCACTAGTAGATCTTCTATCTGAGATACTACTAGCCCAATCAGCATCTATGTGTACCCATGTACACATATCTCTCTCCCAGTTTCACAAAATAGTCCACATGAATGCAAAGTAGACCTCACATACCTCAGTATGCATCTCAATGCATCCAAATGCAGCCTCGTGGAACCTACATAAACTGACTCACCAACCCAACAACATAGCTCAAATCCGGCCTAGTGATCGTCATGTAGATCAAGCTTCCTACTATGCGCCTATACATAGTAGGATCCTCCAAAATCTCTCCTGAATTTGCACTCAACTTGCCATTCTGATCCAATGGCACTGAGATAGGCTTACAACTTGCCATACCATACTTGGACAAAATGTCCAAGCCATACTGTCTTTGCAGTAATCCAATACCATGTGGTGACCTAATCACCTCAATGCCCAAAAATATCTGAGCTCCCCTAGATCCTTCATCTCAAACTTCTCTCTAAGCAAGATCTTTACATCAAAGATCTCTGCATCATAGTCCCCCGATGATCAGGTCATCTACATAGATGACAACAAGCACAACCCCTCTATCACTGTGTCTCACATACAACGAGAAATCTGCAATGGCTACATGAAAGCCAATAGTGACAAGATATTTAGAAATCTTGTCAGACCATGCTCTCGGTGCTTGTTTTAAGCCATACAAGTCTTTCTTCAACCTGCAAACATGCTTGGGGTGACTCACATCCTCATAATAACCAGGTGGGTGCAACATATACACCTCTTCATGCAAATCCCCATACAAGAATGCATTCTTTACATCCATTTGATGTAAAGACCATTGCTTTGATACAGCCACTGCTATCACAACTCTCATTGATGCCATCTCGGCAATTGGGCTGAAAGTTTCCTCATAATCAATGCCATATGTTTGTGCATATCCTTTGGCTACCAATCTAGCCATGTACTTGCTTATGCTTCCATCAGTGTTATGTTTTACTTTGTACACCCACTTGCATCCCATGGCTTTCTTGCATTTCGGCAATTGCACTAAATCCCAAGTCTCATTTCCATATAGTGCATCCATCTCCTCATCCATAGCTTTCTCCCAACACATTCTTCCAATAGCCTCATCAATGCATATGGGCTCTATAACTTGCACAACTTTTGCCATGTATGCATAGTGATGTGCCACATAACCATCATAGGTAAACCTCTGCACAGGATTCTTCACTCTCCCAAATCTTTGCAGCTTTGCATTCATGGCTTCCATAGTCTTCTTTACACCAGGTGTTCTCATAGCTGGTATCCCAAGATCCTCATCAAGGCTCATCTCTGAGCCACTAAACTCTCCATCAACATGAGAATGCCCTGCAGAAATGTCAGGCATACTAAGGGGCTCAACCACTTTCTCTTTGCCTTTATGTGATGTACTAATAACATTTGTAGGACTGGTATTATGATGCAGCCTGCCACTCCATAGTCTATCAACTCAACCACTAGATGAGGACTCTCTTGGTCCACTCAAAGATTGTGATTGCTGACTTGCATTCTGTGCAACCACATTTCCACTCACATCAGCCCCAACAGCTTCTTTTTCAGCAGCATACTAGTTGCTCATCTCATCAAAAACAACATCCCTGCTTACCCTCAACTCACGTGTAGCAAGGTTATAACACCTGTATCGCTTTTGCTCAAGGGAATACCCAATAAACACACATTTTTTAGCTTTTGGATCCAGCTTAGTTCTTCTCAGCTCATCTAGCACATGCACATATGCAATGAATCCAAAGACTTTCAAATGAGACAAATCAGGTTTTCTACTAGTAAACCTCTCCTCTAGAGTTACATCATGTATGGTTGCAGTTGGAGTCATGTTCATGATGTAAACTGCTGTAGAAACAGCCTCAGCCAAAAAGCTTTATGGCATTTTCTTCTCTCCCATTAATGCTCGCGCAATGTCAGCAATGTGCCTGTTTTTTCGCTCAACTCCATTTTGCTGCGGAGTGTATCTGCATGTAAACTGTCTCCGAATACCATTCTTCTTCAAAAATTCAAAGAACTCATTGGAGAAGTGCTCTCCCCCTCCATCTAACCTTAGGTACTTTACATATTTCCATGTTTGCTTTTCAACCACCATAACTCTGAAATTCTAAAAATGAGTGAACACCTCACCCTTCTCCTTCATGAAGTATACCCACACTTTCCTTGTGTGGTCATCAATAAATGTCACATAATACTTACAGCCTCCCATAGACATGGTCTTCGTTCGTAGGACCCCATACATCTAAATGCACAACATCTAGTGCATTTTTGCTCACATTTCTGACACATGGAAATACATGCTTTGTTTGCTTTCCAAATTGGCATGCTTCACATATTTTCTGCATACCTTCAACTTTAAACTTTGGTAGCCCTGTCACAATTCCTTTAGTCTACATAGACTTCATTCTGTGCATTCACATGTCGAATTCTTTTATGCCAAATGTCTGTGTCTGCAACAATTCCTGAACCATCTGTAAACATCACAGCAGTCACTTCAGGCATGTTTACATTCAATGTAAACATTCTGCCCACTCTCTTGCCTTTTGCAACTAACCTGCACTTGTCTTTAAAGTCTTCAACATAAAAACCATCAGGGTTAAACCGAACCTGCAAACCCTGCTCAATCATCTGGCCAACTGAAACCAGATTATTTGTTATGTTCGGAACATGAAGCACATCTACAAGGTACTTCACTTTACCATCCTGCATAGACAATGGCACATCTCCAACATGGGTAATTGGATGAGCAGTGTCATCCTCTGTTTCCACAAAACCTAGTCTTTCAAGGTTTTTCATCTCCTTGAACCACTCCCCATGACTTGTCATGTGGTTCAAAGCACCTGAATCAACGTACCATACATCATCTTTATGTGCTGCTTTAACATTTTCAGACATGGCATTAACAACATGCTGCATAACAAACAACCTTTCATTATCCTCATTGTTTCTGCTCGAGGATGCATAGTTGTTTTGCTGCAATTTTTCATTTTTCATGTCAACCCTGCTTCTTATAACAATCTGCCTGCACATGTCCAGGCTTACCACAATAAAAGCATCCACGTGTATCGCTATACTGCCTTTGCCAATTTCCATGACCTCTTTGACTCCCCATGCCTCTAAATTGGCCTCTTCCACCTGCGTGTTGTTGTTGTTGTGAATTTTGGGATTGTTGTTGTTGTTGCTGCTGGCCATAATTTTGATTACCTGTTCGGCCACCTCCTTGGCCGCGTCCACGGCCTCCTCTACCTCGTCCTCTTCGTGAACTTGTGTAGAAGGCCTATTGCTCTGAACTATTTTTGTTTTGTGAAGACTGTTGGTCTTCACCCAAGCTCTTCTCTTCTATAATCAACATAGACACCAAATTTGTGAAATTGGAAATGTTTTCCTGAGTGTGAATAGACGTCTTGAATGCCTTGTATTGTGGGCTGAGACCACGTAGACAGACTTCCACCTTATCATGGTCATCTACTGCAATGCCAATAGATGCAAGGGATTCCACAATACCCTTGATCTTCAATGCATAGTCATTCACAGACATACTCTTTTTCTCCACAGTATGAAGTTCATTCTTCAACTGTATTTTTCGTGCCTTGGTATTCGTTTCATAGAGTTTTACCAAGGTGTCCCACGCCTTCTTGGGGGACTTGGCATCCTGTATGTGCCCAATCATGGTGTCAAGTATACTAATACAGAGCCAATACATAACTTTTCTGGTTCCTTGGTTCCAATCCTTGAACTCTTTCACATCTTCAGCAATCGGATTGATCTCCAGTATCTCCAGTGCCTCTTCGTACTCACCTTCTATGTAGTCCTAGTAACCCTTTTCCATCAGGAAATTTTTCAACCTGAACCTCCAAGCGTGGAAGTTGTTCTTATCAAGCTTCTCAGCAACAATCTGGTTTATGCCATCATTTGACATCTTGCCAGAAACCAGACACACAAATTTACCAGAAACTGCACTTTGGTTTATCCTGCACAAACTGTTGTATTTTCTGCAGCGGTACTGTACTACACTCAAATGTCACAACCAGTGACCTCAATGTGTATACATACACCCAATGGCAACTGTTGACCTCCTTCAACACACACAATGTCTGCACAACCAATCTGTCTTCGTGCAGTTTTTAAAATAGAGTTTTGCAGAGAATCGATGACTTACCCGCCACCGCCGTAGTGCTCGAAATCACCTGCTTTTCAAAAAACGGAGGTCTTAACACAACCAAAACGCTTTTTCGCCCCAAAAAATACTGTCTAATAGGACGATATAGTTGCCCTAGAGCTTTACTCCCACGAAGAAAGCTCCTCAATCAGAGATCATTTTCCGGTGCCTCCCGTAGAGCTCCCGACAAGGGTGTAGTCGCCAACACAAATAGGGAAGAGTAGTTGAAGCTCTTACCCTTGTACCGCTTCCTGTGCTTCTCTTGCTTACAGCTCAGCCCTTAGCATGAACCAGGCTCTAATACCATGAAAAGAGCTCTGATACCATGAAAAGAGCTCTGATACCATGAAAGATGTAGGGGAGAAGAGAGCTTGAGCTCTTGCAAGCACACACACACTCACAAAACCATAAAAGAGAATACATAAGGTGAGAGGCTGAAAATCTTCATCTTCTTCACACAACACTCAACACACCATATACAAAGATAAGAGTACACACAATATGAAAAGGTAATCAACCAAATACATACTAGGGTTCTCTATAGTGTGAACCCAACTAAATGAGCTGGTGCTATAACTATGCCAGTCTCTAGAATGGCTGTCACACAGCCTGTTATCCCAGTGGTGGCCGCATATCACCCATGATCTCACCAACCATGCCAGTGGTGTAAGTGTGGGGCCTATCCCCTAGGTGGGTTATCAGTGTCCATCGCCTCACTAGATGAGCTCAATATCTCAACAAATCGATTCCAATCAAGCATAGCAAGCAAAAATGGAAATTTTCTTCTTCTTGTTGATTCTCCCTCTCTCATCACAATTGGTCTAATTCCTCTTAGTGGATGTTTAGAAATGCTAATGGCTCTATCAATAGCCCAAGCCTCATGTCAAATGATTCATTAATTTAGCCGTATCAAGCGCATTATCAATCGGGGACTTTCTGCTGAATCTCAGTGATTTTTTGCATGTTTTGAGCTGATTCTTGGGCTCTATCTCTTTCTCCTCATCAAGAGCAATAAGGCTATAAAACATTCCCCATAAAATTCCACTTCAATTATCTCAATTGAAGATTTCAAGTTTTCAACCTGGTAAGCACTATATTAAGTACATTATATCACTGTAATTAACAAGCAATTAGTAGTAATTAGGTGTCCGTGACATGCTTGGAGTGCATGAGATGGACATGATGAGCTTGAGGGAAAGTATTGAGATATCAAGCTCAACTCTGCCAGATTGATATCATTAGCAGAGTGTGGACACTAGGACATTAGTGTGTGGACAATAATGGCCGACCTGAGATGGCCGGAGTGTTTGGACATTTAGTCTAGGTTTACTTTAGTGTGAAGTCAAAATTTGTAGTCAATTCTATAGTAGTAAAAAATCAAAAACAATATCTGAATCACAGATGACATTTGATTTGCAGACTGAATCTGCTTTGCAGCCAGAAGGTAACTTTTTATGGTAATTTTTTCAAGGAGAAATCATAATATTATCAATTTAAAATATTTCAATCAATTCTAGCAGCCAATTAAATGAACTTTGCGGATCCCGGTATAGCATCCATGGCTCTCCGTTTAGCAAATTTAATGGGTCTCGGATTGGTGTGGTGCATCTTTCTTGAGGGCTGAATATGATTGTTGTATTTTAATTATGTGAGTGTCATGGGGAGTAAGAAGAAGAAGAAAAAATGTGAGGTTTGCATGAGTCGAAAGCATGAGGTAGAGGATTGTCCGTGTGCAATTGATGTGCTCAAAGGGAGATGCATGTAGGAAATGGTGTATGGTTGACCTATGCACAAAGTTTCATAAAATTATCTATAAAGTGCATACGGCATCAGCTTGGGAGGAAATGAAGAATGCATTGGGAAGGTTAGATGACTTTGAGGATGTCTTGGAGAGTGCATATGAATGGTTAGCTGATCACAAAGGAGACAGGCGAAAGTCATGTTCCAGTAGGAAAAGCATTGGGAAGTTACAAAAAGCATGTAAGAAGTTGAGAGATGCATATGCGGATGAGTTTGAAGGGGAGTCAAGTGATGATGATGACATTTGGATTGGCATGGAGTTTGAAAGTCATCAAGTGGGAGTACCAAAGATGGTGGAGAAGGAGGTGCAAAAGGAGCTTGGCCAAGAGAGCCTCAAAGAGCCCTTAGATACCCCTAATCTACCACTAGAGTATGCTCATGCAGTAACTATGGAATTTCTGTCAAACATATCTACACAAGAGAATTTGGAGTTGGAAGATGTTGCGGGATCGATACATAAATCCCATAAATAGATTTTGAACTTAGAAACCCAATGTGCTGAACAAACCTTACAGGAGTTTACACATGCTAATTGTGATGGTTTGTGAATTCAAGCAAAAAATCAAACCATTGTGTCTGATGTTGCCGATGATCACGGAAATCAGATTTTTGATTTTGAATATTTTGAAGGACATATTTTGATGTCACAGGTTGATATTCAACAAGGAGATGTTTCAGTTGCAAAGAATTTGAACAAGCAGATTGCTTTTTATTTTGGACTGAATTGGGCTAAATCAGATAAAGGTCTTATTGATCAGATTGAGCAGGGGGATTGTCAAGAGCAAGTCATTGAAGAGTATAAAGTAGGTTTGACAAGTTTGGAGGACCAGCATATGATGTTTGACATGCAGGATGATGCAATTTTAAGCTTTAGCTTGATGGATGTGCATTCTGAATGAGATGTGGGATAGGTTGTTGTTAATATCCTTTTGTAGTGAAGTGCATGTACCATTTCAACTGGCAATCATGGACCTACATGGTACAAAAAAGCAGCTCTCGTCAGAATTTTTCTCCATGTTGGCACTTGCTTTGAACACACTAAACTCACAATATGAATATATTCTTGTTTGTTTTGTTGATTTCATCACCATTCGAATGCTTATCAAAGGGATTTCTAGCCATGGTCAACAAAGGTGCACTATGAATTTGGCATGATCCACAAACAAAAAGATGATGCCTGGACATCTGGAGCAGTTGAGATTGCAACTGTTATTCTTTTCATCGGCAAGGTTAACAATGTGAAGATTTTGAAGGTTCTCTTTTTCTGCATCATCTAGTGTTTGCTTTTTTGTGCCGCCACTTGCACCACACCACTCTTGCAAGGATGGGTGACCGTCTAAAAGCGCAGAGCACTTTGATTCTAATGCCATCACTTCCAAATCATCTTTGCATAAAGCAATACATCGTCTCTTCTTTAGCAAGCTCTCCTCTAACACAACTCCACCACAATATATCTCTACAACATAGCTGTGTTCAGGAAAGAACCCTGTGATGAGACCGTCAATAAAGCCTTTGTCCTCAATGAATTCTCTATTTTGGCGATGAAAAGAATAAAAAGGCTTGAGGACAAAGGCTTTATTGACGGTCTCATCACAGGGTTCTTTCCTGAACACAGCTATGTTGTAGAGATATATTGTGGTGGAGTTGTGCTAGAGGAGAGCTTGCTAAAGAAGAGACGATGTATTGCTTTATGCAAAGATGATTTGGAAGTGATGGCATTAGAATCAAAGTGCTCTGCTCTTTTAGACGGTCACCCATCCTTGCAAGAGTGGTGTGGTGCAAGTGGCGGCACAAAAAAGCAAACACTAGATGATGCAAAAAAAGAGAACCTTCAAAATCTTCACATTGACGACCCACCAAGTACAGAGGAGGAAGACGAAGGTGATGATATTGACAACAAAAATGACACAGATGATGATAAAGAAGTTGGGGATGCTATAGACTTTGAAGATGCAGGGCAAAGTGTACATGGCCTTCTAAAAGGTTCTGTACAAGGCATAAATAAATAATACATCCTCAACACCATTCAGAGCACATCAGAGTGCAGACTCTGATTCATCTCGTGACAGCATAATGATTGCACAAACATCAAGAAAGACATAATAAAACACTGCGCAAAGACATAACAGAACTTCTCCTTCATTCATTAGTGATCAGAATCAACGTTCCATCTCTCTCATCCCTAGATACAACTGTCAGGGTATAACCATCGGGTTCAGATCCCAAAGGGTACTTTCACACATAACTAACCCCCAAGCCCTTTGACTAAGGTCTAGGAATTACATAATAAAGCCTTAACACTTGCCTGGTGGCTAAATTTTCCCCAGAAATTTGACTTGAACCCATCAATCCCTGATCAGCAAAATCTGATTTCTACAAATTTAGAATACATCCATATGGCTTCATACAAGCTAAAAATGAAGAACCATAGATGAATAAGGATATCCATACTCCAAGAACATGGAATAGGACATAAGAATCTGCATGACTCTTCAGCATCTGCAACATATCTTGATAAAGATCCTCCAACATCTTCAACATGTACCAAAGATGGCACTCCAATGTATTTCAAACAAGTTAGAATCATTATCATCATGAACAGTTGGTTAATTGAAACCATTGCATACATCTTTGGCTTCAAAAACTGATTCACTAAATCAAAAATATGCTTCAGGAAATTTGCATTCTGAAAATTCTGATTTGAAATATGAAATTCTGAATTATGAAAATCTGCATCCTGTATCTCTAAAATCTGATGTTCAGATTCTGAAATTTGAAAATCTGTAATAATGTTGCCATATATATATATAGGCAGTGATGTGTGTGAACACACTTAGGACCGCCGGGGCACTTTTTCCCTCTTTAGGAGGTTTTTTCCCCCGGCTTGTATATATGCCCATCCTTCTAGGGCTAACTTATCTTTTGTACATTGATACAATAATCTAATACACTTTGTGTTGTGTGCATTCTTGCTTCTTCTTCTCCAAGCTTTGTGTGCTTTCCTGCAACCCTAATTCCAACAATTGGTATCAGTGCATGCATCGGCTCCCAGGGCTACGCCGCCATCACCCTCCGACTCACGTTCGCCGATTGAGGTGAGCTTTCACGAGCGCTTGTAGGTCCCTATACTTTGTAAATAAGCCTACAGGGCTTGGCGTTCTCAGAAATCGCATCTGAGGTCGTTTTTGCATTTCAAGTTCTGCACAGGTGTTTTCGTCATTTTGTGCAGAAATTTCGACACTGCAGTTTTCTGCAAAACAGGCATACGTATTATATTGTGGACCGTGCTACATAGCACGAGTTGTTCTCTATTCAATATTTGCTTCATTACAGGTAGCTTTTGCATCAGTTTTAGTCAGTGGCCATGGCTGATAACAACAATGATGTATTTCGCATGTTGTCTGCTGAAGACAAACTGGATGGAGACAGCAACTACCCACTTTGGGCATACATGATGCAGCATGTTTTGGTTACAAAAGGAGTGTGGAACATTGTGCAGGGTATGGATGTACGTCCAGGTTCTGTGGATGTAGGATCTGTTGAGGATGTTGCAGGTTCTAGCAGCTCTACTGTTGCTGCTGTTTTACCCACTGCTGAACAAGCTCGTTGGGATGGTAAAGATGCGCAGGCTTATGCCTTGATTGCACTTTCTGTCAAACGTAACATCACCCCACATATTCGTTTAGCTAAAACAGCAAAACAAGCTTGGGATATTCTAGCTGGTTTGTATGCAGGTCGTAGAACGAGGCAAGAATCTCTTACCTGCGTAAAGAGCTAGAATTGAAGATTATGCAGGAAGATGATGACATGAATGTTTTTCTTGCTGAGATTAAAGATCTCAAAGAAGTGGTTGCTTCATTGCCCCCTCTTGAGGCACCATTGAGACATGTTTGTGAAGGCTGTATTTTGGGCAAAATGCAGCGTTCTACGTTTCCAAAAGGATGGTTTTGTGCGGGCCACTCTCGCAAGGTTTGCAAACGGTCGTCCTAGTAAACCTTTGCATGGTGTCAATCAACCCAAGATGGACGAGTCTTGGAAGGTACTCTTTTGATTCTTTGCTATATCTTGGTAAATCATAGACATACATTACTTCTTCTTTACTTTTCATAATATCTTTTACAGATCTATAGTTTCAAGTGTAGCAGTAGCATAAGAAAGATGCATGTGAGGCTTCTTCTTAAACTGCATAAACTTAATAGTTTGGTTTGAAACTTAGGTGTGGGGACAAGAAGAATGTTATATCCATAATCTTCGAAAAGTGTATAGGCCAGATAAGCCTACTGTTGAGGCTATGTTTAAGCCTTTACTCAAGGTTTGGAGTCAGTGCCAAGATATTTGCAATAAGAAGAATACATTGCTTTGATGATAGCCTTTCAAGGGATGTGTTAATCCAAAAGACAACTGTCTCTTCCCTGAAAGTTTTCAAGGAGGGCACGACTACGTACTGTTCAATGACCTTCTACCCTACCTTTTAAATCTAAATAATACAAATGACATTAGGTCTATTATTTTGCTATGATCGGCTAGGTCAATCTCCTATCACACATGGTCATAATTTATTTATCGATTTTCAAGATGTACTGGAAGAATGGCTCCAATTTACCTCCCAATTTTTGCGAGAAGAGCTCAACGAATATTCAGATAAAGTGGAAAACTCATCTTGTGCATCTTCACACTTACCATTGTATGGTGATAAGCTAAAGTATGTCCAATCAAGAGGGGAAAAAAGAGAAGTAGAATCCATAAGCAAGGATCTAGCAATGTTGGCATCCAAAACTGGAGTACCATTACTATCCAAAGACCAGCTAAGCTTGTTAAAAGTGTGTTACAAAAGAAGGATTTTGAGTGATCAACACGCTATTGCTTATGCTACTCGCTTGGGATATGATCGTGGTCATCTCATAAGTGGAGTTGCAACAAAAGCATACATATCAAGGCTACAAAAGGCTTACTTGAGCTTATGGGTAGGATAATGTTTGGTTTCATTAAACATTGAGTGACAATATAATCAGATTCCAACCTAACCCATACTAGTTGTTGCTGTAGGTCGAAGGAAACCATTTCTGAGGTCTAAACGTGCAGTTTGAAGTATGGGATCTGCACAAATATCAAGACTTGTTGGGTGCAGAATGTTTGGAGCCATTTTGTACTAAAAGCCCATAAGATAGACTTAGGCTTTGGCCAAAACAATGTGCTTGGATGGGGTTAATTTTTGGATTGTACGAGCCAAATCTTCACACTATTGTATCAAGCAATCAAATGCCTCCAAACTTACTGTCATTTGATTATCTCTTTTGTCAATATTTGCAATTTGATTGCAATGAAGATGTGTTTGTTTTTTATTGAAGATATTGCCTTGTCAAGGTGTAAGGCTATGAATATTATAATTTAATTTGGATAGACTCAATTATCTCAACAGTGAAATTTTTTTATACATCATATTCAATAAATTTGATGAAATTTAGCATTGACAATATACTCGCTCTTTTATTTTTTTGGTTGAACTTCTGAGGTATTGGAGCATTTGTCTATGAAGGTTTAAGACCATCCATATCATGGATGAATTTATGTTGTTGACACATAATATATTTATTTAAAATTTTGAATGTCCATTAACCATACATTTTGTTTTCATCAACAGGATATGTTGAAGCATATAGCTTTGATTTCAAGTGTACAGAAAACTTACTATTGAGGTGGCACCAATCATTGGACCTGACTCATGTACCTAGAAGCAAAAGAGTTCCACCACCCCCAGATGCAATAAGGAAACAAAGAAGAGTATTGATACTTGAACTCAATGGTGTTTTACTTAAGACCATTGAGATGCAACATGGTGATGTATGTCCAGACTGGGCCAAACATATGCATCTTGTGGAAGAGAATACAAGTGTTTGGCATTTGATTCACAAAGATGTATTCACTTTCCTTGATTTTTGTATGTAATGGTTTAAGGTATGGATCCTTGATTTTTGTATGTAATGGTTTAAGGTATGGATCCGGAGTACTAATAGACTACAAAGGACTCGACGTATTCTTGAGTTGTGCTTTCCTCGGCACCATCAAAAGTTTAAGGTCGTAGCAGGGCAAGCAGCATGTCAAAAGACGGATCTTCTAATTGGATATCGATTTGTATACCACAAAAATTTGGATGTAGGATGGAGAATTTTTCATGACCTGGATGGAAATAACACGCTAATTTTTGATGATACCCTCTAATTTTTGATGATACCCTCTACAATGTAACGTGGAATATGCCCGAAACCTACTTGATTTTTCCAAAGATGTGGAATCAAAATATAGAGGAGCTTGAAAGTTTTTTGGAGACAACAATCAGCGCATGGTTACTTGGTTGGATTTATGCAAAGAACAAACGGGAGTATACTTGCAACACTTTAGTAAATGAAGCAGCTTATGATAGAGAAACTTTGTATGTATTGGAGCAATACATGAGAAAACGCTATGTTTGAGATACAATTTGTACTCAATTATTATCTTGACAAAGTGTCTCCGAAGGGTTTTTGTCTTCGGATGAATTGTAAACTTGAATGTAACAATCTCATTGAAATTTTATTGCTTCTGGTGTTTCTAAACACCACACTCTTTGGAGATCCCTCAATTCTAAGGTTTCTTTTCCAAGTATTCTTTGGCATTATTATCCCATGTTTTTACTTCAATGTCCCTCAAATTTGAGCATATATATCATGATTTATAATCTTGATATAGTGTCTAAGATGGGTTTTTATCTGTGGATCAATCGTAAACTTAGCACATTGTTACTGTCATTGAGATTTACTTTTTGTTTTGTTGTTTCTAACACCACACCCTTTAGAGATCTCTCATTTCTAACGTTCCTTTTTAAGTGGTATTTAGAATTCTTTTGGCAAATTAAATAAAGCCCATGTTTTTACTTCAATGTCTCAAAGTGGAGATAGTATTTAACATTATCTTCTTCATATAAAAGGTGTTGTATAATCTCAATTAAGTTTAGTGTCATGTTTCCCTTGTCCTTCCAATATTGTTGCATTGACGTATGTTTCTATAAAACTGCAAACAAATACGCCAAATAGTTGTGTCAAGATATAATCTAATGGCACAAAGAGTGTAGCAACAAATAGATGTTAGCTCAAACTACACAAAAATACCGAGTTTCCAACTAATCCTTTAAGAAATGGACTCGAATAATTCCCAAAATTCCTAAATTTGTCTTATGTCCTTTCATTGCACCAAGAAATGGGCAAAGGTCTCTTTCAAAGATTTCCTTCAAATTTTTCCATAAAGGTTTCTTTTTCCTAAAAAGGTCTCTTTCAAACTTTTCCTTCATTGTGAAGGGCATATTTGTTTCTTTGTTCTTCAAGAAACAGGCGAACATAAATGTTACCTTTCAAGTTTCACCCTCAAACATTTACAAATGAAATGAAATTGTTAAGTCATTGACCCAATAAGGTAACAATATGTCATGAAATGAATTATAAATCCATTAATTCCCTATCAGATTAGCCCATTATAATCCTTTTGCTTATGAATTTTTTTCTCATCAATCACCATAGTTCAGCTATAAAGCTACATCGTCTTTGTCAATAAGCTATCAACGAATGTCTTCTAACATAGAACTAACCAATGTGCAATGTGTAGCTTACGAGAACTGAAATAGTGTGGCTAGTCCACGATGTACACATGTGACACAAGATCAGACTTTTATGACTTTTTATCGAAAAACAAATTATATGATTATTGGAGACGGATGATTATGAATCATGCACTATTTGGAGAATTTTTAAGCCTCCATTTTTGAAATAATGTGAAAGGAATCATGAACTGTTTTGGAAAACTTTGGAAGCCTCCATTTTTGAAATAATGTAAATTTTAAAACCTTTGTATTTGGGTCCTCATTAAAATGAAAAATTTCCCACATATATCTTAATCAAAATCATGGAATTTTGTAAAATGAATATTTATTAAATGGAATGTATATTAAATGATGTTTTCAATAAGTAAAAATGTATAAACATTTATCCTTGAACTAAAGATTTACGGAGATCCTTCAAAGTTTAACAGAATCCTTCATTGTTTTTATAACATAAATGCATAGTAATAATATTTTGTAATCCTTAAATTCATCCACTAATGGTCATTAATATCTCCTCACACGATGGCAAACAAAATAATATAACAATGGTTGTTAGTTTCAACGGTCAAAATTATTATATTATAATATTATTTCTATCTAATACAACAAGTCATCAGAAGAATTGAGAGTCCTCAAGAGTGGAGAGAGGGCTCTCGAGATAAAATTAGATATAATATAATTATACTTTTTAAAATAAAACAAACACATGTTGTTTTTTAAAAGGTTTTAGAAATAATATATTCAAAAATAGCCTCAAGTTTGGAGTTTATTGAGATGAAAGTATTTTAGCCTATAGATTAAGAACCTTTTGTGAGCATGCCATGACACTCATTACATGGGTCCTCGGCAATGCTAAAATCTGCAGGGGCATCATTAACCTCCAAAGCTTCATAGGAAGCTTAACTCTAAAGTCTCTAGGAGAAACGTTTTTGCCCAAACTAGAAAGGAATCCTTTTCACATGAGTTGAAGAGGTAAATATAATTTTGAACACACATTTTCTTTATAGTTTCATCAAATTGCTACTATTTTTTTTAAAAATAGAGGAGACACTTTTCTTCATAGTTTCATCCAATTGCTACTATTTTTAAAAAATTTAGAGAAGGCACCTTTGAAGATGAGGTAAATTTTTCAGAAGTTGAGCAGGCTTCAGGATGATGCCAAGCCATCTTTTCCCAAGTCCTCGTTTGCAACCCTCTCTCAGACTTCAAAATTTGTGAAATTGAAGGGCATTAAAGGTACTATGGTCTTCATCTAAAGCCCATTACTCAAAGAAATTCACTTGGAGTGTCCCTATTTACTACTCAAAAAAATTTACCCCAAGTGAATTTTTTCCAGTAGTAAAGAGTGAAACCCCAAGTGAATTTCTTGAGTAATGGATTTGAGATAAAGGCCACAGTACCTTTAGTGCCCTTTAATTTTGTACCTTCAATAAAAAGGGCATTGAAGGTATCCTCAATAAAAAGGGCATTGAAGGTACCTTCAATAACTAATAACCTATGCTATAGTCCAATCCTTACAAAATTTACAAAAAGGGCATTGAGGGTTTCAGATGAAGGCAAAGGTACCTCTAATGCCCTTCAAATTTATAAATTTTGAAGCTTGAGGGAGCGTTGTAAATCTAAGGCCTGCCACACAGTAATAAAAAGACTGAAAACGTTATATTGTAACTAATAATCTACGCTACATTGCAGCATCGTGGCTGCATATGAGATTTTATATAGGTAGTTAGGGCCAACCTTTTTTTTTCTAAGTGGGCCCCATTGTTTCATAGGAAGGTCTATTGGAAATTTGACCTTCTTGAAGAAGGATAAACTTTTTAATTTTCTCTTCAATATATGGGTTAATGCAAATGCTACGTTTCAATAATATTTTATAGTTTTTCCAATAAACATAAATGCAATTCTTTTAAAAGGTTAAATAAGAACTAACCATAGATTTCAAAATAAAATCAGAAATTTTCAAGCATATGTACCTTAAAAAATGACTAAATCATGATATATATAAATATTAATCGATTAATCATACAAGTGCCCTTTTGCTTTAGTTACCCCCTTTCAATGTGAAGGTTTTAACGTGCCCTACTTTTGCAAGGTTAAGCTAAAATCTCTCTAAAAGGGGTTAGCAACCTTTAAAAATAAACATTGGTTAGGGTTGGCTTAACAATGTAGCAACTAGCTAGCCATTGCTCTTCAAAATCAACGTGTGTCTTGACGAGTGCTCGAAAAAAACGGCATTCTAGTGTATTTATACTAGCCAAAATGAGATTTTAAGTAACCCTTATTATAAGGAATGATTTTTCACATATTTTAGCTATAAAATAACATATAATAGAGATTTTGGAAACAAAACCCAATAGATTTAAAAGTTGTCCTTATTTTGAATAATTAAAAAATATGTATTTTTAGAAGAATGGTCTTGACACTTTTATTAAAGATGAGGACAATAATATGGTCTACGGATGTTAGAAGAGAGAGAGAGAGTAATCACTGACCAATGAATACTAGAAACAAACCGTTCTTTAATGTATTTTGCACCAGCTTTTAAAAAAAAAAAAAGAGTTTACTTGTGTCTCCACAAAAACTGATAAAATCTATAGGTTTTGAGTTTAAAAAACGGTTAACAATGAGATTTTGAATAGGGAAACCACTGTACTTTTTTTTTTCACCGACTGGATACGGGCTCTCAACAATACAAAACAGTAACTATTGAAACCGCCTTTCCTCTCGCTTGGGCCAGTAACTATCGAAACCGCATGTCCTCTCGCCAGGGGCTAGTGCGAGAGTTTACTCGTGTCTTGAGTTAAAAAACGGTTAATAATTTTTTAAAAAGAGTTTACTCGTGTCTTGAGTTAAAAAAACGGTTAATAATGAGATTTTGAATAGGGAAACCACTGTACTCTTTTTTTTCACCGACTGGATACGGGCTCTCAACAATACAATACAGTAACTATTAAAACCGCCTGTACTCTCGCCTGGGCCAGTAACTATTGAAACCGCCTTTCCTCTCGCCTGAACTATCGAAACCGCCTGTCCTCTCGCCTGGGGCTGGCGCGCGTTGCTCTGGAGTCTGAACTTTGATCTCTCTCTCTCTCTCTCTCCCTCTGTATATGGAGCCACGCTTGCACTTTCGTATAAGCTACTCTCCCTCCAGCCGTGCGTGCGTACATGTATAGCACGCATGTATGTAAGTCGGTCTGTGTATATATGTATGTAACTCTCTCTTTCTCTCTCCATAGGTCTCCAAGGGGCCATCTCATTGACAGAGAGTGTGTATATTATGCATCCTGTCAATGATACATTACTCTTTAGGGATGCCCACCAGGAGCCTTCAAGAAACTGTTGAGCACGAGGGAAATCTTGGCTACGTTTCATCGCCTGCTCTAGGGTTGTCTCTCCTCTTTTTAGTCCATCCATAGCGTTGTAGGAAGCTTCTTAGCGGTGCAGTTTCCCTCGGGATCACCTTGCAAAGATGATCTACAAACTCACAAACCTACACGATTGGCAAGGATAACCAACTTGATACCTATGGTGAAAGGTTCCTATCCTTTCCCATTGTGTAGGTTTGAGACTTTGTAGATCAGCTTTGCATGGTGATCACTAGGGCAAAAATGTTACCCTACCAACCAAGAAGCTTCCTGCAATGATGTGGATGGGCGAGTAGGAGGCTCCAGCATTGGATGGCCCGCGTGGCTCTCCGCTTCGAAGGCAAGTGAACAGATTTCTTCATTGTTTCTTATCATTTGCTTAAGCTAGCAGAGAGGTTCATAGTGTCATGCAGGGAGCGGGGGCTGCAAGAGGCTCTAAATTGGGTGATTGAAAGGCAAGAGGAGAATGGCGAATGGGCAGGTATCTTCCCTTCTCTGTTCTTTTCGATTATGTGCAGGCCATGGTATTCAACGGGGGCTGAAAGCTTTGAGAGATTTCTCAGTAGAGACAGAGGATGTGTGCTGGGTGTACTCGTGTGTGTCGCCTGTGTGGGGCACAGTGCTTGTTGGTAGAGCGGGGCCTTGCACATGATCATCTGGCTCTGCAACGAGCCGAACAATGGTTTCTGCGCAAGCAAACCACAGGTCTGTGAAGAACGAGTGCAAACACACATTGAAGTTGAACTTCAATGTCTATGAAACCAAGATTCTCGTGTTGCAATGGTCACTGAAGAAGTTGAATTTCAATGTTAAGAGAGCCGGCGATGAAGATCAAACATCGTGAAGATGAACTCCACCAGCACAACTATCAACTCAGAAGAATATCTCAATGTCATTCGATCAGATGTTGGTATTGGTGTTTAGCCAAGCTCCTGGATTCAACCACCTCAACTATCAACTCAATTGTGTAGTCATATGTCTCTACTTAGAAGTTATCACTCTCTATCAAACTCTACCTCAGTCATCGTGTAGTCAGTCACTTTTGATATGCTGCCCTCAATTGTGTAGTCATATGTCTCTACTTAGAAGTTATCACTCTCTATCAAACTCTTACCTCAGTCATCGTGTAGTCAGTCACTTTTGATATGCTGCTTGACATCACCTCTTTTTATAGTTCCCCCCATATACAAACCAGATTAAGCTCTAGTATCATTTTGTGCACGAGTTTATATGTTTCAACTTTAGGGACATCTTTTCAAAAAAGAGAAAGCACAAAATTTTATGTTAAAAAATAATCTTAGAAACATCAAAAATTTAATAAAATAATAATCTATGTTTAAATATAATAAAGCAACTTTTGTTTAATGGGGATGAGATGTAACATCACAAGATTGTGCGGTGGAATTTCAATATGCAATCTTACTACTATCATATTCTTTATAAATTAAAACATATCATTAATTATTAAACAAAAAATTGATAAAAATAAATATTAATAATAATAATTATTATTAATTAGTGCTATTTATTAATCTTTATTTAAAGTCGCAAGATTTAAGTTGCTAGTGTAAGAGAATTGGAAATAAAGATTGTGCTTCATGTCTATAGTGTGTTGGGTGTAAGAGAAATTTAAGGATGTGTGTTGTGAGAAGTATGCGTGTTGGAAACCCTCTAAGAAGTATGTGAAACCTTCAAGCCAATAATCTACCTTTGAACCATCTTTTAGCTCCATCGATTTGTAAAATTGCGCAAGCATAAAATGATTATGGAAATCATTCCTCATGGCTTGGACTATATGCTTCTCTTTTTTTGGGAATTATAATTGGATGCACTGCCATAGAGAAGCACATTAGAGATATCCACTAAGAGAAAGTGCAACCCCAACTACAACAACCTGACCAATTACACCAAAGAGCTAGATGAGTGTGTATATGACAACTCGCAAAAGCCTTTAAAGCATGGTGGGAGTAGCTCAAATTAGATACCTTCTCTAGGGTGCGAAAACTTTAACCACTAGGCCAAGTGGACTCAATGTCAACAAGGCATATGTATTTCTAAGCTACACTATAAGGAATAGGGGGTAGAGCCACATTTCTATACCGCGAAGAAATCAAAGGATCCGGAGAGACTAAAAATCATGTCTCACGGTTGACATTACATCTATGGGTCCATGTCTCACGGTTGACATTACATCTATGGGTTCATGGCATGGGCATGTTATAGCCTCATTGGAGGGTGGGGTGTATCATAACCTAAGTTAGTCTTGGTGATAAGAGAATGCATGGTGGGCTCATGCCATGCTATAAGGTATGTGTTGACAATCCTTTATGCTTGGCTTAGGATCTAGCCATGATCTCCATTGATTTCATCCATGATTCCTCATATAATCTTCCAATACATGCTATAACCTATTTATTAGAAGTCCTTTATGCTCGTTTTCTTGTCTTAGGCTATAGCCATGAGCTGCATTGATATTGTCTTCATATAAACTTCCCCACCTAGTGCCATCATCATTTTCCACACTAGAAAGGCCTTGCTTATAGGCCTCAATGCACTCAATAGGAGGCGCATTTACATTTGAATGTTTAAAGAACAAGGGCCTTGCTTATAGGCCTCAATGCACTCAATAGGAGGCGCATTTACATTTGAATGTTCAAAGAACAAGGGTAAGGGAGGCCATTAATTTAAAGGTTGATGCATGGGTATGTGGAGTAGCCATTAGTTAAATGTTTTACATTGGTGTGCCATCCGTACCTCATCGAGACACATCAATTTGATGTGATCCATTTGAAATACATTATGTATTATTTATTAGTTCTAAAAAAGTTTGTACTAATAGTTATTAATAGAACTAATAGTTATAATTATAATATAAAAATAAATAATAGCATAAATTATATTAGATATAATAAATAATATTACCTTTTAAGAAAGAATAATATAGTAAGACTACATGTTGAGTTTCCACCATAAAATCTTGTCATCTTTGGAGGAAACTTTAATGTAGTCAAAGGTTTTGTATGGGTAATGTGGGAAGTCATTATAGGATTTCATTTTGTGCAAATATGGCCAAAGATAATGCATGGCACAGAGCCTGATCTCTTGAAAGGCATCTTTAGGTTGGCCACCATGGGGCTCTCCTAGATGTGGGTCAGGTGTGAAGAAGTCCTGAAAATTAAACCAATCACTAGCCAAGCTAAGAGCAACTCCTCCTTGAGTGGACTGGGTGGTTGAAGGTTTTGTGCAAATATGGCCAAAGATAATGCATGCCACAGAGCTTGCTCTCTTGAGAGGCATATTTAGGTTGGCCTCCATGGGGCTCTCCTAGAAGTGCGAAGAAGTCCTGAAAAGTAAACCAATCACTAGAGCCAAGCTAAGCGCAACTCCTCCTTGACTGGAGTGGGTGGTCGAAGGTTCTTCTAGGCCATGGGAAGCAATGACATGTAACAAAGGAACCAATCATGAGTGCATGGATGAAGGTTGCTAGATTCACTACTACAGGATGACCGATTTCCAACGCATGGTATCGACGGTTTCCACGCCGTCGAAATACCCGTTGAATATACATGTTAAAATTTGATGTTGAAATGATCGTCAAAACAAACTGTCAAAGGCAAGCGTCAAAATAACCATCGAAAATAGCATCGAATTAACACTCAAAATAAGCGTGGAAATCTATTTTTTTCTAAATTTTAATTTTGGACTTCTTAAAAAAAATTAAGTGTGCAAAAAAAGAAAACATTCACAAAAACCAAGTATTTCTTAGTAAATAAAATTGAAATAAGATGTTATAGCTCATCATCGTCTCTCTCATGCTCAGCTAGATTCATGGCTTCGAATACATCTACTCCCAAAAATGCCTCTTGTTAAAATTACAGTAATGTGATGAGCTATGGTGGATCAAATGCTAGAATCAACATCATTAACAAAGAGATTAGATGATAATTAACACATGATTAGTGGGTAATCAAGTCATAGCTTAATGTAGGCATAGATAATCAAAAACCAACAAGTTCTCATTAGGCCAATGCCTCAATTTATAGAGTTTACATCCAAGCATCTAATCCCACTGATTTCTCCTTGATTCACTCCACCTCTTTTGCTTGATTCTCTCCACCTCTCCCAGAATATCTCCACACCTCCTAAATCTCCTCATGCTATCCTTTATTCTCTCCCAGTAGATTCTTCTCACCTTTTCAGAGTTTCTCTCACATTTACAGATTCTCTTTTATAGCCTCTAGCCAAGGGCCTGTTCCCGCACACACCCTATTCACTTGTATATTTCAACACCTCCCCTCAAGTGAATACTCCTAGCACACGTGGACCCTATATGAGGTTTCCCTCTTACTTGATAGTCTGCAACCAGTGCCTCAAGTCCCTAAACTCATAGTCCTTGACACTCTCTCTCTCTATGTGTCCAAGGCTACTATAAGTGCCCATGACCTTAACTAAAGTGCTCACACATACATCTACCACATGGCCTACATCATCGGTGGCTCAGACGTGGTTCTACTTTGTTGGGACAGGCTACATTGGGTTTTGGAGTCTCTCTCTCTCTCTCTCTCTCTCTCTCTCTCTCTCTCTCTATCTCTCTCTGTGAGATTTTTACATGGCTCCTCACTCTTTCGAGCCTTACATCTTCTCTTGTCTTCAGTCTCCTTGTCGTGGCAGCTTCTCTTCACGCGTCCATGTCTTCCTCTTCTTTTAGTCTTCTTGTTGTGGTAGATTCTCTTCTTGTGTCCATGTCTTCCTTCAATGCTTCCTCTATCTCTTCTTCTTGGTGTGGATCCTCCTCTTGGAAAGAGATGTTCTTCTTCTTTCATGGCTGGGGCCATGAGCTTGTCCATCAGTTCTTGCTCCATGTGAGTAACATGTTTAAATGTTTTGTTGACAGCTATTTTGGGCTTTTGATGTTTATCTTGTGTCATTATGCAATGCAAACCCAAATCTATGTGGGAGGTCTTACCGCTTGCCTTATTTTGGACAAGGGCAGTGTCTGATCCCATTTTTACACTGATGTAATGTGCCCAATACATAATGCATATAGCATTTATTCTTATGCACATTCCCAAATACAGCTCTGGCTATGAATAATCTTGAATTTGAGTGTGCTTTGTAGGCATTAACCAAGGGTTAAATGCAAAATGATGACTACCACAAATTTATCAGAAATTACATTAAATCAAGGGTAACCAATTTGTACGGAATGGTTGGAGTATCAAACCATCTCTGAATTGCAATCTGAAGTTATAGGGATCTGTATTAGATACCTAATGGTTAATTTGAACCCTCAATTGCACCAAAATATAGTGATTGGCATTGATTAATCACTGATTACTAAATTAATCCTCTATTTTGTGTGCCAAAAATAGAGTATGCGGGGAGCCTAGATTTGAGGCCTTAGAGTTCAAATGAGGTCAAATGCTTTCAAGGCCATCAATAGCAATTAGTCTAGTAGAGGATTAAGCCAAGAAACACAAGATTTAACCAAACATTGAATGCTTAATCTCTGTTTTACCAAAGTCACATGCAGATTTGATGAAGAGCTTGGATCTCACTATATAATTGATCAATTCAAATTCTGACTTCACCAGCTTGTAGAGCATGCTTGAAAACCCCTAGGCCTAGCTGGAATTAGACCAATTTGAAGCGGGTACATTGCATGGAGCTTTTTCCCAAAATATTTTGGTGCCTGCAAATTGCGTTGCCACTTTCGTTCTACGCTGAATTCCTTCGATTCCTTTGAGCTGTGTGTAGACCCTTGAGTTTAGTAGTATGGGTGTCTAAAAGGGCTTGGGCAATGGTTGTGTGTGAAGGGCGAGAGAGCTCCTCCATTGGCTGGGGGTGTAGAGGTTAGTTGAAAAAGAGGTGAAAATATTAATTTTTTACTAATCCTAATTAGCCAAGTGATTAGCAAGATAATGGGCTCACAAATTGATGGATTCTAGGCTAGGCTCTAATACCATATTAAAATTATAGCAATGTGATGAGCTATGGTGGATCAAATGGGAATCAACATCATTAACAAAGAGATTAGATGATAATTAACATGTGATTAGTGAGTAATTAAGTGATAGCTTAATGTAGGCATGGATAATCAAAAACTAGCAAGTTCTCATTAGACCAATGCCTCAATTTATAGAGTTTACATCCAAGTATCTAATCCCACTGATTTCTCCTTAATTCACTCCACCTCTTTTGCTTGATTCTCTCCACCTCTCCCAGAATATCTCCACACCTCCTAAATCTCCTCATGCTACCCTTTATTCTCTCCCTGTAGATTCTTCTTACGTTTTCAGAGGTTCTCTCACATTTACAGATTCTCTTTTACAGCCTCTAGCCAAGGTCTTGTTCCTGCACACACCCTATTCACTTGTATATTTCAACACTCTCCATCTTCATCTTCGTCAATAGGTGTAGCCTCCGTATCATTCTCTTCTATTTTAGGCATTAGAGGTGGTTGTGTTGAAAGTTGTTCTTCTATTTCTTCTTTGAATTTAGGATTAGTTGTTGTGTTTGCTTCTGTTTCAAGTGCTAGTAACTGTTGAAATGGGATGATCTTTTGAACTATTTAAGGAATGTGTTTGTACGTTGCCAATTATATGGCATCTGAAATTTTTTACTGCTGCATGGGTCAATTTGGATTACAAACAATCACCTATGATCTCTCGGGTCCACCTTGAAGAAAACTTGCTCAAAATGCTTTGGTAGCACAAATGTGTCCCTTTGGTTTGTCCATATCTTTGTGGAGTCTACTTGAAAAAATCCTTTCTTATCTCTATGCACGGTTGCTTGTGGTGCTTGAGTCACTACCTTGAACCACTTCACATAAAAAATGAACATAGAAAACTTTCTGAACCCAACCTTGATAATGTCTTGCTATATCGTTCCATAGTAATCGAGCATGCCAATTTCACTAATTAGATCACTTGAATTTGAACTACTTTCTTGCATGAACTTTTCTTTGACACCGTAATAAAATGTTGTTCTCTTCTTATCTATTCACTCCACTTGAAAGTGACGACCACCTGACCAAAGTGCACCAAATTTGCGATACTGCAAGCAAAATAAGATTATGAAATTATACGAAGAACAAAAACTTATACAAGATTATGTCTTACAGTTTCTTGTGTACATATAAAAACTCGCTTACATGGTAATCACAACCATATGCAAGATCCGCCTCCTCGTTGCTTATAACCTTGCCACTTTGTTTTTCGTGTTGTATGGTTTGATAAAGCCATGTATTAGAAGGAAATTCTGGAAGTTGAGCAAGTGAATCTGGGTATGGCAATTCTCTAGTTTTTCAACTCTTTCGAAAATTCAAACGATCTCCATCTCTTTCCCTCTTTTCTAGGTTATACCTCTCAATCCAATTCTTCATAGAACTTGAGTTGAGGATGCAAAATTTATTAATGTTCTCTCATAATGCCATGTCCATTGTTCTTTGAAGCCCTTGTCCTTGAGGCTCTTCCCCAACGAGCGGATCATCCTCTTCTTGTGCCCATAATCGTGGCATATCTGGGTCTAATGTATTAAGAAATTATGTTATGTATACACGAGATTCTTGAACAAGCCATCGTATTGCCATATTGCTCTCAGGGCTAGCTTTTTGACGAGCAAAACCTTTCAGTGTCTTCATAAATCTCTCGAGGAAAAACATCCATAGACTATGAACAACACCTGCTATAGCAACCTCTTCAACCACATGAATAAGTAGGTGCAATTGAATGGTTAGGAAACTTGTTGGAAAGAATTTCTCTGGCATTGTAACTACTTCAATGGAGTTTGGACGAGCTTCCAACCTATTTCTTCTAATCTCCTTCTTTGATATCCATCGTACCACTGCACTAATCTTGTATATTGTCGCCATTATGTCTTTGATCTGAGGCAATCCTTTATGGCTATTGGCAGCACAAACTATAAGGTTTTGTGCAAGTCATGAGACTTCAAGCCACTAGTAAGCTCTTCATCCTTTGTGATTTCTCCCTTCATTAAGCATACAGACAATGCATACAGGTAGTGGGAGTACAAAACTTACTCATACACTTCTTTACACATCGTTGATCTTCTTTGGTTAAGACCAAGATTCTCTAGAGAGAATCACCTTCCCATCATTAGGTCTGCTCCGTGCCCATAAGTGATACATGTGATCCACCTCTCATAGATCGTCCCTTTGTGCCTTTCTCTCTTTAGCACCTGTGATGGTTTTCCAAAGCATATCGGTTATGTTATTAAAAATGTGCATAGAGTCAAGAAGATTGCTGACTTGAAGATTACTCCATTATGGGAGTAGATGGAAGATGGATAGCCGCTTCATTCCGGGGGTGTGTACAACTGGGATCCACTTCCCATGCCCTCCTCCAATCACTTATCTTTAGCACACGAGGAGGCCTCCCTAGAAATCTCTCTCATAACTCATGGTTGTCGAGGAGAAAGCTATGGATGAGGAGATGGATGCATTGTAATGAAATGACACTTGGGATTTGGTGCCATTGCCTAAAGGCAAGAAAGCTATTTGTTTGTAAGTGGGTGTATAAGGTGAAACATAACAGTGATGGTAGCATAAACGGGTAAAACACTAGATTGGTAGGCCAAAGGACATGCATAGATGCATGGCATTGATTATGAGGAGACATTTGGCCCCGTTTCCAAGATGGCAACTATGAGAGTTGTGATTGTGGTGGCTGTAGCTAAAGGCTAGTTTTTACATCAAATGGATGTAAAAAATGTGTTATTGCATGGTTACTTTCAAGAAGACATGTATATGGATCAGTCACCTGGTCTTGAGAATAACAATCACTCAGAGTATTTGTGTAAGCTTCATAAGGCTTTGTATGGGCTGAACCAAGCTCCACAAGCATGGCATTACATGATTGCTGAGTATCTTGTCACTATTGGTTTTCATATGGAAAATGTAGCTCACTCTTTTTATGTGCACAAGAGTGATAAAGGTATTGTGATCATCACTATCTATGTAGATGATCTTATTGTTGAGGGTGACAACTTGGATGAGATTGAGTATGTGAAAAGTCTTCTCAAAAGAAAGTTTGAGATGAAGGATTCGGGTGATCTGCACTACTTTTTGAAAATTGAGGTCATTCGCACACCTGATGGTATTTGGCTGTCAAGTATGTGTTGGACATGTTGTCAAAGTATGGGATGGCTAATTTTAAGTCAATCTCAGTGCCACTACATCAAAATGGCAATCTTAGTGCGGATGTAGGTTATGTGTTGGAGGATCCCACTATGTATAGGAAGATTGTAGGGAGTTTGATCTATGTCATGATCAATAGGCCAAATTTGAGTTACAATGTTGGCTTAGAGAGCCACTTTATGCAGATTACGCGCAAACCCCATCTTGGCAGCGTGCGACACACACTTCGGTATTTGAGGGCCACCATTGATTATGCATTGTTTTATGCAGCAGGTGTACCATTGGAGCTATATGGGTACATAGATGCAGATTGGGTAGGTAGCATCTTAGACAGGAGATCTACCAGTGGATTTATGTTTTCATTGGGGTGTGCTACTATGACATGGAGCAACAAGAAGTAACCCACAGTTGCCTTGTGGAGTACAGACGCAAAGTAGATAGGAGCTACGGTGCAACGTGTGAGGTAGCATGGTTATGCAAGCTACTTTGCTGATTTAGGGTTGCATGTGGAGAGAAAGGTTGTCATAAATTGTGACAATCCTAGCAATGTATAGTTGGCCAAGAACCTAATTTTCCATGCATAAACAAAACACATTGAGGTACATTACCACTTTATCAGGGAGAGAGCCTTGGTAAGTGACATTGACTTGGCCCTTTGACTTGGCGTACGCCAACACACATAGGATCACGAAGGCCTTGGGATCTGAGAATCTCCATAGATTTTAGAGATATGCTTGGAGTTCATGAGCTGGAGTTGAGCTTGAGGGGGATTGTTGAGATGTTAAGCTCAACATGAGCTGACACTCACAAGGTGCCTGCATGACCATTCGACATTTATATCACTGGTAGGTTTGGTTTGCCATAGATTCTACAACTAGACTACATCGACTAGTCCACACCTACCCACTCCTCTTAGTGTGTTCACATTATGGACTGCTTTTATATACTCTATTATGTGTGTTAGTCACGTTATCTTCATTGTAGACCTCTTTTGTTGTGTGAAGAAGAAAAAGAATTTTTAGCCTCTCACCTTGTGTGTTCTCTTCTAGGGTTTGTGTGAGTGTGTGTGTGTGCTTGCAAGATCTCAAGCTCTCTTCTCCCCTGCATCTTTTCAAAATGTGCCCCTTCTTTATTGCTAACCATGGTGGCAGGTTATAATTCACTAGGCAAACGGGCCATGTACTCCATGATGGACTTCGTAAGCCAAACGGATTGACTCCATCTATTGCTAGTTCGAGAATGAATATGATGAGGCTCTTCCCCAAAATCCACCCACTTCTCTTCGATATGCCTCCATGTTGGAGAATCAATGAGCACATGCATAACATCATCTATGGATCTGGTGTTTCAATGCCAGTTCATTAAAGGTGCAATGGATTTGCATGTGAACATTGTTTGAATACATGGAATGATGGGCAAGTATCATAAGACTTTGGCAGGGCCCCTTTGTCCTTGAACATCTTGCCTAGATCTCAATGAACCACACTGTGGACACTTGTGAAAAGTGGCATACTCATGCCAAAAGAGAATACAATTATTTGGACAAGCATGGTGTGTGTTATAGTCCATCCCTATGGAGTGCAACATTTCTTTTGCTTGTGCACAATCCAAAGGCATATCATTGTCTTCTAGTAAAATTGGATCCTTCAATAACATGTTACATATAAAAGAACAAATAGTAAAGAAGAAACAAAGACATTCATGCAAGCACCAAAAACATAGAGAGGAAAAGGGAAACATATCCCATAAGTTTTGAAACGCTCCTATCAAACCACCCATATATTAATTGCAAGTTCAATATGGAGAGGCAAGTGCAGAGAATCGAAAAACGTGCTACACGGTAAAGTGGTAGGCAGGCAAGAATTCATAGCTCTTTATCCTCTTGAGAAACATGATCCACATGTCATCTGATGTCTTCAACTTCATGATCATGTACTGCATGGCTTGTGTCATGTAGGGCATCTATCATGTTAGCCATGTCATGTTCTAGAACTTGATCCAAGTCCGTAAAAGCTTGCTTTGTGTTCCAATCCCATTGAGGTTGCCTCTACCCTTGGTCTTTTTCTCCGCTTAGGTTGGATATCCACCGGTTCATTGGTGTCTGGGTGAACATTTAGGCCAGCAAAGTAGATGTTGCAAGTGCTCTATTCGAAAGATGCCCTATTTTTTGGAATGCTCGTTGTAAATTCTTCGACATCAAGCAACTTTGTACTTGCAGTGACTACATGGGCACATCATTTTCTCCTCTAAATTGACAAAATTTGAAAGGTTCATAGCACTCACGAGCTCCATGTATGTTAAATACACATGTGAATTTGGATCCAAATGAGGGGGAGAGGGAGCTTCTTTTATACTTCATGCATGGCCTAGTCAGTATATTCTTGTTTTTTATGGAAAGGTGTTGGGCTACCAAAAAATTTAAAATTTGAATGTGAAAAGAAATTTAAAAAAATGAGTTTAAGTGGTCATCGAAATAAGCATCCATACACCGCCAAAATATGCATCGAAAATATTATCTATCCAACGCACATTTCGAATTTCAACGTTTATTTTGATGCCTATTTTGATGATTATATTGAAGGTTATTTCAGTGACTATTTCGACATCTATTTTACTCGACTATTTTGACGCTAGGGAGATTGAACCGCGATGACTCACTATTAGCATTTTCAAAAACCGGTTTTTTCTTGCCCTCTTCAAAAAATTAAAGGTTCTCTTCTCTCCCTTCCCTTCAAGTTTATGCAAAGAGCATGTTTCTTTTCTTTGCATTCCCAAGCTCTATTCATGGTTTTATTTACTTGTTGTTTTGCTTGTGTTTTTTGTATTTGCAGGTTTGCCTACCTTTACACAATCTCATCACTTCCAGGTATGGATTGTAAACCCTTGCTGCTTTTGTTGTTTTTTTTTCCTTTTTTTCTTGTATACAAGAGGCCCCGAGATGGGGAGGTGGGTAGATAAATAATGTTGTATAGGCTTCTTTCCTTATATAGAGTTTATTCAAGAAGCTCATGCATAGAACTTGCAAGCTTGCATAAAGCTTATGCATAGAGAATGTACAGAGCTTGCATAGGATTCTTGCAAGCTCTATGCATAGGCTTCTTGCAAGCTTGCATGAAGCTTATCCATAGAGAATGTAAAGAGCTTGCATAGGTTGCTTGCAATGTCTATGCATAAGCTTATGGTTTAGGGTTTATGCAATAGGCTTAGGTTTAGTCTTATGCATAAGCGCTTATACATATCCTTTATGCATATAGTCTTATGCATAAGCCCTTATGTAATAAACTTATGCATAAGTCTTATGCATAGGCTTATGTATAAGCCCTTATGCATTAGCCGTTATGGATAATCCCTTCACCTTAATAGGCTTCGTGCAAAGATATTTTTGGTTTGGTTTACCTTATGGTTTAGGGTTTATGCAATAAGCTTAGGGTTTAGGCTTATGTAATAGGCTTATGCATAAGCCCTTATGCATAGCCTTTATGCATATAGGCTTATGCATAAGTCCTTATGCAATAGGCTTATGCATAAGCCTTATGCATAGGCTTATGGATAAGCCCTTATGCATAGGCTTCTTGCATTTGCCCTTATGGATAAGACCTTCACAAGGGGCTTCTTGCATAAGCCCTTATGGTTTAGGTTTATGTAATAGGATTATCCAATCATCCCTTATGCATTAGCTCTTATACACTAGCCCTCATGGATAAGCCCTTCACCTTAGGCTTCTTGCATAAGCCCTTATGCTTTAGGATTTATGCAATAGGATTATGCATAGTCTTTATGCATATTAAAAGATCCCTACCCCCTCAGCCCAACGAATTCAGGGGTGCTAGAAGCGGAAGTAACACTTCTTGCGTAGGGTAGAGTCTCCCACTCGGGGCTTTGCCCATGAATATCTGGATAAGAGACTAATCTCTCGGTTCTTCCAAAATCAAATCCGGAAAAACTTTCCTCGCCTAGCAGACATAGGTGATTCCATCGGGAAAAATCTATTCTAACGTAGTCAAGAGCCTTAACTAACCAAACTAATCCGATCAAACCTGTAAGTCACATGGTCAGATCAAGGAAGAGACTTGCACTTGGATCATAGAGACCAACGCTTTTTTCCTCATCAAGATGCACATCCGTTGATTATTTTCCATAGAACAAGGGTTATCTGGGATTTTACTTCAACTATCATAACATAATAGAATTGAGTCTCATTTTTAGGGATCCATCAGTCCAGCCAGCCTAACCCCATCCAATCCCACGGGATAGTCAACCACGCCCAACAACTCTAGTGATAGGATCCATTTAGAAATTTGGTTATGTTTTGCCCCAAGTACTAGGGAAAATAGTTCCCAGGCCCCCTAGCCGACGCTTCAAGAAAACTTCAAGATAGTCACATCACTTACACACCCGCCGATATGAAGTTGCATGTTTCACAGATTCAGCTGTCTTAAAAAAAATCTTTTAATAAAACCATAGTATCACTGATCATAGCCCTCCAAAATATCTAGCTTGAATTCTAATCTCCAATCATTCCTTCATCGGTTTACCTATGGCATCATTGGCAAACCAGAACGCTCACCACCTGTTCACTCAGGGGCCTTTTCAATAGTTCCTAGCCCATAGTACCCGGAGAAATATAATCACATAAGAAAAATCTAAATGGACTCTCCGTTGAAGATCAGCAAGATCAACCAACAGATCCATATAAAAGAGCCATGGACTCATCCGTTAAGGACCAGTAAGGCCAATCAACCAGATCCATGCCCGAGTTCAGAAAACAACTCTAACTCCTTGTTCCATTTTCTTCCTCGGCGCACGTGTGGATATCTTTGGTGACCTAGAGCCCGAGCGCCATATGGTCAGCACCCTCTAGGCTCCTTTGCAGGTCACCTAGTGCTTCACTCATAGGCCGCTTCCTTGGTCCCTCATCCACTGTACTGGAGGCTCACCATTTAAATCAAATCAAGGCTCGTCCAAGACCTCGGTGAACCTTGCTACGCGAGATGTCCTCCATTGATTCTCTGTTAGCAGTTGCAACTTCATCACTTAGGTCTCCATTCACAAGATGGTCAAAATACTTCTCCAACATTCTTGACATAAAACAGTCGTTTAAAAACATGTTTCATAAATACACTTTCTAATAACGAACTCTCATCTTTCCACATTCTCCCACATTATTTCTCGGTAATAATAACATCATTCTGAAGTGGATCAATAGGTTGAGGAGGGCATGCAAGAAAACCAAGAACAATATCTGTCAATTTGTCTCCTTCCATAATTAATAGCATCTTGTATTTCCAACCAGGAAATCCTTGGCCTTGGAAAAGAGGAATAGAATGCTGCCTAGAAGGAAATCCATTAACAAGTACGGTGTTTGCCATGTCGGGTTGTGAGCACATGTACAAGAAAAGATCACAGAACTTGTAGACCATGTACAAGATATGAGAAACGTAGCCAAAATAGGCATGCACCACCAAACGACGAGCATAAAGTGATCATGTAAAGAATAAAACGTGAACCAAAATTAGAACTCTAAAAGTGGAGTGTGTCTCATGCACGTAAGCAAACTTCGAGGTCCATAAAAGATAAAAATAATAATAAGAAAAAGCACCGCATTAAGAAAAAGCACCACATTATGATGCAACTTGCACAACAAGTTTTGTATCTAATTGTAGCTTGTACGGCAAGCATCCGTCTGAAGCTTTCACGAAAAACTTTGACGGTCAAATCCTGCTTACGACGTAGAGACAACTACCTGTTTGCTCTCACAAAGAACCTGTTTTACTGTTTAAGATGTAGTTTGCCTGAACTGTCCTAACTTTTGACTCAGAACTCCGATTGACAAACTGTTTTGATAGGATTCACCAGCGCTGTACCATATATGCCCCAGCACCAAGTGGACACGATTAAGAAAAAAGTCTAATTACAACAAGTGGAGCTATAAAATCATGTAGGTAACATATAATCAAAGAATCAATCAACCCTACACAAAACTGTTACCAAAGGTCAATCTTGTAAGACATGAAATCAAAATCATAAATTGAACAAGAAGACATAGATGCTTCCCTTATGATTAGAATCGCTCTGATACCATGTTGAGAGAGGGAGAGAGACATGATAAGAGACACAACATACTCTCCACAAGAATGAATCATATTAGTCACAAGTCACACATATATAGGCAAGATTTAAGATTCCTCCCTCCAGCTTTTGACGTGTACAGGTGTAAGAACCTCCCCTTCTGATCTTGTAATTATTCCCCTCTTTGAAATAAAAAAAGAATCTATAATACCCTGTTTTGACCTAGAGAGAGAAAATATATACAGAGAGGTAATCCAAAATTGAGATATTTTTGGATATAAAAATCCTCCTAGTGTCTAAAATGGTCTCCCCTGAATCAAAAATTCAAAAAGAACTTTCCAATGTGCAATTGGAATTAATTGAAAATAGGTAAAAAGGACCTTAGCCTAAGGGTCTAGATTTTTTGAAATTTTTTAATTATGCTCCAATTAAGGTTCCTATGGGCCAATAGGATCAATCCAAGTGTGGGGAGGAGATAAATCCAGTTTATAAAAGAAAACCCCCCCAAAAATGAGTAAATGCTCTCATAAGATGAAGAGTATGTGGAAAAATGGATGCAGATGTGTATGTGAAAGGATGTGATGTCGATGTGAGTGAATGAATGAGATGTGATGTGATGTAAATCGGGATGTGAATGAATGAGATGTGATGTGAATGAATGTAATGTGATGTAATGTGATGTGATGTGGATCGGGGTAGATATGAATGGATAAGATTTGATGGATGTAAATCGGGATGTGAAAAAATGGATGCAGATGTGTATGTGAAAGGATGTGATGTCGATGTGTGAATGAATGAGATGTGATGTGATGTGAATCGGGATGTGAATGAATGAGATGTGATGTGAATGAATGTAATGTGATGTAATGTGATGTGATGTGGATCGGGGTAGATATGAATGAGAAGGTAATTGGGAAACACAAGCTAGCGATTGGTAGCACGTGGATATTAACCCTCCTAATACAGGTCATGTGGATGGATCAATCAATACTTTTTTGGCACATGTATGAGAGAGAGTAAAAAGAAGGAATTCATGGACAATCGTCACTACCAAGATTTGGAGCATAGACCATATATTTTGAATGCTTCTAACAATAGTGATAGTGATAGTGATAGTGGTGACTGAGATAGACATGAATAGCAAACCAATGCACAAAGACTATTACTAAAGATGGAAGATGTTATTTTTGCAACTATACAATCTTTTTGTAGGGAGGATGAGTATGTTTTTGATGTATTTGCATTGGGAAGTCCATGTAGAATGGCTCTTACAAACAAATGAAAGACAATGCAATGGTTTTAAGTTTACAAGAATTACGTGAGATTGAATCAATGTGTTCAAGCTTTGTTGAGGGGAATCTTGAAATCAATTCATGGGCTGGAATCACAAAGCAAGGAGATGATTCTTTGTTTACAAATGAGAAGCTTCTGTTGATAGAAGGCCCCACACCAGAGCATATAACTACACTTACAAAGGAGCATGAAGGGGCAATGTTAGAATTTTTTGATCAACTTCTTCCTGATGATCTAGACACAACAGGTGTTTAAAAAACATATTTATTTCTCATTTTATTGGTAGGACAGTTTTTTCCATTGTGATATGTAAGTAAATGCTCTAGGAATATCATCAATTAGATTTTTATGTATGGTACTTATGATCTTAACTTAGTAGAAAAACTTCTATTTCATTTTGTAAAATTCAAAGACACAATTATTGAGCTAATTTGACTACATCATAATTTGTTCATTATTATAAAGTAGAATAATTCCATGCTCACATTAAATCAATTAAACCATTTGTTTATGATTTTTTTATTGACACCCCAAAAAAAGATTTGGACACTTATTCAAATTTAAATATCCTTACATATAATTAATCGTTTGGGTACGTCAATAAAGCTACATCAAGTTTATAGTCATACATAAGATTTGGGCAATTGGCCACATTTGTAGCATTGACACCCATGACATAGATTTTAACAAGTGACTAAATCTAGAAACTCATATCTATCTATAAGATTTGACCTCTAGCATTACCCACCCTTAACATAGATTCGGACAAGTAATTGAATCTAGCCAATAACATCCATACACAAGATGTCTATTGTCATCTAGTGAGATTTGGACAACTAACCAAATCCAACATTTGAATCTATGTAAATATGTGAGCAACTAACTTTATGACATAATTTAGCTCTATGTACTCAGAGATATATCGTGTATTTTAAGAGTAATGAAATCATGTGTTTGTGAGTTTGTAATTGAGTTTTGGTCGATTGGCTTAATGTCTTCTATCTTTGCTTTTCCCTATAACACGCATGCACAAGACATCATCTCGTGAGATTTGGATGACTAACTAAATTCAACATTCAAAACCATCCACAATATGTGGACAATTTATAATATTACCAAATTTGATTTTTATAGTGAAAATATATATAATATTTTTGAGAAGTTGTGTGTGATTTTTTGATTAAGTTTTGGTCAATTAATAACATGTCTTTCATCCTTTTTTTTTCAACAAATAAAGTATATCACAGATGTGTTAACGAAGATAATGACAACATAGGATTCGATACAAGGAATGTGGAGACCAAATGTCTGTAATATTGGATTTGAATGGATTATTGTTAGAACGTTGCTTCACAAAGTAAAATAAGCATACAAGCTTGCGTTCTGGGAAACAAGGGATTGTACTTCGTCCATGATGCATAGAGATTTAGCCAATCTATTCATAAAGTTCCATGTTGGGATATGGTCCATAGCTTTACACAAAAATGTGGTGCATGTGGTGGAAACTCTAGAATTGCATGTAGGGAGACAATTACCATTTTTTATTGTGTGGGGACAAGAGCAGTGTTATGTGTATGATCGTGAGAAGATATTTTGGCCAGAAAAGATGGGTGTGGAGGCCATGTTCAAACCACTCAAAAAGGTTTGCCACCAATATAATGCACAATTCTATGTAACAAGGATAGTTCTTATTGATGATAGTCCATACAAAGGATGTACAAGCCCACTAGAGAATTGCATTTTTCTACCCAAATTTGACATTAATGCATATGACAACACATTGGAATACTTATACAAATACTTGTGCCATTTGGATATGGCTAGAGACATTCGTACAATGATTTCTTTTGTTAGATATGGATAGTTGCCAGTCCAACAAGTACATACCTTGTATGAATACTTTCAATGTGTGATTATAGAGTGGGAGGGGATGTACAAGGATGAATCCAAGGAATATGCAGGCTCAACATGTGATGAAAATGACATATTTAGTTTATGCCAAGGTGTTATTAAACATACAACACATGATTCTAAAGTTACATTTTCAAGAACAATACACTCTCCTCCATCGACTCTAAGTACTGCACAATTAAAGATACTGAAAAAAATACCACCAGTGTCAAGACTAAATGAAATGGTAACTACTTTCTTGTGCTCACTTATGTATCAAAATACATTTATATGTCCTCTCTATATTTTAGTTTTGGGTTGATAAATTAGTGCCCACATTCATTGATGGTTTGTGTCATATGGTTTTTCATGTTTCATGATGTACTACTAGATGTTTTACTAGACAATCATGGCTATGAAGGCTATAATAATTTCAATGGGAATATGTGCATTTTGAATCTATAGAAGGGGTTTACAACACTCTTATTGAAGAAGCTGAAGAAAGTAAAGTGAAATTTATGCAAGGAGTGGAACTGAGTGGAGAAATGAAGCGCAAGCTACAGGAGCAAGAGAATGTAGGTGAAGCAAGTAAATTGCACGTTGAACATTACTCAATGTAGGAAAAGCAAGTGAGGTGAAAGCTATGCAACAACACAATAAGAGATTGATGTAAAGTAAGTGATAGGTGTTGGAGCTACATATAGCTCCAACAATAGGTAGATGGAGAAGTGTCAAAAGATTAGTCCAAAGAAGAAGCAAAAACCATCCAACCACCTATAGGGGTGTGAAGCACCAAGCATTCAAATATCCGATAAGGGTATCTAGCCATTAGGAGTTTTTCCACAAGGTGAAGGTCAATCTACATCACGTGTGTCGTAATGTGGGGGCAAGACATAGGATGGTGATGTTATATCATAAAACATAGGCCATTCATCCCTATCTCATAGTAACAAAGAGGAGAGATTTAGAAATGGACGAATGGCTCTATTTCTACACAAAGTTAGAAGATGTGTTAGGGAGGTTGTGTTTCTACACAAAGTTACAAGATGTGTTAGGGAGGCTATGAACACATCCTTGATTTGAGGAGGCAATACTATTACCGTATGAGCCACTTGTGCCTCTACCCTACCAATACATGTAACCCACTAATTTTATAGAAACATTGAGTACTCTTCCTATACTTCAAATGACGGTAGATTCAAGGTCCCCTATGTTGGAGAGCATACTACTGCACATAGGCATGGTAGAGTCCAGGCTCACATGCACCCCCCTCCTTGACATAGATGGTCCCACCACATGTATTTGCTTATAGTTCATCTTTAAAATTGAATTGTAGAACAAAATCCAGTATTGGCAAATCTATCACCTCGTCGTTTTCCTACTATCTACTATTTGGAATGAGCTTTTAAAGATTTATTGGTCATAAAAATAAAAATAATTCTCATAAAAAATGTAAAAATATTTCAAAGTTAAGAAAAATAGCCCCCTAAAAGTTGATGTATTACATCAAAGTTGATGCAAAACATCAACTTTTCCACACAACTCAATATTTTGCATTAAAATTGATGCAAAACATCAACTCTACCACCACAAAACTTGATGTTTTGCATCAAGTTTCAAATGCTTTGGAGAATAAAGTTGGAGGATTGAAACGCCATTTTCACAAATGGCCTGTTTTAGCGATTCCATTTGCGTTGGCATGCTTAGATGATCTATTCCAAAAAATTTGAGTACCAAGATGACTATGTTTTGATGCGATGTGCAGACGTCACAAAGTGATTTGTTGATGCAGTAAAATTGCTTTGTGACATCTACACATCGCATCGAAACATAGTCGTGTTGATACTCAAAATTTGTGGAATAGGTCGTCTGAGCATGCTAGCACAAACAAAATCGATGACACATATTTTGACATTGACAATGATGCACTTTGCAATAAATATTTTGACGCGTATTTCAATGTTTATATCAATGGATGCAAGTTAAGTTTTTATATATATAATGGTACACCTAGGTGCAGTCCTCTAGCTGGGTGTATCTGTATACCATTGTTTTACAAAGTACATCCATGTTCTGTACTGAAAAAGTCATGAAATGAAAATTTCTATTAAGTAACAAAAGTTACATAGCTCATAATTTTAAGATTCCTCCCCAGCCTCTCAAGATGTCTAGCATCTTTCCTGTAATCAAATCCCTCTTCAGAAATATAAAAGATCTTGTTTCTACCTGTTTTGGCCTAGAGAGAGAAAATATTCTAGAGAGAGGTTATTCAAATTTTAAATATTTTTGGATGGAAAAATATCTCTTCTTATTAAATAAGATCCCCTGAAACAAAACTTCAAAAAGATTTTCAGAAGGTGAATTAGAAATCAAGTATAATCTGTTCAAGAGGCCTTATCCTAGGGGTCCAAATTTTTGAAAAAATTTAAATTAAGGTTTTGAGAGGCCAATCAGATTCATCCAAATGTGTGGAGAAGATAAATGGAAGAAATAAAGAAAATCCCCTAAAAAATGAGTAAATACTCACATAAGATGAAGAGTGAACTAAGGACCAAAGGAATTCTAAAAAATTAGATTTTTGACACCTCAAAATGTGAATTCCCCCCCTCATGAATGAGGCACCTACTTCACATGTGTAATGGAGTTTTAAATCATCAAAAATTGAGATGTTTCATCTCTTCTCTCTCCTAATTCAAGTCTAGTTCCAAAAAGTAAGCTAAACTGACCTAAAAATGGTCAAAATTTGATGAAACTGATCTGGAAAACTTTAGAATTAGTTTGCTTAGTTAGGAGCTCACTTTTTCCTACAATTAAAAGCCTCGCCCTTTGTTGAAGCTTAATAGTGTTTTATGCACTATTACTCTGCTTCTCCCAAGAGCCAAGAACTGTGAATTTCTTAATAATTCACTAGTTTTTGACCATTCCCTCTTCTAAAGAATTGGTGGCCACTCTTGTTGCAAACAAGAGTAGATCCCTCAAACCATCAAGCCAAAGGAAAGCTCCCAGAAATCTTGTAAGTTAGTAATTTTGCCTTTTCTTTATTCTTTTAATGATTTTTTTAATCTTGTTTTGTTTAAATTAAAAACTCTGATGCTACGTCTTACTGGAAAGGCTTTCCCCCTCTCTCATTCTTAAAATCAGCCCTTCTTTATCCTAGTTAAGTGATCTAATAGTGGGAATTAAACTTTTCATATTGTTTCTATTTTAAAAGTAAATTTGATTAGTTTAGAGTGCTTAAAACCAATTGGAGATAATTTTTAAGTAATTTTAAGTTGGAAAAATTTGAAAAATGATCAGTCCCATACAAAGGAGGTTATGGCAAAATTTTTCTATAATTTGATGAAATAAGCTTTATCTTTTATCATCCAAAAAGAGTAATCCCCACCAATTGTGTATTCTAAAAGTGTAATTTTGATTTTATGCATAGGAAGATGCATAAAGAAATTTATTTTTATTTCAAAAGAGTTATTTTTATCAAATTTTATTTTATGCATAAGAATATGGATAAAGAAATTTATTTTTATTTCAAAAGAGTTATTTTCATCAATTTTTATTTTATGCATAAGAAGATACATGAAGAAATTTATTTTTATTTAAAAAGAGTTATTTTCATCAATTTTCATTTTATGCATAGAAAGATGCAAAATAAATTTATTTTTATTTTAAAAGAGTTATTTTCATCAATTTTCATTATATGCATAGGAATATGCATAAAGATTTTTTTTTAAATTTCAAAAGAGTTATTTTCATCAATTTTCATTTTATGCATAGGAAGATGCATAAAGAAATTTATTTTTATTTCAAAAGAGTTATTTTCATCTATTTTGATTTTATGCATAGGAAGATGCATAAACAAATTTATTTTTATTTGAAAAGAGTTAATCTCATCAATTTTGATTTTATGCATAGAAAGATTCAAAAAGATTTTTTTTTATTTCAAAAGAGTTATTCTCATCAATCTTGATTTCATGCATAGAAAGATGCATAAAGATTTTTTTTTTCAAAAGACTTATTTTCATCAATTTTGATTTTATGCATAGAAAGATGCATAAACAAATTTATTTTTATTTGAAAAGAGTTATTCTTATCAATTTTGATTTTATGCATAGAAAGATGCATAAAGAAATTTAACTTTATTTGAAAAGAGTTATTCTCATCAATTTTGATTTTATGCATAGAAAGATGCATAAAGAAATTTATTTTTATTTCAAAATAGTTAGAATTTTGGCTGAATTGTAATAAATAAACAAAACCACAATAAGGATGAATGGGATGAGTCCCTGTGATAATGTTCGTAGTAGCTGCAATGACGTTAACGACTTCAGCAAATCACTATGAGATTAGTGGATTACGCTGGCAGATTACTGCTGTTAACACTTGACCTAGTGGATCAAGTTAAGGGATGTCAAATTAAAACTCTGTAAAATTGAAAACTTCCATGGCGGACTGTTCAGATAGAAATCTCGGTCTAATGGACCTTTATTGTGATAAGGATTGAATGTTACAATCTGAGTGAATTATTATCTAATGATGAGTTTTATTTAAGGGATCTTTATCCTAGGATTCTGTTGGGTTCTCTAGACTATAAGGAACCCAGAATCAGTTGGATCTTAAGAATTATTGGTCAAATGGAAGTTCTATCCTTTTGAAGATGCCACCTGGGAGAAAGAAGCCTAACTGTTTGCGGGATTACCCTTAGTTTGCGAGATGAGGACATCTCGCGTTTTTCAAGTAGGAGAGAATGTAAGATTCCTCCCTAGCCTCTCAAGATGTCCAGCATCTTCCCCTGTAATCAAATCCCTCTTCAGAAATATAAAAGATCTTGTTTCTACCTTTTTGGCCTAGAGAGAGAAAATGTTTTGAGAGAGGTTATTCAGATTTTGAATATTTTTGGATGGAAAAATATCTCTTCCTACTAAAATAAGTTCCCTCGAAACAAAAGTTCAAAAAGATTTTCAGAAGGTGCATTAGAAATCAAGTATAATCTGTTCAAGAGGCCTTATCCTAGGGGTCAAGAGCCAAGAACTATGAATTTCTTAATAAGTCACTAGTTTTTGACCATTCCTCTTCTAAAGAATTGGTGGCCACTCTTGTTGAAAACAAGAGTAGATCCCTCCAACCATCAAGCCAAAGGAAAGCTCCCAGAATTCTTGTTAGTAATTTTGTCTTTTCTTTATTCTTTTAATGGTTTTTCTAATCTTGTTTTGTTTAAATTGAAAACTCTGATGCTATGCCTTACTGGAAAGGCTTTCCCCCTCTCTCATTCTTAAAATCAGCCCTTCTTTATCCTAGTTAAGTGATCTAATAGTGGGAATTAAACTTTTCATATTGTTTCTCTTTTAAAAGTGAATTTGATTAGTTTCGAGTGCTTAAAACCAATTGGAGATAAATTTTAAGTAATTTTTAACTAAATTTTAAGTAATTTAAGTAATTTTAAAACCAATTGGAGATCATTTTTAACTATTTTTAAGTTGGAAAAAATTTAAAAATGATAAGCCATACAAAGGAGGTTATGGCGAAATTTTTCTATAATTTGATGAAATAAGCTTTATCTTTTATCATCCAAAAAGAGTAATCCCCACCAATTGTGTATTTTAAAAGTGTAATTTTGATTTTATGCATAGGAAGATACATAAAGAATCTTTTTTTTCAAAAGAGTTATTTTCATCAATTTTCATTTTATGCATTAGGAAGATGCATAAAGAAATTTATTTTTATTTCAAAAGAGTTATTTTCATCGATTTTCATTTTATGCATAGGAAGATGCATAAAAAATTTATTTTTATTTCACAAGAGTTATTTTCATCAATTTTCATTTTATGCCTAGGAAGATGCATAAAGAAATTCATTCTTATTTCAAAAGAGTTATTTTCATCAATTTTCATTATATGCATAGGAAGATGCATAAAGAAATTTATTCTTATTTCAAAAGAGTTATTTTCATCAATTTTCATTTTATGCATAGGAAGATGCATAAAGAAATTTATTTTTATTTCAAAAGAGTTATTTTCATCAATTTTGATTTTATGCATAGAAAGATGCATAACAAATTTATTTTTATTTGAAAAGAGTTATTCTCATCGATTTTGATTTTATGCATAAAAAGATGAATAAAGAATTTTTTAATTTCAAAAGAGTTATTCTCATCAATTTTGATGTTATGCATAGAAAGATGCATAAAGAAATTTATTTTTATTTCAAAATAATTATTCTCATCAATTTTTATTTTATGCACTGAAAGATGCATAAAGAAATTTTTTTTAATTTCAAAAGAGTTATTCTCATCAATTTTTATTTTATGCATAGAAAGATGCATAAAGAATTTTTTTTATTTCAAAATAGTTATTCTCATCAATTTTTATTTTATGCATAGAAAGATGCATAAAAAAATTTATTTTTATTTCAAAAGAGTTATTCTCATTAATTTTGATTTTATGCATACAAAGATGCATAAAGATCTTTATTTTTATTTCAAAAGAGTTATTCTCATCAATTTTGATTTTATGCATATAAAGATGCATAAAGAAATTTATTTTTATTTCAAAGAGTTTTTCTCATCAATTTTTATTTTATGCATAGAAAGATGCATAAAGAAATTTAATTTTATTTGAAAAGAGTTATTCTCATCAATTTTGATTTTATGCATAGAAAGATGCATAAAGAAATTTATTTTTATTTCAAAATAGTTATTCTCATCAATTTTGATTTTATGCATAGAAAGATGCAAAAGAGTTATTCTCATTAATTTTGATTTTATGCATACAAAGATGCATAAAGATCTTTATTTTTATTTCAAAAGAGTTATTCTCATCAATTTTGATTTTATGCATAGAAAGATGCATAAAGAAATTTATTTTTAATTTCAAAATATTCTCATCAATTTTGATTTTATGCATACAAAGATGCATAAAGAAATTTATTTTTATTTCAAAAGAGTTATTCTCATCAATTTTGATTTTATGCATAGAATGATGCATAAAGAAATTTATTTTTTTTTCAAAAGAGTTGTTCTCATTAAAATTGAATTTATGCATAGAAAGATGCATAAAATATTTATTTTTATTCGAATTTGTTATTCTCCTTAAAATTGAAATTATGCATAAATAGATGTGTAAAGAATTTTTATATAAAAAAATAATGATTCTATCGCATTCTAAGAATGGATGTGAATCAGATAGATGAGAATGAATAGAGAATAGTTGTGATGAAAATTGAAGTAATGAGAATGAGAGGTAGATAGATGTGATGATATGTGATATAAATTAAATAGATGAGAATGAATGGATGGATAGATGTGATGAGAATGAGAGGTAAATAGATGTGATGAGATGGGATGCGAATCAGATAGATGGAAATGAATGGATGTATGGATGAGGATGTATGTGAAGAATAGAAGTGGATGTATGTTAAAGAATGGATGTGGATGAGTGTATGTGAAAGGATAGATGTGGATGTGTATGTGATAAGTATGGATGTGGATGTATATGAGAGAACATATGTGGATGTAAATGTGATGGATATGAGCGAGAATTGAAGCAATGAGATGCGAAGTAAATTGGATAGATATGAATGGTAAGGGATGTGAATGAATGTGATAGCATATGAATCGGGATGTGAATGAATGATAAGGGATGTGAATGGATGTGATGTGATGTGAATCGAAATGTGAATGAATGATAAGGGATGTGAATTGATGTGATGAGATGTGAATCGGGATGTGAATGAATGATAAGGGATGTGAATGGCTGTGATGTGATGTGAATCCGAATGTGAATGAACGATAAGGGACATGAATGAATGTGTTAGCATGTGAATCAGGATGTAAATGAATGAGATGTGATGTGAAATGAATGTGATAAGATGCGATGTAAACTGGATAGATGTTAATGTATGTGAAGTGATGAGATATATGGGTAGATGCAAGTGGGTGAGATCTGATGAGGAAATAAGTGATGAGATAGAAAAAGATGCGATTAGATGAGAATGGGAATGCTTATGAAATGAGGTGGATTGATGTGCATGGATGTTTGAATGATGTGGATGCATGTATGGAAGATATGGATGGATGTGTGGATTTATGTGGATGATGTGGATTGGTGTGTGTATGATGAGTGAATGATGTGGATTGATGTGGATTGATGTGCATGGATGTTTGAATGATGTGGATTGACATGTGGATCGATGTGGATGGATGTATGGATGATGTGGATTGATGTGTGGATAGTGCGATTAGATGTGAATTGATGTGTGGATGGTGCGATTGGATGTGAATTGATGTAGGAATGATGTGATGTGATAGGGATCGATGATGGAAATAAAATTGTGGTATGATGAAAAAAAAAGATGGGGTCTAATGTAAAAGGATACGGAGTAATGAGAAAAGATAGAAATATTGTTGGAATTGTATTTGTTTGTGAAATTTATTTTTAAATTACTGTTTTATGTTAAGAATGCTGGGAAAGCATTTTGGAGTGTCTTGTGAATGAGGTCATGGAGACCTATGTGTTAAAGTTGCAACTCCTGACGGAGAGTCTTTGGAGGACGTCTCGCATAGCAAGGTCAGCCGAGGTCTTCACGAGCCTCGGTTTGATTAAATGGTGAGCTTCCAGTACAGTGGATGAGGGACCAAGGAAGCAGCCTGTGAGTGAAGCGCTAGGTGACCTGCGAAGGATCCTAGAGGGTGCTGACCATACGGTGCTCAGGCTCTGGGTCTCCAAAGATACCCACGAGTACATCGGGGAAGATATTGGAATAAGGAGTAAGAGTTGTTTTCTGAATTCGGGCATGGATCTGGTTGATTAACCTTACTGGTCCTCAACGGATGAGTCCATGGCTCTATTATATATATGGATCTATTGGTTGATCTTGCTGATCTTCAACGGAGATTCCATCTGGATATTTTTATGTGACTATATTGTCAGGTACTATGAGCTAGGAACTCTGATTTTATATTCACGTGATCACAAAATTTTTCTTGTTAATAACATGTGTTAACATGTTATTAACATGTTAACATGTTATTAACATGTTCACATGTTAACATGTTCTCAAAAAAGCCGGTGGCAAGCGACCTGGTAACCGGAAAAAATCCCGCCGGGCTTTTGCTATACCCGACGGGCCCGCCGGGATAAAGCAAAACCCGGCGGGTCCCTGCGGGGTCGTCATATAGCCCGGCGGGGTACAATTTCCTATATATATGGGCCCGGGGGGCCCTTTGGGATTTCATTGCTGATAGCATACACAGGTAATGAAACTTGTGTGTGTGTGTGTGTGTGTATGTGGGTGTGTTCGTGCGGGCAGCCGCCCACTATCGCAATGCGTCGCAGGATGTGGGTGGTCCACCACACGAGAGTTGTGTGTGTGGGTGAGTTCGTGCGGGCAGCTGCCCATTGTCGCAATGCGCGGCAGGATTTGGGTGGCCCGCCACACGACTGGTCTGTGTGTAAGGCCATTCTTCGGAATGGTGCTTACCATGGGGCACTTAGTCGGTAACGCGGCTAGTCTGTGTCCTATGGTAAGTATGGCACGCCGTAGCGGTACTAGTCGGTAACGCGGCAAGCATAGTATCGTTATGGCGATGTCACCTTTCCTTCCCTTCCCTTTGTCAAATGCGGACATATGGTCGGTAACGCGGCCAGTGTATGTTCGTATCCTCTTGGTATTCCCATAGAATCGGGCGGCATTTTGTCGTTAACGCGGCAAGTTGGTGTCGTCCGCTAGTGCATAAAATGTTTTTTGCATATTGCGGCATTTGATCGTTAACGCGGTCGAAAAAGTGTCATAAATTTGCTTGCGTATTTCGGCATATGATCGTTAACGCGGTCGAATAAATGTTGTAAATTTGTTTGATTTAACTTGTATTGTTTTTATTGTGTTTGATCCATGCGATACTTGGTTGCTAACGCGGCATGAGTATTTCATGGATCAAAGTTTACATCATATTGTCTAAACGTTTTATTTTATAATATCGTGATTCGTAACTCGAAAAATATGAATATCTCTCTCTTCTTACCCCCCTCTCTCTCTCATTATACACTTCATAACTCTTTCTCTATCTCTCTCATGATTCACTTCACAACACGATAGATGTGTAGATAATGATTTTTTTTATTTCTCTTAAAATATACATAATTCTTAATAATTTCTTTTTTCTCCCTCTATTTACTTAAAAATTAAAACAATACATTATTTTCCTCTTTAGGAACTCACAAAAACATTAAAAATGTCATCTAATGTTTCTTCTCTCTATCTGTCACAACTCTCTCTTCCTCTCCTCTCTCTCTCTCTCTCTCTCTCTCTCTCTCTCTCTCATGATACACTTCACAATTCTCTCTCTCTCTCTCGCAATGATACACTTCACAACTCTCTCTCTCTCTCTCTCTCATGATACACTTCACATCTCTCTCTCTATCACGATAGGTGTGTAGATGAGGAGTGCTTTAGGATTACAAAACATTATTTATCTCTCTTTAGGAACTCACAAAACTATAAAAAATGTCATTTAATTTTTCCTCTCTCTATCTGTCACACCTCTCTCTCTTCCTCCCCCTCTCTCTCTCTCTCTCATTCGATAATGTATACACTTCGTAAGTAATAATGCGCTTGTTGCGGTTGTCTCACGTTCGATAATGTATTGCATGATGTTGAGTTCAGTAATATTGTTTGATATATTCTGTTTTTGTTTGATCATTGATAAGTAATGATACACTTGTTGCTGTTCTCTCACGTTTGATGATGTATTGGATGATGTTGAGTTCATTAAAATTATTTGATATTCCGTTTTTGTTTGAACATTGACGATATTGATATACTTGTTGCTGTTCTCTCACGTTTGCTTGATGTTGATTTCAGTAATGTTTGATATTCTGTTTTTTTGTGTTTAGTGATATTTGCTAGATTTACGAAGACAATCAACATGCTTTCCCCCGAAGAGCGTAAAATCGTTCTGCGAGCAATTTGCATTGAAGCGGTCATCACAGTGTCACAATGTGCTGATGATGTCGTCAAAAAGATCAATGAGTCTGAGATACTCATGTGAGATCTAATAGACCAAATATGGGAAAATGCACAGCGTCGGCTTCAAAGCGGAGGCAACGCTGAGTTGCTTGATAGACAGAAGATAGCAGATTTCAACAATCAACACATAACATGAACCATTTTGGGGAGCATGCGTGTAGCATGCAGTGATCTTAGAGATGCTGCCCCGCCTGAAGCCAATATGCAACGTCTACAGTTATGGGACGTTGTATGGAGCGAGCAAAGAGCCAAGAGCAAGCGCATGAAGGCGTTGGATGCAGAGTCCCTCCCCAAAAGAGTGCGCATTGCCCAGGACGTCACTGCAACGTCCAGCCAGGCAGATGCAAGTGGTACAGGTGTCATTAATCGTACCATCTACAATTCTATGTGCACACATCTTATTGGCATCTCGCACGAGGCTCTGTTCGAAGGGCGAACAATAGGCTCCGGTGTTTTTGGAACAGTAAAAGAGTATACAGTTAAAGGTATATCATTTTTACCGGAGCACATCACTTTTTGCGGAAAGTACTACAAAGGAGAAGGCAGTGCGAAGTTCGAGAGCTTCCAGGCAGAGCAAGGTATGCAAGTGCTACATCCATCGATTGTCCGGTGCATTGCCTTTACAAAAGAGGCTCCTTGGATCACTATTTTTCCGTACTATAATGCCGGCGCTCTTGGTGATACTCTTCTGAAGGTTCCCTTCAGATTCAGTGAGTTCACCAGAGCAATTTTTCGTTTGGATCGAGGATGGAGACAACCCCCGCCTGATAATATCCCTTTAAGTCATCTAGAACTTTTGAAAATAAAACAAGTAGTAATAAGCATGCCACATATTATGCATGCCCTGGTGGAAGGCCTAGCGGCAGCACATATGGCAGGAATTGTACATACCGACCTACATCCATTCAATGTAGTGTTGGATTATACAAAAGAGCTAAAGCCACGCATAGGTATTATCGATTGGGGGTTGCTGCTGAGAGAGCCCAAAAAACGGGTGTCTCTCAATTTTGTATTTGAAGCAGACAAGAACCCTGAGAAGGTGGCACAGGCAGTCTCCTACGCAGACAGAGAGCGAAATAAACGGCCGTGGATAGCCCCAGAGCTTTATGATCCATTTTTGGCAGATGCATACACTCCGGCATCTGATGTTTTTGCCTTGGGATATTTATTACAAACTTTAGATGACTTTTGGCAGAAAGTGCAAGAGTTGTGGATGGATAATACTTCCCATGACAAAGTTACCATGGATACTATTATTCATAGAGTCAAAAATTGGATGTTTCTGCCTAATCGCGATGAGCGAAAATCAATTTTGCAAGTAGTTGAATTTTTTAGATCACTAAATACTGACCCAACGAGGGCACAACGTCCTCTTGTAGAGCTATCGGTGTCATTCACCCCAACTTTGTAATGATACAGTATCAAGAGATTAAGTTTCAGGAATGACATTTTGTTTCTCTCTTCAAAATTTGATGTGTCCAATGTTTCAAAATTTTGTTTCTCTCTTCATTGAGTCTTTGCAATATCTCTCTCCTCTTGTGGTGTTTAAGTTTATGTTTTCTCTTCAAAATTTGATGTGCGAGCATTGTTTGAAGTGTTTTTGGAGTCAAGTGGATATTTCTCATCGATTTGCAATACATATCTCCTCTCGTGGTGTTTGACTTCCAGATTTTGAGAGTAATGGTCAATTTATCTTACGTTGATCTTTACAGTTCATTAAAATCCTAAAGTCATTTATGTTCATGCAGATATGGAGGAGGCGCAAGCGAACAAGCATTAGGAGTTAGCCAAGAAGGCATACGAGCGAATGAAGGCCCTTGCACATGGCCTGACAGCCCGCGAAGCTACAAGAACAGCATGCAGGTTGTCGAAATGGACAAATCCAACTTATGCCCAATGGAAAGACATAAACAAACGCGTAACCACAGAGATGATAAAGGAAATATGGCCATGTCCAGATGGCGAGATTCAGAAGGGAAGATGGAAGATTTCACGTTGCACTCACAATGATATCAAAACTAATGCCGAGCGCATTTTCTTGGAGGTGTGCGGTCGTCCTCTCCATAGCGCCGACGCTCCACTCTATTTTGCTAAGATGCTATATGCTCAATTTATCCTGGAAACTCCAGTGGACTTCGCCTCCAGAGAGGCTACTGTCAACACCCACGACATACGTGAAGAGACAGTGACATTCACAAGAGAAGAACTTGCTCTCATGGTGGAGGGCGGTGGACTGGAGTTAAACCAGGTCAAAGAAAGCTTAGGGGCACAGCTAGCAGAGAAGGAGAAAGAAGCTGATTGATTAACTCAAGCGTCAACTCCTCCCCCGGCCAATAGAGGGATTCAAGAGCAGCTAACAAAGATGAGCCAAGATATGCAGAGCATCTCTTCACATATTGCTCCTATGCGCCAAGGAAACCACATCTCTCATTTTTTGATACATCCTGATCTTGTGGGAGTTTCTGCTGAGGCTACAAGTTCCTCCACCCCCCAATGTCCTGTATGTTACAAAGTATTCGATGGGTGGAGCGGCCAGTATATACTACCATGTGGACACTACTACCACTTAATATGTTTAGTGAGACAAATGCAAAATACTTCCACATGTGCATTGTGCAATGTCCCAATAAATCAAGGTATTTATACAGTGTTCGGCATGGCTAGCGAATATAAACCACCAGGACCTTTAGATGCAACTCCTAGTGCAATTTGTAATTTATTTCAAGATGAGAGCTAAGAAAAACAAATCCTACTTTTGTATTGATAATTTCTCCAAATATGATCATTTGTACAAGTACTTTTTATTAAATTAATGAAGTGACTTCTTCCTCTATGTCAGTATCTTGCTCCAAAATTCTTTCACTGTTTACTCTCTCGTCTGCTAAATTAAGCTCATCTAAGTCAATGTCTAAATTGTCTTCTATCTCAAGGGTGGTGCACAACGTGCGTCCAACATCAAAGTTCTCGTCTACTACATCATCATAGTCATCTCCTTTATGCACTGTACACGATCATCATCATTATTATAGAAAGTGTTTACCACTTTATAAAAATCTTGCACCACCTCAACGTTGGACATCAAATCCATATTCCAATATTCAGGATCTAACATGTAAGCAGCACTGTGCAGTGGTGAATGTGCTCCAATCCATCTAGCATGAAAGTACTTCAACAGAACTTTTCTTTGTCTACTGGAGAATGGTACACGCCATTGCTTTTCCACCATTGAATGCTCTAATTTCTCAGGACACTCCAAACTCCGCTGGACAGTCCACCATTGCATCCATGCTTTTCCGAGATTAGGCGCTCTTTGATCAAGACTTCGTACAGCATACATAACAGGCATCATTACATGGTATGCATCCATCACACTGTTCCACCAACTTCTTCTCGTAAGCGCTCCCTTCAAGACTTTGATTTTCTCTTTCACTTTTTCAAGTTGAGTGTTCTCCCAGTCATGAAATGCCATGCATGTAAATGTTTCGCAAACTGCATCTTTATTTCTAAGAAGAGACTCAAAAGTGTAAAAGTGAGTGCAAAACCTAGTCTCCGCTGGAAGCTTTAACATAACTGACATGCGAGGTCGAAACATATCTAAAACTCTCTGTCTCTTGAGCATGAATTTCACAAGCTAGCGAGCAATGTCGACGATTGAGGCAAACCATTTGGTATCATCAGATTTATACCAATCTTTTAATACAAGATTCAAACTATGAGTATTACAGCCTACCGGAAAAATATGTGGATATTGTCGCTGTAGGATTTTGGATGCATTTTTACAATTTTTTGCATTGTCCATGACGACTTGGACTACATTTTTGGCACCCACTTCCTCTATCATCATAGAGCTAATGACTTGAGCAATGTAAGCCCCAGTTTTGATTGAACCAGCTGAATCCACGGCACGGATGAAAGTCTCACCTCTAGGTGAAATAACCATTACATTAATTAATGGTTTTCTTTGCACATTAGACCATCCATCACTTACTATACTACATCCAGAAAGCTCTATATTGCTAAGAATTATTCTTTGTACACGTTCTTTTACTTGCGCATAACATTTCTCTAATAGATCATTTCGCATAGCATGGTACGTAGGCGGTGAAAACCCTGGTCCAAACTCACCAATTTTCTTCCATGCTCTCTTCCAATGCTCACTGTCCACCATCATCATAGCACTCCCAGAAAAGTAAATCGCTTCAGCAAGGACGAGTTGTGCATCATCGAGTCGACCTTGACGTAGGCTTTCTTGCAATGAAGTTTGACGCATGGGTATATTTCCTACGTCAAAATTTCGCTTGCAAGAAGATGCACTGGGTAGATTACTTTCTGGTTGCACATTGTCGTTCGGGGTACAAGTAGGCGATGTAGCGGGAGTTTGATGATTAGAACAACAGTTTTCTTGCTGCCTTGATACATTAACGGTAGGAGTGTCATGTTTTCTTGAATCTTTCTTTTGAATTTCTTCTCTTATGCGTTTGGCCACTATAGGTGGAGAGGGGTGGGTACATGACTTTTTCTTCGGTCCGCCTAAAAAGTGTTCTCTTAGTCGAGGCGCCCCACCTGATTTTAGTGCATGGCATAGCTTACACTCCCAATCTATGAATCGATCACCAACGTTGATTGCATATTGCCACTCTATCCCAGGTGCCTTTTTTTTCCTGCTATTTGAAATTTGGACTCTATTGGAGGTATCACTGGATCCAACATTGTCCTCCATCTCAACAAATAACCTATTCAACCAAGCATATAACAATGAATACACAAATGAAAAAACAACAAATCACTCACATATAACAAAACATACATTAGCAGACAAAGTACTTCGAAACTATCTTGACAAATACAAAAGATCATCACATAACACAAAACTACTTCAAACTATCTTGCAAGGTCTTACTACAAAACTACTTCGAAACTATCATGCACATTGCACCCCCAATGAAGGATGCCTTTTGTACCCAATTAAGGATACTTTACACAATCAAAGATCTATGCTTGCCCAATACTCTAGTATAGGACAATAGACCTTCTCTAACATTCACAAAAAAAATCAAAGATCTATGCTTGCCCAATACTCTAGTATAGGACAATAGACCCTTGTCTACTCTAAACTATATCAAGTATCAAGAACCAATACAAGCCCCTAAGCTGGACTCTTGGCTCCATCAAACCATTCATAAAGCAGAATGAGGTAGATTACGTACGTGGCTCAAATGCAAAGCTGAATAACTCCAAATTTGTCCCTAAACCTCCGCAAGTATTAGCTAAGAACCACACCCTGCCCCCAGTTCAAAGAACTAAGGACGAGTGGCTCAATAGCCTTAGGAGTGCCTACAAGGAAAGACGACAGCCCCTAAAATAAGGACGTTCTTCCCAAGAGGACACTTCTAGCAACTCGAGAGCTCTACAAGTACTTTGAGGAGAGATATCACGCCCCCAAAACAAGGACTATCTTCCCAAAAGTTGTACAATGGGTGTCGGGCCGTGTTTATATACAGAATAATACCCCGCCGGTGTTCCTTATTTTTCCCGGCGGGCCTGCCGGGCTTTCATCTTTCCCGGCGGGCCCACCGGGAAAACTATGTACCCCGGCGGGCCCGCCGGGAAAGATAAAAGCCCGGAGGTGTTACTGGACTAGTGGGTTCCGGCAGGTCATTTCTCAGGTCATGTGAATATACAATGTGATCACAAGTTTTAATATGTTAACACTAGGTTTTGTTAACGTGATCACGAAATTGTGAAGACGCAAGGAAACTTTTTTCGAGTTTGGTTTTGGAAGAACCGATGGATTAGTCTCTTGTCTTGATATCCGTGGGTGAGGCCCCGAGTGTGGGACCTAGCCCCATGCAGGAAGTGCTACTTCCGCTGCTAGCACCCTTGAATCCATTGCGCGGTAGGGACAAGGATCTCACAGCTGGTATCAGAGCCATTTGGCTAATGATGGAAGTACCGCAATTGTATGGAATCCCTGACTTGCTTGAGGCCGAGATATGATGGTATTTACCTTATAGTTCCAAGGGATCATGACTACCCGTACATACGGAGGGTATAACTGCAGCTCTTTACTGGCAGTATATACGAGTAAATCTAAGACTTAAAATTGTAAGCATTAATACTATCTAGATAATGAATTCGAATGTGGTTGATATGATTTTAAATTCTGATTGAGAACTGATGAGTTGATTTGGATTCTGATTGAAAAATGAAGATTTCAGAATTTTGGCTGAATTGTAATAAATAAACAAAACCACAATAAGGATGAATGGGATGAGTCCCTGTGATAATGTTCGTAGTAGCTGCAATGACGTTAATGACTTCAGGCAATCACTATGAGATTAGTGGATTATGCTGGCAGATTACTGCTGTTAACACTTGACCTAGTGGATCAAGTTAAGGGATGTCAAATTAAAACTCTGTAAAATTGAAAACTTCCATGGCGGACTGTTCAGATAGAAATCTCGGTCTAATGGACCTTTATTGTGATAAGGATTGAATGTTACAATCTGAGTGAATTATTATCTAATGATGAGTTTTATATAAGGGATCTTTATCCTAGGATTCTGTTGGGTTCTCTAGACTATAAGGAACCCAGAATCAGTTGGATCTTAAGAATTATTGGTCAAATGGAAGTTCTATCCTTTTGAAGATGCCACCTGGGAGAAAGAAGCCTAACTGTTGCGGGATTACCCTTAGTTTGCGAGATGAGGACATCTCGCGTTTTTCAAGTAGGAGAGAATGTAAGATTCCTCCCTAGCCTCTCAAGATGTCCAGCATCTTCCCCTGTAATCAAATCCCTCTTCAGAAATATAAAAGATCTTGTTTCTACCTTTTTGGCCTAGAGAGAGAAAATGTTTTGAGAGAGGTTATTCAGATTTTGAATATTTTTGGATGGAAAAATATCTCTTCCTATTAAAATAAGTTCCCTCGAAACAAAAGTTCAAAAAGATTTTCAGAAGGTGCATTAGAAATCAAGTATAATCTGTTCAAGAGGCCTTATCCTAGGGGTCAAGAGCCAAGAACTATGAATTTCTTAATAAGTCACTAGTTTTTGACCATTCCTCTTCTAAAGAATTGGTGCCCACTCTTGTTGAAAACAAGAGTAGATCCCTCCAACCATCAAGCCAAAGGAAAGCTCCCAGAATTCTTGTTAGTAATTTTGTCTTTTCTTTATTCTTTTAATGGTTTTTCTAATCTTGTTTTGTTTAAATTGAAAACTCTGATGCTATGCCTTACTGGAAAGGCTTTCCCCCTCTCTCATTCTTAAAATCAGCCCTTCTTTATCCTAGTTAAGTGATCTAATAGTGGGAATTAAACTTTTCATATTGTTTCTCTTTTAAAAGTGAATTTGATTAGTTTCGAGTGCTTAAAACCAATTGGAGATAAATTTTAAGTAATTTTTAAGTAATTTAAGTAATTTTAAAACCAATTGGAGATCATTTTTAACTAATTTTAAGTTGGGAAAAATTTAAAAATGATAATCCATACAAAGGAGGTTATGGCAAAAATTTTCTATAATTTGATGAAATAAGCTTTATCTTTTATCATCCAAAAAGAGTAATCCCCACCAATTGTGTATTTTAAAAGTGTAATTTTGATTTTATGCATAGGAAGATACATAAAGAATTTTTTTTTTCAAAAGAGTTATTTTCATCAATTTTCATTTTATGCATTAGGAAGATGCATAAAGAAATTTATTTTTATTTCAAAAGAGTTATTTTCATCGATTTTCATTTTATGCATAGGAAGATGCATAAAAAATTAATTTTTATTTCACAAGAGTTATTTTCATCGATTTTCATTTTATGCCTAGGAAGATGCATAAAGAAATTCATTCTTATTTCAAAAGAGTTATTTTCATCAATTTTCATTATATGCATAGGAAGATGCATAAAGAAATTTATTCTTATTTCAAAAGAGTTATTTTCATCAATTTTCATTTTATGCATAGGAAGATGCATAAAGAAATTTATTTTTATTTCAAAAGAGTTATTTTCATCAATTTTAATTTTATGCATAGAAAGATGCATAACAAATTTATTTTTATTTGAAAAGAGTTATTCTCATCGATTTTGATTTTATGCATAAAAAGATGAATAAAGATTTTTTTTTTAATTTCAAAAGAGTTATTCTCATCAATTTTGATATTATGCATAGAAAGATGCATAAAGAAATTTATTTTTATTTCAAAATAATTATTCTCATCAATTTTTATTTTATGCATAGAAAGATGCATAAAGAAATTTTTTTATTTCAAAATAGTTATTCTCATCAATTTTTATTTTATGCATAGAAAGATGCATAAAAAAATTTATTTTTATTTCAAAAGAGTTATTCTCATTAAATTTGATTTTATGCATACAAAGATGCATAACGATCTTTATTTTTATTTCAAAAGAGTTATTCTCATCAATTTTGATTTTATGCATATAAAGATGCATAAAGAAATTTATTTTTATTTCAAAGAGTTTTTCTCATCAATTTTTATTTTATGAATAGAAAGATGCATAAAGAAATTTAATTTTATTTGAAAAGAGTTATTCTCATCAATTTTGATTTTATGCATAGAAAGATGCATAAAGAAATTTATTTTTATTTCAAAATAGTTATTCTCATCAATTTTGATTTTATGCATAGAAAGATACAAAAGAGTTATTCTCATTAATTTTGATTTTATGCATAGAAAGATACAAAAGAGTTATTCTCATTAATTTTGATTTTATGCATACAAAGATGCATAAAGATCTTTATTTTTATTTCAAAAGAGTTATTCTCATCAATTTTGATTTTATGCATAGAAAGATGCATAAAGAAATTTATTTTTAATTTCAAAATATTCTCATCAATTTTGATTTTATGCATACAAAGATGCATAAAGAAATTTAATTTTATTTGAAAAGAGTTATTCTCATCAATTTTGATTTTATGCATAGAATGATGCATAAAGAAATTTATTTTTATTTCAAAAGAGTTGTTCTCATTAAAATTGAATTTATGCATAGAAAGATGCATAAAATATTTATTTTTATTCGAATTTGTTATTCTCCTTAAAATTAAAATTATGCATAAATAGATGTGTAAAGAATTTTTATATAAAAAAATAATGATTCTATCGCATTCTAAGAATGGATGTGAATCAGATAGATGAGAATGAATAGAGAATAGTTGTGATGAAAATTGAAGTAATGAGAATGAGAGGTAGATAGATGTGATGATATGTGATATAAATTAAATAGATGAGAATGAATGGATGGATAGATGTGATGAGAATGAGAGGTAAATAGATGTGATGAGATGGGATGCGAATCAGATAGATGGAAATGAATGGATGTATGGATGAGGATGTATGTGAAGAATAGAAGTGGATGTATGTTAAAGAATGGATGTGGATGAGTGTATGTGAAAGGATAGATGTGGATGTGTATGTGATAATTATGGATGTGGATGTATGTGGGAGAACATATGTGGATGTAAATGTGATGGATATGAGCGAGAATTGAAGCAATGAGATGCGAAGTAAATTGGATAGATATGAATGGTAAGGGATGTGAATGAATGTGATAGCATATGAATCGGGATGTGAATGAATGATAAGGGATGTGAATGGATGTGATGTGATGTGAATCGAGATGTGAATGAATGATAAGGGATGTGAATTGATGTGATGAGATGTGAATCGGGATGTGAATGAATGATAAGGGATGTGAATGGCTGTGATGTGATGTGAATCCGAATGTGAATGAACGATAAGGGACATGAATGAATGTGTTAGCATGTGAATCAGGATGTAAATGAATGAGATGTGATGTGAAATGAATGTGATAAGATGCGATGTAAACTGGATAGATGTTAATGTATGTGAAGTGATGAGATATATGGGTAGATACAAGTGGGTGAGATCTGATGAGGAAATAAGTGATGAGATAGAAAAAGATGCGATTAGATGAGAATGGGAATGCTTATGAAATGAGGTGGATTGATGTGCATGGATGTTTGAATTATGTGGATGCATGTATGGAAGATATGGATGGATGTGTGGATTTATGTGGATGATGTGGATTGGTGTGTGTATGATGAGTGAATGATGTGGATTGATGTGGATTGATGTGCATGGATGTTTGAATGATGTTGATTGACATGTGGATCGATGTGGATGGATGTATGGATGATGTGGATTGATGTGTGGATAGTGCGATTAGATGTGAATTGATGTGTGGATGGTGCGATTGGATGTGAATTGATGTAGGAATGATGTGATGTGATAGGGATCGATGATGGAAATAAAATTGTGGTATGATGAAAAAAAAAGATGGGGTCTAATGTAAAAGGATACGGAGTAATGAGAAAAGATAGAAATATTGTTGGAACTGTATTTGTTTGTGAAATTTATTTTTAAATTACTGTTTTATGTTAAGAATGCTGGGAAAGCATTTTGAGTGTCTTGTGAATGAGGTCATGGAAACCTATGTGTTAAAGTTGTAGCTGCTGAGGGACGGAGAGTCTTTGGAGGACGTCTCGCATAGCAAGGTCAGCCGAGGTCTTCACGAGCCTCGGTTTGATTAAATGGTGAGCTTCCAGTACAGTGGATGAGGGACCAAGGAAGCGGCCTATGATTGAAGCGCTAGGTGACCTGCGAAGGATCCTAGAGGGTGCTGACCATACGGTGCTCAGGCTCTGGGTCGCCAAAGATACCCACGAGTACATCGGGGAAGATATTGGAATAAGAAGTAAGAGTTGTTTTCTGAATTCGGGCATGGATCTGGTTGATTAACCTTGCTGGTCCTCAGCGGATGAGTCCATGGCTCTATTATATATATGGATCTATTGGTTGATCTTGCTGATCTTCAATGGAGATTCCATCTGGATATTTTTATGTGACTATATTGTCGGGTACTATGAGCTAGGAACTATTGAAAAGGCCCCTGAGTGAACAGGTGGTGAGCGTTCTGGTTGCCAATGATGCCATAGGTACACCGATGAAGGAAGGAATTGGAAATTAGGATTCAACTAGATAATTAGAGGATTATGATCAGTAACACTATGGTTTCATTAAATGATTGTTTTAAAGATTGTTGAATTTGTGAAAAAGGCAAGTTCATAATGGGTGTGTAAGTGGTGTGACTAGTTTTATGTTTGCATGAATATCCGGCTAGGGGACCTGGGAGCTCTTTTCCTTGGTACCCGGGACAAAACCTCACCAAAATTCCTAATTGGATCTCATCACTATAGTGGTTGAGCGGTTGGCTAACCCATGGGACTGGATGGGGTTAGGCTAGACTGATGGATCCGTAATTCGAGACTCAATTTCTCTATAGTACGATAGATGAGGTAAATCTTGGATAAAAATTGTTCTATGGAAAAGAATCAATGGTTGTGCCTCTCAATGAGGAAAAAACTGTTGGTCTCTATGATCCAAGTACAATCTTTTCCCTAATCTGATTATGGGACTTATGGGGTTCGGTCAGATCAGTTTAGTTAATTCAGGCTTTTGACTACGTTAGAGAAAAGTTATCCTGGAGGAATCGCCCGTGCTTTTCGGGCAAGGGAAGTTTTTCCGAGTTCAGTTTTGGAAGAACCGATGGATTAGTCTCTTGTCTAAATATCCGTGGGTGAGGCCCCGAGTGTGGGACCCTGCTCCATGCAAGAAGTGCTACTTCCACTGCTAGCACCCTTAAATTCATTGTGCAGTAGGGAGGGACAGGGATCTCATAATAATGGGGTCAACAAAAAGTACACAAAAAGAGGTATAGAGCTGACAAAAAGAAGTATGCCACTCAGGCCGACTCTTGTACATAGCTCCTAATCATCAGTGTTATCCTCAAGGTTTGGCACTAGTCCCTCTACAACAAAAGAGCATTCAAGGGACAAAAACTTAGAAATGACAAGTGAGGAAAAAACTAATTGATGGGTGAAAAATGTAGAGGTTTACCATATTCACAACATCCATCCAATTCAACATCCGTCCAATTGATGGGTGAAAATGGGGTGTATTTCTAATAGAGCAACATGTACTTTATTGGCCCCAATGTTCACCCCGATAATAGTGAACCGGTGGATATCCAACTTGAGTGGAGAAAAAGAGCAAGGGCCGATGGGATTGGAACACGAGCATGCTTGCTCGTCTACCACTTTACTTTGGATCACGTGTTTCAGGTCTTCGCACTTGCCTCTCCATATTGAACTTGCAATCAATATATGAGTGGTGTGATACAAGCGTTTCAAAACTTATGGGGTATGTGTTCCTTTCCCTCTCTATGTTTCACATGTTTGCATGAATGTCTTGTCTTTCTCTTTTACTATTAGTTTTGTTATATGTAATAGGTTATTGAAGCCTATCAAATTCTACAGACGACAATGAGATGCCTTTGAAAACTGTGCACGAGAAAAATAAATGTTGCACTCCATAGGGATGGACTATAGTACACACCATGCTTGTCCGAATAATTGTATTCACTTTCGGCATGAGTATGCTACTCTTCATGAGTGTCCACAGTGTGGGTCACCGAGATATAGGCAAGACGTCCAAGGACAAAGGGTCCATGCTAAAGTCTTATGACACTTCCCCATCATTCCACATATTCAAACAATGTTCAGATGCAAATCCATTACATCTTTAACGACTTGGCAGCATCAAAACACCGGATACATAGATGACGTTATGCATGTGCCCCCGTTGATTCTCTCGCATGGAGGCATATCAAAGAGAAGTGGAGGCCTATCAAAGAGAAGTGGGCGGACTTTGGGGAAGAGACTCGTTATATTTGTTTCAGACTAGAAATGGATGGAGTTAATCCATTTGGCTTATGAAGTTCATCATGGAGTACATGGCCTATTCTCCTAGTCAATTATAACATGCCACCATGGTTAGCAATCAAGAAGGGGCACCTTTTACTTTCCTTGATAGTTCCAGGGAAATACAAGGTTAAGAACACGGATGTCTACTTGGCTCCAGTAGTTGATGAGCTACGTACGTTATGGGATGGTATCCAAGTTCATGATACGTCTAAGAGGTTTGGATAAAGGGCTGCAACAATGCAAGGAATACTTATGTGGACCATGCATGATTGGCTGGGCTATGGAGAGTGTTCTATTAAGTTACTTATTCTAAGATTTCTTGATCTGATTTAATTTCACAATTTTGGTTTTTCTGTATTATTTGCATCATCACATTGATTAACATGTTTGACAAGGCTTTTAATATCCACTTAAAATGCATGCCCTATATGTGGGCCTGGATTAGAGGCCCGACACTTAACAGCTTTGAAGAAGGTTGTTTATGAGGGCCACAAAAAGTATCTTCCCGACAACCATGAGTTGCAAGAGAGATTTCTAAGGAGGCCTCCTCCTGTGCTAAAGCCAAGTGATTGGAGGAGGGCATGGGAAGTGGATCCAAGTTGTTCACCCCTCGGAATGAAGCGGCTACCCATCTTCCATCTACTCCCATACTGGAGTGATCTTCTAGTCAATCATCTTCTTGACCCTATGCACATTTTCAAGAACATAGCCCATATGCTTTGGAAAACCATCACAGGTGCTAAAGAGAGCAAGGCACAAAGGGATGATCTACAAGAGGTGGACCGCATCATGTAGCACTTATGGGCACGGAGTAGACCTGATGGGAAGGTGATTCTCCTTAGAGTACCTTGGATATTAACTAAAGAAGAGAAGAGAGGTATTTAAAGAAGTGCATCAGATGGGTTTTGTACTCCCACCTGTTGTATGCATTTCTTGAAGGGAGAAATCACAAAGGATAAAGAGCTGAGTGGCTTGAAGTCTCATGATGACTGGCACAAAATCTTACAATTTGTGCTACCAATAGCCATTAAGGATTGCCTCAATGAATTTACAATGGTGACAATATACAAGATTAATGCAGTGGTACGATTCATGTCAAAGAAGGAGATTGGAAGAAATACGTTGGCAGTAGCTCACCTAAACTCTATTGAAGCAGTTACAATGGCGGAGAAATTTATTCCAACAAGTTTCTTGACCATTCAATTGCACCTACTTGTTCATGTGGTTGACGAGGTTGCTATAGTAGGTGTTGTTCATAGTCGATGGATGTTCTACTCAAAGAGATTTATGAAGACACTGAAAGGTTTTGTTCATCAAAAAGCTTGCCCTCAGCGAAGTATGGCAATGGGATGGCTTGTTCAAGAATGTCTTGTATACATAACAGATTTTCTTAGTATGTCAGACCCAGATATGGCACGAAAAGAAGAGGATGATTGGCTCGTTGGGGAAGAGCCTTAAGAACAAGGGCTTCAAAGAACAATGGATATGGCATTGCAAGAAAAGATTAATAAATTTTGCATCCTCAACTCAAGTGCTATGGAGAAATGGATCGAGAGGTATAACCTAGCAAAGAGGGAAAGAGAACGAGATCATTTGAATTTTAGAAAGAGTCCAACAACTATAGCAAACCATACCCAAATTCACTTGCTCAACTTCTAGAATTTCCTTCTAGTCGATGGCTTTAGCAAACTGAACAACAAGCAAAAAACAGTGGCGAGGTTATAAGTAATGAGGAGGAGGAGCTTGCATATGTTTGTGATTACCATGAAAGTGAGTTTTTATATGTACACAAGAAACCGTAAGACGTAGTCTTGTATAAGTTTTTGTTCTCGATACAATTTCATGATCTTCTTTTGTTTGCAGTATTGCAAATTTGGTGCACTTTGGTCACGCGGTCATCACTTTCAAGTGGAGCAAATAGATAAGAAGAGAAAAAAATTTGATTGCGATGTCAAAGAAAAGCTCATGCAAGAAAGTCGTTCAAGTGCAAGTGATCTAAGTAGTGAAGTTGGCATGCTTGATTACTGTGAAATGATACAAGATGTTATAAAGGTTGGGTTTAGAAACTTCTCTATGTTCATTTTTTATGTGAAGTGGTTCAAGGTAATGTGACTCGAGGACCACAAGCAACCATGCGCAGAGATAAGAGCAAATGTTTTTAAGTAGACTCCACTAATATATGGACAAACCAAAGGGACACATTTGTACTATCAGAGCATTGTGAGCAAGTTGTCTTCACAGTGGACCCGATAGATCATAGGTGGTTGTTTGTGATCTAAATTGATCCACACAATAAACAAATATTTGAAGATATGCAAATTTGAGATAGAGTAGAGGTTGAAGAACCCACTTAAGAAGCATAAGAAATAGATATTGATCCAATTGAACAAGTAGAAGAAGGATCAAATGAAGGTATAGTAATTCAACATTTACTAGCACTTGAGGAAGAAGAAAACACAACAACTAATCCGAAATTTGAAGAATAAATAGAAGAACAACTTTCAACAAAACCACGTCTAATGCCTAAAATAGAAGAGGATGATACGGAGGCTACACATATTCATCTAGGAATGTCGCATTTGCAAATTTGTTATTAGCGTGAGCAAATTTGTTATTAGCCTCAACAAGATGTTTGGCTGTTTTTTTTCATTGTAACCTCCATGTTGTTTGTTTATTTACATTCGTTGGGAGTGTGTGTGTGTGTGTGAGAGAGAGAGAGAGAGAGAGCTTCCATGTATACAGAGAGTGCTTGCAGGTTTAGGGCTACACATAGAGAGCTCTCTTTTGATGAGCATGCTTGTCCATCAAATTTTATAGGAAATAGATGAAACTTGCAAGTTTTTCATTGTTTATATGTAATTTTTGATGGCCATGATGTCCGTAAAAAATCAAGCTTGGCTTCAACCATCCAGAATCGAAAGAGGTTGCTCTATATACCCAAATAATAATAAGCTTGTCGAATCCTTGAATTTATAGCCATGTCCTAATAAGCTTGTCAAATCCTTGAATTTATAGCCATGAAAAACTCAAATTTAGGAATTTTGGAAAATATGCACAATTTAGGGACAATTCTTTGTTAGATCCAATACAATGTTTACTGTGCGATATGCAAGATTTATTATTGGATGTTCTCAACAAGAATTTGAATAATGCAATATGATTTATGTATTATTGTACATTTGTAACAAGTATATGTGATGTTGGTGGGATGTAAATTTGCCTGCACACACACACACACATGCACACCAAGAATTAAGTTTGTTTATATCACATAGCCTCTAGTTGACCATCAAACATAGAAACTTTAACAAAGAAAGGATATTCAATGTAGCTTTAAGTTATAAGAAAGACTAGGTGATAGAATCAAAAAGATCACCATCTGTATTGAATCAAAATTCTTGAACAATGGGTGAACCATAAATCTAAAAGCTTAAGAAAGCCTTACAATGTGAATAATGATTGAACTATGAGTTTGGTAGCATCATACAACATTGCTAAAAGATTACGAAGCTAGTTGCCCATGTACTAACAAATCATTCTTGCTCAACTGCACTGACGTGTAATGGTGCCTCACTTTCATGTTGATTCAATTGATTCTGTTTGGCCTTGAGTATTATAGCCTTTGGAATCTTGATTTTCTCTGGAAGTCATCCACCCTTGGGCTTCCATGCCCAAGGGTGGAATCTTGATTTTCTCTGGAAGTCGTCCACCCTTGGGCTTCCATGCCCAAATGATACAGCTAGTGTCTTCCCAGCGCTGAGGATCATTTCTGTTCTCTTACGCCAATACTTGTTCCAGCAATCCTTATAAACCTCCACAACATCACTTGCATTCTTCTTATTTGAAATTGGTGCCCAATATTGTATCTGAACTTGTAGGTAGTTTATCGAGTTGTTTTGATCAACATCACTTGTTGTCACTCCCAACCATATTGGGTAATTTGCATCACAAGGTTGTACAAGCACAAAATCTCCTTTAGACACATCAAGAGCCGGGTTGAACTCTTCAGCAGGTCTGTTGCACATTGGACCACAATAATGGTCCTCATTTACATCAAACCCCTTCATCTAAATTATCCTCCACTTGAAGGTTAAGAGGCTCAGCTTTTTCCCATACACTCCTTGGCCAAAAGTCATGAAATCCAATGTCTTCCCTTGCACTAGGGGTTTGCATGTTTAGCATAAGATTCTCCCAATAGGCAAGGACCCTCGGGGGGGGTCACTCACAAAAAAATGTGAATATCACGTGCGTTCAACAGAAGCATAATTTTAATTTATGAAACTTACAGAAATATATTTACATAAGGGTATGATTTAAAATTTTTTCAAAAAAGTTTACAGATTCATAAAGAAAAGGGGATATTATATAGATTTAAAAATTCACAAATAAGGGATTTAAAATATAGGCCTTGAACGCACGCGATAGGGATATTTTACATATAGTGACCCCCCCGAGCAAGGACCGGATTGATCCACTTAGCATAATCACTTTGGTCTCCTTTCTCTTGCAAGTGCTCTTTCCATCAATTGACATGTTTTTTTAAGCCCTCCACAACCTTCTCATTTTCCTTAACATACTCAAAGGGTGGCAATACTTTTGGAAAACCTTCACGAAGCTTGGGTCCTCCCTAGTCATTTCTCTTCCAAAACTCTATACCGCTTTCTGGTAACCAATCAACATTTTTGGGATGTACTTTGGATTGCATCAAAGGTATTCCATCACTCATATAAAACATGAATTGCAATGGCTTTGAATGTCCAATCAAGCATCGGCTCCATCATGTAAGCATCCCTTGACAAAGCCTTTGAAGTCTGCCACCTTTTGTAGGAGAAAGGGTGCTGGACGCATGCTAACACACTCATTAAAGATCTTCATCAAATGTGGAAATGTGAAAATGGTTTGTTTCCTCAACTTCTTAGAGAAACGACTAAACAATGCATCAATATCTTCATGAGTATGACCAACCATAAGAAAACCAAGCTGCACCATGTCAACACTCCTCATGCAACCAATAGGGATAGATAGGCAAATACATAATGATTCTTATTTTCAGAACCACAATTGTCAAGTTGCAACAACATCCTTGGCAATCTCTTGAAAAATGTCCTTGAATTTGATGGCACTAAACTTGAGGCATTGCCATTGCCCCTATCCTGCACATGTGTGTTAGTATGAAAGACTGACTGCATATGTGAAGAACAATTTCCCTTTGTATCCACATTTGTTTCTACATGTGTCTCTGCATCTACATCCTCAATGCTCTGCTTGCAATATGCGTTTCTCTCCTTTAGCACTTCCATATGCTGATACAGGGCCATAGTAGACAAAACATAATCAAAAAGATCTGTTCGTGGTTCTGCATCTGAGTTTTGTGAGCTCAAGTCACCATACATGTGTTGCTCTCCTCTTTCTAAGTTTCTAAACATTTTGAGAGAGATGAAATTGTGAAGTTGGGATCACTTGGCCATAACCCTAAGGCAAAGTGACCATAAGCTGTTCGTCCATGTCCATGAGTGAGCATTCGTGTTAAGGATACTGGAAGCCTCTCAACCCCATTGAGAGATTTAGGAACTAGTTTAATTTGTGGTATGGCAGTCTTGCTATCTTATCATGTATAATACACAAATACCTGTTTGGGTTCATTTCGAAAGAGCTCCTCCAAGCATAGTATAGATTTCTACAACTCATTTGCTGCAACATGTGTGCCCTTCTGTGTGCCATGTATCTGGCACGCTCCTCTTGATTTTTTATTGATTCCAACTTGACCTTGATTGCCATACAAATGTATCATTTTGAGAAGGTGCTCGTTTTTTATAAACTAACTGTCTTGAACTCTCTGTTCCACAATCTTGAGAATGATGGTTGTGACAGTGGCCGGTATTCGAATGAGACAAGTGTGTCATTCACTTCATGCAATATGTCTACCTGTTTGTACATTGCTGGTAGAACATGTTGGGTCTTGCGGGCTCCATGCATAGTTGTCCTTGACCTATGTGGCACTTGATCAGCATTATTATATATGAAGCCCTGTATGATTGATTTTGTCATCTCAACATGTGTCATGCCCTTCCGTATTATCCCAATGTTGCCATGACTGACATTACATGCACCATTCAAGAACTTCTTTCTGAGCCTATAGAACGTTGACTTACCAATGCCATGCATTACATACCATGCTTTACTACAAACCTTCTTTCCATCAAATATGAACTCAAAGCACTCGTCATCTTGACCTTGTCTATAGGCCATGCCCAATGGCATGCAATCCAGTACAAATGTGTATCGTGTACTATAGCTCTGTCTCCAAAAGTGTACCCTAGCTTGCATGATTTTGGATCTATCTCCAAATTGACAACATCGCTTCTCGTTGCAACAATCAATGGTTGCGACGTTGTGAATGTTCGCAACATCACATTTTTTGCTAGCTCCATGGGTTTTATCATAATTTTTCATTACCCTTACCCTATGGACATAGCTCCTTTTCTTATTTGTCCCTTCAATGATATCATAGTCAATGATCATGGCATCATGGTGTCTGTCTCATCAGAACTATCGCCATCATTGTCCTCTACATCATCATCCTCTTTTTCATCACTTGAACTGTTTAGGGTGTCAATATTTTTTTGCATGAAGTGATCTTGAATACCCTCATCAATAGAAGAAGATTCTGTGTCCTTCACTAATGGTTCACCATTCTCAAATGTGAGTTGCCTGATCGGCCAACTAACCAAATTCAGACTTGAAACACAAGTTGAACTTGGATGCAAAGATCCTTCTATAATGACACCCAAGCTACTCTCCCCTAGTTCTCTACAATTTATAGCCTCGTATGGGTGGACTAGCAATACTACTCCATTGCCAAGTTTTGTAGATCTGTTGTCGTCCCCCCAAAGGATGACACTTTTCTCTTTCCAGCTCTCCCTATCTATAAAGTGATCTTCTTGATCAACAAGAAGTTCCACAAAATTATCCTCTTTGGTATTAGTAATGTCTTTGTCCATGACCAATGGCCATTTGATGATGTTTCCAACTGCTTGAGACATTGTTCTTGCATCCATTGTGGCAAATGGAATGAGAAATGTGTCATCAAAGCTTTGTTGAACATGTATTGCTGCACATGTCTCACCAATGAATTGAAAACCACATGTTTGAGATGCATCAATGGAATGAATAACCCCGCGTGCCTTCCTTGCAGAACCATCAATGCTGAAGCACCTTGTTTTAGACCCTGCAATCCCTGAGAAAATCAAGATCTCAATAAGAAAGATTGAAGCGATGTTTTTATGGTAGTACACAAAACTATAAATGTAATTCAATCTCAACATGAGTTCAGGCTCCAACCAAAGTTTAAATCTCACCTATCAATGCTAGTTTGCTAGGAGGCTAGGCTCCATCTAAAGCTTGAGCCTTGCCTGCATATGCTATCTTGTTAGTAGGAGGCTCCATGAGCCTCACCATCATATGTTAGTTTGCTAGGAGGCTCCAGTTAAAGTTATCATCCTCACTTGCATAATATATTAGTTTGCATATGTTAGCTAGAAGGGTAGGCTCCTCCAACAAAAGTTTGAGCCTCGCCCACGGATGCTAGTTCGCTTCTAGGAAGCTGAAAGTAAAGTTTGAACCTCACCCACAGATGCTAGTTTGCTTGGAGGCTCCAACCGAAGTTTGAGCTTCACCTTCATATGCTAGTTTGCTATTAAGAGGTCCCAATTGAAGTGATAATCCTCACCTCATGTATATGCTAGTTTCCCAAGAGGTAGGCTTCATCACCCTCTGCATTTGGCCACACCGTTTCATTAGGATTTTGAGTCAAGGTATGGTGTCAATTAGCCATGAATGTTTCATAGCTACAAAAGGCAAAGGTGAGTGGTTACAATAGCAGTAGCAAAAGCAAAAAGAAAGCAATAGAGAGAGAAACAATATACTAGTGAAGAGAATGTGACATGGAAATGAGCAAATGGACATTGGATTTGAGACTCTTCTCCTTCGTGAGGCTAAAACTCAAGTTTGAGCCATTGTGCATCATATAGATTTTAGTTGAATTTTTAATCGCATAGTTTATAAGTATATTTGGGTGTATGGGGAAAGAGGGAAGATGTCCAATCCAGAGGGGGAAAAAGAGAAGTAGAATACATAAGCAAGGATCTAGCAATGTTTGCATCCAAAGCTGGAGTACTATTACTATCCAAAGACCAGCTAAGCTTGTTAAAAGTGTGTTACAAAAAAAGGATTTTGAGTGATCAACACGCTATTGCTTATGCTGCTCGCTTGGGATATGATCGTGGTCATCTCATAAGTGGAGTTGCAGCAAAAACATACATATCAAGGCTACAAACTTGACCTTATGGGTAGGATAATGTCTGGTTTCATTAAACATTGAGTGACAATATAATCAGATTCCAACCTAGCCCATACTAGTTGTTGCTGTAGGTCGAAGGAAACCATTTCTAAGGTCTAAACGTGCAGTTTGAAGTATGGGATCTGCACAAATATCAAGACTTGTTGGGTGCAGAATGTTTGGAGCCATTTTGTACTAAAAGCCCATAAGATAGACTTAGGCTTTGGCCAAAACAATGTGCTTAGATGGGTTTAATTTTTGGATTGTACGAGCCAAATCTTTACACTATTGTATCAAGCAATCAAATGCCTCCAAACTTACTGTCATTTGATTACCTCTTTTGTCAATATTTGCAATTTGTTGATTGCAATGATGTGTTTGTTTTTTATTGAAGATATTTCCTTGTCAAGGTGTAAGGCTATGAATATTATAATTTAATTTGGATAGACTCAATTATCTCAACAGTGAAAATCTTTTATACATCATATTCAATAAATTTGATGAAATTTAGCATTGAATACTCGCTCTTTTATTTTTTTGGTTGAACTTGTGAGGTATTGGAGCGTCTGTCTATGAAGGTTTAAAACCATCCATATCATGGATGAATTTATATTGTTGGCACATAATATATTTATTTAAAATTTTGAATGTCCATTAACCATGCATTTTGTTTTCATCAACAGGATATGTTGACGCATATAGCTTTGATTTCAAGTGTACAGAAAACTTACTATTGAGGTGGCACCAATCATTGGTGACTCATGTACCTAGAAGCAAAAGAGTTCCACCACCCCCAGATACAATAAGGAAACAAAGAAGAGTATTGATACTTGAACTCAATGGTGTTTTACTTAAGACCATTGAGATGCAACATGGTGATGTATGTCCAGACTGGGCCAAACATATGCATCTTATGGAAGAGAATACAAGTGTTTGGCATTTGATTCCCAAAGATGCATTCACTTTCCTTGATTTTTGTATGTAATGGATTAAGGTATGGATCTGGAGTACTAATAGACTACAAAGGACTCGACGCATCCTTGAGTTGTGCTTTCCTCGGCACCAAAAGTTTAAGGTCGTAGCAGGGCAAGCAGCAAGTCAAAAGACGGATCTTCTAATTGGATATCGATTTGTATACCACAAAAATTTGGATGTAGCATGAGAATTTTTCATGACCTGGATGGAAATAACATGCTAATTTTTTGATGATACCCTCTACAATGTAACATGGAATATGCCCGGAACCTACTTGATTTTTCCAAAGATGTGGAATCAAAATATAGAGGAGCTTCAAAGTTTTTTGGAGACAACAATCAGCGCATGGTTGCTTGGTTGGATTTATGCAAAGAACAAATGGGAGTATACTTGCAACACTTGAGAAACTTTGTATGTATTGGAGCAATACATGAGAAAACGCTATGTTTGAGATACAATTTGTACTCAATTATTATCTTAACAAAGTGTCTACGAAGGGTTTTTGTCTTCGGATGAATTGTAAACTTGAATGTAACAATCTCATTGAAATTTGATTGCTTCTGGTGTTTCTAAACACCACACTCTTTGGAGATCCCTCAATTCTAAGGTTCCTTTTCCAAGTGTTCTTTGGCATTATTATCCCATGTTTTTACTTCAATGTCCCTCAAATTTGAGCATATATATCATGATTTATAATCTTGATATAGTGTCTAAGATGGGTTTTTATCTATGGATCAATCGTAAACTTAGCACATTGTTACTGTCATTGAGATTTACTTTTTGTTTTGTTGTTTCTATCACCACACCCTTTAGAGATTTCTCATTTCTAAGGTTCCTTTTTAAGTGATATTTAGAATTCTTTTGGCAAATTAAATAAAGCCCATGTTTTTACTTCAATGTCTCAAAGTGGAGATAGTATTTAACATTATCTTCTTTATATGAAAGGTGTTGCATAATCTCAATTAAGTTTAGTGTCATGTTTCCCTTGTCCTTTCAATATTGTTGCATTGATGTATGTATCTATACAACTGCAAACAAATATGCCAAATAGTTGTGTCAAGATATAATCTAATGGCACAAAGAGTGCACCAACAAATAGATGTTAGCACAAAATACACAAAAATACCGAGTTTCCAACCAATCCTATAAGAAATGGGACTCGAATAATTCCCAAAATTCCTATATTTGTCTTATTTCCTTTCATTGCACCAAGAAATGGGCAAAGGTCTCTTTCAAACATTTCCTTCAAATTTTTCCATAAAGGTTTCTTTTTCCTAAAATGGTCTCTTCAAACTTTTCCTTCATTGTGAAGGGCATATTTGTTTCTTTGTTCTTCAAGAAACAGGCGAACATAAATGTTACCTTTCAAGTTTCACCCTCAAACATTTATAAATGAAATGAAATTGTTAAGTCATTGACCCAATAAGGTAACAATATGTCATGAAATGAATTATAAATCCATTGATTCCCTATCAAATTAGCCCATTATAATCCTTTTGCTTATGAATTTTTTTCTCATCAATCACCATAGTTCAACTATAAAGCTACATCATCTTTGTCAATAAGCTATCAACGAATGTCTTCCAACAAAGAACTAACCAATGTGCAATGTGTAGCTTACGAGAACTGAAATAGTGTGGCTAGTCCACGATGTACACATGTGACACAAGATCAGACTTTTACGACTTTTTATCGAAAAACAAATTATATGATTATTGGAGACGGATGATTATGAATCATGCACTATTTGGAGAATTTTTAAGCCTCCATTTTTGAAATAATGTGAAAGGAATCATGAACTGTTTTGGAAAACTTTGGAAGCCTCCATTTTTGAAATAATGTAAATTTTAAAACCTTTGTATTTGGGTCCTCATTAAAATGAAATTTTTCCCACATATATCTTAATCAAAATCATGGATTTTTGTAAAATGAATATTTATTAAATGGAATGTATATTAAATGATGTTTTCAATAAGTAAAAATGTATAAACATTTATCCTTAAACTGAAGATTTACCGAGATCCTTCAAAGTTTATCAGAATCCTTCATTGTTTTTATAACATAAATGCATAATAATAATATTTTGTAATCCTTAAATTCATTCACTAATGGTCATTAATATCTCCTCACACGATGGCAAACAAAATAATATAACAATGGTTGTTAGTTTCAACGATTAAAATTATTATATTATAATATTATTTTTGTCTAGTACAACAAGTCACCAGAAGAATTGAGAGTCCTCAAGAGTGGAGAGAGGGCTCTCGAGATAAAATTAGATATAATATAATTATACTTTTTAAAATAAAACAAACAATGTTGTTTTTTAAAAGGTTTTAGAAATAATATATTCAAAATTCATAAAATATTCAAAAATAGCCTCAAGTTTGGAGTTTATTGAGATGAAAGTATTTTAGCCTATAAATTAAGAACCTTTTGTGAGCATGCCATGACACTCATTACATGGGTCCTCGGCAATGCTAAAATCTGCAGGGGCATCATTAACCTCCAAAGCTTCATAGGAAGCTTAACTCTAAAGTCTCTAGGAGAAACGTTTTTGCCCAAACTAGAAAGGAATCCTTTTCACATGAGTTGAAGAGGTAAATATAATTTTGAACACACATTTTCTTCATAGTTTCATCAAATTGCTACTATTTTTAAAAGAAATAGAGGAGACACTTTTGTTCATAGTTTCATCCAATTGCTACTGTTTTTTTTAAAATTAGAGAAGGCACCTTTGAAGATGAGGTAAATTTTTCAGAAGTTGAGCAGACTTCAGGATGATGCCAAGCCATCTTATCCCAAATCCTCGTTTGCAACCCTCTCTCAGACTTCAAAATTTGTGAAATTGAAGGGCATTAAAGGTACTGTGGCCTTCATCTAAAGCCCATTACTCAAAGAAATTCACCTGGAGTGTCCCTATTTACTACTCACAAAAATTTACCCCAAGTGAATTTTCTCCAGTAGTAAAGAGTGAAACCCCAAGTGAATTTCTTGAGTAATGGATTTGAGATGAAGGCCACAGTACCTTTAGTGCTCTTTAATTTTGTACCTTCAATAAAAAGGGCATTGAAGGTACCCTCAATAAAAAGGGCATTGAAGGTACCTTCAATAACTAATAACCTATGATGTAGTCCGATCCTTACAAAATTTACAAAAAGGGCATTGAGGGTTTCAGATGAAGGCAAAGGTACCTCTAATGCCCTTCAATTTTATAAATTTTGAAGCTTGAGGGAGCATTGTAAATATGAGGCCTGCCACACAGTAATAAAAAGACTGAAAACGTTATATTGTAACTAATAATCTACGCTACATTGCAGCATCGTGGCTGCATATGAGATTTTATATAGGTAGTTAGGGCCAACTTTTTTTTTTCTAAGTGGGCCCCATTGTTTCAAAGGAAGGTCTATTGTAAATTTGACCTTCTTGAAGAAGGATAAACTTTTTAATTTTCCCTTCAATATATGGGTTAATGCAAATGCTACGTTTCAATAATATTTTATAGTTTTTCCAATAAACATAAATGCAATTCTTTTAAAAGGTTAAATAAGAACTAACCATAGATTTCAAAATAAAATCAAAAAATTTCAAGCATATGTACCTTAAAAAATGACTACATCATGATATATATAAATATTTCTCGATTAATCATACAAGTGCCCTTTTGCTTTAGTTACCCCCTTTCAATGTGAAGGTTTTAACGTGCCCTACTTTTGCAAGATTAAGCTAAAATCTCTCTAAATGGGGTTAGCAACCTTTAAAAATAAACATTGGTTAGGGTTGGCTTAGCAATGTAGCAACTAGCTGGCCATTGTTCTTCAAAATCAACGCGTGTCTTGACCAGTGCTCAAAAAAAATGGCATTCGAGTGTATTTATACTAGTAGCCAAAATGAGATTTTAAGTAACCCTTATCATACGGCTTATTATAAGGAATGATTTTTCACATATTTTGGCTATAAAACTAACATATAATAGAGATTTTGGAAACATAAACCCAATAGATTTAAAAGTTGTCCTTATTTTGAATAATTAAAAAATATGTATTTTTAGAGGAATGGTAATGACACTTTTATTAAAGATGAGGACAATAATATGGTCTACGGATGTTGGAAGAGAGAGAGAGTAGTCACTGACCAATGAATACTAGAAACAAACCGTTCTTTAATGTATTTTGCACCAGCTTTTTTTAAAAAAAAACAAAAGAGTTTACTCGTGTCTCCACAAAAACTGATAAAATCTATAGGTTTTGAGTTTAAAAAACGGTTAATAATGAGATTTTGAATAGGGAAACCACTGTACTTTTTGTTTTCACCGACTGGATACGGGCTCTCAACAATACAAGATAGTAACTATTGAAACCGCCTTTCCTCTCGCCTGGGCCAGTAACTATCGAAACCGCCTGTCCTCTCGCCGCGTTGCTCTGGAGTCTGAACTTTGAACTAGAAACAAACCGTTCTTTAATGTATTTTGCACCCACTTTTTTTAAAAAAACAAAAGAGTTTTCTCGTGTCTTGAGTTAAAAAAACGGTTAATAATGAGATTTTGAATAAGGAAACCACTGTACTCTTTTTTTTCACCGACTGGATACGGGCTCTCAACAATACAATACAGTAACTATTAAAACCGCCTGTACTCTCGCCTGGGCCAGTAACTATTGAAACCGCCTTTCCTCTCGCCTGAACTATCGAAACCGCCTGTCCTCTCGCCTGGGGCTGGCGCGCGTTGTATATGTATGTAACTCTCTCTTTCTCTCTCCATAGGTCTCCAAGGGGCCATCTCATTGACAGAGAGTGTGTATATTATGGATCCTGTCAATGATACATTACTCTTTAGGGATGCCCACCAGGAGCCTTCAAGAAACTGTTGAGCACGAGGGAAATCTTGGCTACGTTTCATCGCCTGGTCTAGGGTTGTCTCTCCTCTTTTTAGTCCATCCATAGCGTTGTAGGAAGCTTCTTAGCAGTGCAGTTTCCCTCGGGATCACCTTGCAAAGATGATCTACAAACTCACAAACCTACACGATTGGAAAGGATAACCAACTTGATACCTATGGTGAAAGTTGCCTATCCTTTCCAATTGTGTAGGTTTGAGACTTTGTAGATCAGCTTTGCATGGTGATCACTAGGGCAAAAATGTTACCCTACCAACCAAGAAGCTTCCTGCAATGATGTGGATGGGCGAGTAGGAGGCTCCAGCATTGGATGGCCCGCGTGGCTCTCCGCTTCGAAGGCAAGTGAACAGATTTCTTCATTGTTTCTTATCATTTGCTTAAGCTAGCAGAGAGGTTCATAGTGTCATGCAGGGAGCGGGGGCTGCAAGAGGCTCTAAATTGGGTGATTGAAAGGCAAGAGGAGAATGGCGAATGGGCAGGTATCTTCCCTTCTCTATTCTTTTCGATTATGTGCAGGCCATGGTATTCAACGGGGGCTGAAAGCTTTGAGAGATTTCTCAGTAGAGACAGAGGATGTGTGCTGGGTGTACTCGTGTGTGTCGCCTGTGTGGGGCACAAGTGCTTGTTGGTAGAGCGGGGCCTTGCACATGATCATCTGGCTCTGCAACGAGCCGAACAATGGCTTCTGCGCAAGCAAACCACAGGTCTGTGAAGAACGAGTGCAAACACACATTGAAGTTGAACTTCAATGTCTATGAAACCAAGATTCTCGTGTTGCAATGGTCACTGAAGAAGTTGAATTTCAATGTTAAGAGAGCCGGCGATGAAGATCAAACATCGTGAAGATGAACTCCACCAGCACATTGTTCTCCTCACGCAAGCAGAAGAATATCTCAATGTCATTCGATCAGATGTTGGTATTGGTGTTTAGCCAAGCTCCTGGATTCAACCACCTCAACTATCAACTCAATTGTGTAGTCATATGTCTCTACTTAGAAGTTATCACTCTCTATCAAACTCTACCTCAGTCATCGTGTAGTCAGTCACTTTTGATATGCTGCTTGACATCACCTCTTTTTATAGTTCCCCCCACATACAAACCAGATTAAGCTCTAGTATCATTTTGTGCACGAGTTTATATGTTTGAACTTTGGGGACATCTTTTCAAAAAAGAGAAAGCACAAAATTTTATGTTAAAAGTTTAATAAGATAATAATCTTAGAAACACCAAAATTTTAATAAGATAATAATCTATGTTTAAATATAATAAAGCAACTTTTGTTTAATGGGGATGAGATGTAACATCACAAGATTGTGCGGTGGAATTTCAATATGCAATCTTATTACTATCATATTCTTTATAAATTAAAACATATCATTAATTATTAAACAAAAAATTGATAATAAATGTTAATAATAATTATTATTATTAATTAGTGCTATTTATTAATCTTTATTTAAAGTGGCAAGATTTAAGTTGCTAGTGTAAGAGAATTGGAAATAAAGATTGTGCTTCATGTCTAAAGTGTGTTGGGTGTGTAAGAGAAATTTAAGGATGTGTGTTGTATCTTCAAAAGCCTTCTAACGAGTCGATTTCTTTTTGGAAAGGGGGGGGGGCGGGGGGGGTGATGAACAACACCTGCTATAGCAACCTCTTCAACCACATGAATAAGTAGGTGCAATTGAATGGTTAGGAAACTTGTTGGAAAGAATTTCTCTCGCATTGTAACTACTTCAATGGAGTTTGGATGAGCTTCCAACCTATTTCTTCTAATCTCCTTCTTTGATATCCACCGTACCACTGCACTAATCTTGTATATTGTCGCCATTATGTCTTTGATCTGAGGCAATCCTTTATGGCTATTGGCAGCACAAACTGTAAGGTTTTGTGCCAGTCATGAGACTTCAAGCCACTAGTAAGCTCTTCATCCTTTGTGATTTCTCCCTTCATTAAGCATACAGACAATGCATACAGGTAGTGGGAGTACAAAACTTACTCATACACTTCTTTACACATCGTTGATCTTCTTTGGTTAAGACCAAGATTCTCTAGAGAGAATCACCTTCCCATCATTAGGTCTGCTCCGTGCCCATAAGTGATACATGCAATCCACCTCTCATAGATCGTCCCTTTGTGCCTTGCTCTCTTTAGCACTTGTGATGGTTTTCCAAAGCATATCGGTTATGTTATTAAAAATGTGCATAAGTCAAGAAGATTGTTGACTTGAAGATTACTCCATTATGGGAGTAGATGGAAGATGGATAGCCGCTTCATTCCGGGGGTGTGTACAACTGGGATCCACTTCCCATGCCCTCCTCCAATCACTTATCTTTAGCACACGAGGAGGCCTCCCTAGAAATCTCTCTCGTAACTCATGGTTGTCGAGGAGAAAGCTATGGATGAGGAGATGGATGCATTGTAATGAAATGAGACTTGGGATTTGGTGCCATTGCCTAAAGGCAAGAAAGCTATTTGTTTGTAAGTGGGTGTATAAGGTGAAACATAATGGTGATGGTAGCATAAACGGGTAAAACACTAGATTGGTAGGCCAAAGGACATGCACAGATGCATGGCATTGATTATGAGGAGACATTTACCCACGTTTCCAAGATGGCAACTATGAGAGTTGTGATTGTGGTGGCTGTAGCTAAAGGCTAGTTTTTACATCAAATGGATGTAAAAAATGTGTTATTGCATGGTTACTTTTAGGAAGACGTGTATATGGATCAGTCACCTGGTCTTGAGAATAACAATCACTCAGAGTATGTGTGTAAGCTTCGTAAGACTTTGTATGGGCTGAACCAAGCTCCACAAGCATGGCATTACATGATTGCTGAGTATCTTGTCACTATTGGTTTTCATATGAAAAATGTAGCTCACTCTTTTTATGTGCACAAGAGTGATAAAGGTATTGTGATCATCACTATCTATGTAGATGATCTTATTGTTGAGGGTGACAACTTGGATGAGATTGAGTATGTGAAAAGTCTTCTCAAAAGAAAGTTTGAGATGAAGGATTTGGGTGATCTGCACTACTTTTTGGGAATTGAGGTCATTCGCACACCTGATGGTATTTGGCTATCATAGAGACAGTATGTGTTGGACATGTTGTCAAAGTATGGGATGGCTAATTTTAAGTCAATCTCAGTGCCACTACATCAAAATGGCAATCTTAGTGCGGATGTAGGTTATGTGTTGGTGGAGGATCCCACTATGCATAGGAAGATTGTAGGGAGTTTGATCTATGTCATGATCAACAGGCCAAATTTGAGTTACAATGTTGGCTTAGAGAGCCACTTTATGTAGGTTACGTGCAAACCATATCTTGGCAGCGTGCCACGCACACTTCGGTCTTTGAAGGCCACTATTGATTATGCATTGTTTTATGCAGCAGGTGTACCATTGGAGCTATATGGGTACATAGATGCAAATTGGGTAGGTAGCATCTCAGACAGGAGATCTACCAGTGGATTTATGTTTTCATTGGGGTGTGCTGCTATGACATGGAGCAACAAGAAGTAACCCACAGTTGCCTTTTGGAATACAGACGCAAAGTAGATAGGAGCTACGGTGCAGCGTGTGAGGTAGCATGGTTATGCAAGCTACTTTGCTGATTTGGGGTTGCATGTGGAGAGAAAGGTTGTCATATATTGTGACAATCCTAGCAATGTATAGTTGGCCAAGAACCTAATTTTCCATGCATAAACAAAACACATTGAGGTACATTACCACTTTATCACGGAGAGAGCCTTGGCAGGTGACATTGACTTGGCCCATTGACTTGGCCTACGCTAGCACATAGGATCACGAAGGCCTTGGGATCTGAGAATCTACATAGATTTTAGAGATATGCTTGGAGTTCATGAGCTGGAGTTGAGCTTGAGGGGGAATGTTGAGATGTTAAGCTCAACATGAGCTGACACTCACGACGTGCCTGCATGACCATTCGACATTTATATCACTGGTAGGTTTGGTAGCTGGCACTGACATATCTTCACCATAGATTCTACAACTAGACTACATCGACTAGTCCACACCTACCCACTCCTCTTAGTGTGTTCACATTATGGACTACTTTTATATACTCTATTATGTGTGTTAGTCACGTTATCTTCATTCTAGACCTCTTTTGTTGTGTGAAGAAGAAAAAGAATTTTTAGCCTCTCACCTTGTGTGTTCTCTTCTAGGGTTTGTGTGAGTGTGTGTGTGTGCTTGCAAGATCTCAAGATCTCTTCTCCCCTGCATCTTTTCAAAATGTGCCCCTTCTTTATTGCTAACCATGGTGGCAGGTTATAATTCACTAGGCAAACGGGCCATGTACTCCATGATGGACTTCGTAAGCCAAACGGATTGACTCCATCCATTGCTAGTTCGAGAACGAATATGACGAGGCTCTTCCCCAAAGTCCACCCACTTCTCTTCGATATGCCTCCATGTTGGAGAATCAATGAGCACATGCATAACATCATCTATGGATCTGGTGTTTCGATGCCAGTTCATTAAAGGTGCAATGGATTTGCATGTGAACATTGTTTGAATACGTGGAATGATGGGCAAGTGTCATAAGACTTTGGCAGAGCCCCTTTGTCATTGAACATCTTGCCTATATCTCAATGAACCACACTGTGGACACTTGTGAAAAGTGGCATATTCATGCCAAAAGAGAATACAATTATTTGGACAAGCATGGTGTGTGCTATAGTCCATCCCTATGGAGTGCAAAATTTCTTTTGCTTGTGCACAATCCAAAGGCATATCATTGTCTTCTAGTAGAATTGGATCCTTCAATAACATGTTACGTATAACAGAACAAATAGTAAAGGAGAAAGACAAGACATTCATGCAAGCACCAAAAACATAGAGAGGAAAAGGGAAACATATCCCATAAGTTTTGAAACACTCCTATCAAACCACCCATATATTAATTGCAAGTTCAATATGGAGAGGCAAGTGTAGAGAATCGAAAAACATGCTACACGGTAAAGTGGTAGGCAGACAAGAATTCATAGCTCTTTATCCTCTTGAGAAACATGATCCACATGTCATCTGATGTCTTCAACTTCATGATCATGTACTACGTGGCTTGTGTCATGTAGGGCATCTATCATGTTAGCCATGCCATGTTCTAGAACTTGATCCAAGTCCGTAAAAGCTTGCTTTGTGTTCCAATCCCATTGAGGTTGCCTCTACCCTTGCTCTTTTTCTCCGCTTAGGTTGGATATCCACCGATTCATTGGTGTCTGGGTGAACATTGAGGCCAGCAAAGTAGATGTTGCAAGTGCTCTATTCGAAATATGCCCTATTTTTTGGAATGCTCGTTGTAAATTCTTCGACATCAAGCAACTTTGTACTTGCAATGACTACATGGGCACATCATTTTCTCCTCTAAATTGACAAAATTTGAAAGGTTCATAGCACTCACCATGTATGTTAAATACACATGTGAATTTGGATCCAAATGAGGGGGAGGGGGAGCTTCTTTTATACTTCATGCATGGCCTAGTCAGTATATTCTTGTTTTTTATGGAAAGGTGTTGGGATACCAAAAAATTCAAAATTTGAATGTGAAAAGAAATTTAAAAAAATGAGCTTAAGTGGTCATCGAAATAGGCATCCATACACTGCCAAAATATGCATCGAAAATATTATCTATCCAACGCACATTTCGAATTTCAACGTTTATTTTGATGCCTATTTCGATGGTTATATTGAAGGTTATTTCAGTGACTATTTCGACGTCTATTTTACTCGACTATTTTGACGCTAGGGATTTTGAACCGCGATGACTCACTATTAGCATTTTCGAAAACCGGTTTTTTCTTGCCAAAAAATTAAAGGTTCTCTTCTCTCCCTTCCCTTCAAGTTTATGCAAAGAGCATGTTTCTTTTCTTTGCATTCCCAAGCTCTATTCATGGTTTGATTTACTTGTTGTTTTGCTTGTGGGTTTTGTATTTGCAGGTTTGCCTACCTTTACACAATCTCTTCACTTCCAGGTATGGATTGTAAACCCTTGCTGCTTTTGTTGTTTTTTTTTTCCTTTTTTTCTTGTATACAAGAGGCCCCGAGATGGGGAGGTGGGTAGATAAATAATGTTGTATAGGTTTCTTTCCTTATATAGAGTTTATTCAAGAAGCTCATGCATAGAACTTGCAAGCTTGCATGAAGCTTATGCATAGAGAATGTACAGAGCTTGCATAGGATTCTTGCAAGCTCTATGCATAGGCTTCTTGCAAGCTTGCATGAAGCTTATGCATAGAGCTTGCAAGAATCCTATGCAAGCTCTGTACATTCTCTATGCATAAGCTTATGGTTTAGGGTTTATGCAAGCTCTGTAATGCATAGAGAATGTACAGAGCTTGCATAGGATTCTTGCAAGCTCTTTGCATAGGCTTCTTGCAAGCTTGCATGAAGCTTATGCATAGAGAATGTAAAGAGCTTGCATAGGTTGCTTGCAATGTCTATGCATAAGCTTATGGTTTAGGGTTTATGCAATAGGCTTAGGTTTATTCTTATGCATAAGCGCTTATACATATCCTTTATGCATATAGTCTTATGCATAAGCCCTTATGTAATAAACTTATGCATAAGTCTTATGCATAGGCTTATGTATAAGCCCTTATGCATTAGCCATTATGGATAATCCCTTCACCTTAATAGGCTTCGTGCAAAGATATTTTTGGTTTGGTTTGCCTTATGGTTTAGGGTTTATGAAATAAGCTTAGGATTTAGGCTTATGTAATAGGCTTATGCATAAGCCCTTATGCAAGAAGCCTAATGTGAAGGTCTTATCCATAAGGGCAAATGCAAGAAGCCTATGCATAGGCTTCTTGCATTTGCCCTTATGGATAAGACCTTCACATTAGGCTTCTTGCATAAGCCCTTATGGTTTAGGTTTATGCAATAGGATTATCCAATTATCCCTTATGCATTAGCTCTTATACATTAGCCCTCATGGATAAGCCCTTCACCTTAGGCTTCTTGCATAAGTGCTTATGCTTTAGGATTTATGCAATAGGCTTATGCATAGCCTTTATGCATATTAAAAGATCCCTGCCCCCTCAGCGCAACGACTTCAGGGGTGCTAGAAGCGGAAGTATCACTTCTTGTGTAGGGTGGAGTCTCCCACTCGGGGCCTCGCCCATGAATATCCAGATAAGAGACTAATCTCTCGGCTCTTCCAAAATCAAATCCGGAAAAACTTTCCTCGCCTAGCAGACATAGGTGATTCCATTGGGAAAAATCTATTCTAATGTAGTCAAGAGCCTTAACTAACCAAACTAATCCGACCGAACCTGTAAGTCACATGGTCAGATCAAGGAAGAGACTTGCACTTGGATCATAGAGACCAACACTTTTTTCCTCATCAAGATGCACATCCGTTGACTATTTTCCATAGAACAAGGGTTATCCGGGATTTTACTTCAACTATCATTACATAATAGAATTGAGTCTCATTTTTAGGGATCCATCAGTCCAGCCAGCCTAACCCCATCCAATCCTATGGGATAGTCAACCACGCCCAACAACTCTAGTGATAGGATCCATTTAGAAATTTGGTTATGTTTTGCTCCAAGTACTAGGGAAAAGAGTTCCCAGGCCCCCTAGCCGACGCTTCAAGAAAACTTCAAGATAGTCACACCACTTACACACCCAATATGAAGTTGCATGTATGAAGTTGCATGTTTCACAGATTTAGCTATCTTTAAAAATATCTTTTAATAAAACCATAGTATCACTGATCATAACCCTCCAAAATATCTAGCTTGATTTCTAATCTCCAATCGTTCCTTCATCGGTTTACCTATGGCATCATTGGCAAACCAGAACGCTCACCACCTGTTCACTCAGGGGCCTTTTCAATAGTTCCTAGCCCATAGTACCCCGAGAAATATAATCACATAAGAAAAATCCAGATGGACTCTCCGTTGAAGATCAGCAAGATCAACCAACAGATCCATATATGGACTCATCCGTTGTTGAGGACCAGCAAGGCCAATCAACCAGATCCATGCCCGAGTTCAGAAAACAACTCTAACTCCTTGTTCCATTTTCTTTCTCGGCGCACGTGTGGATATCTTTGGCAACCTAGAGCCCGAGCGCCGTATGGTCAGCACCCTCTAGGCTCCTTTGCAGGTCACCTAGTGCTTCACTCATAGGCCGCTTCCTTGCTCCCTCATCCACTGTAGTGGAGGCTCACCATTTAAATTGAATCAAGGCTCATCCAAGACCTCAGTGAACCTTGCTATGCGAGATGTCCTCCATTGACTCTCTGTTAGCAGTTGCAACTTCATCACTTAGGTCTCCATTCACAAGATGGTCAAAATAATTCCCCAACATTCTTGACATAAAACAGTCATTTAAAAACATGTTACATAAATACACTTTCTAATAAACGAACTCTCATCTTTCCACATTGTCCCACATCATTTCTCGTTATTCCACATTCTTCTACATCAATTCACATTGCTTATTCCACATCCAGTCATATGTATTCCCATCGTCCTTCATCCATTCTCATCCAATCACATCATATTACATCTCATCACATCTATCCTCATCACATCACATCACATCCATCCACATCACATCTCATCCATTCATATCTATCCATGTCCACATCACATTACATCACATCTATCCATGTCACAATATATCCACATCACATCTCATCTATTCATATCACATCACATCCATCTACATTCATTCAGATCCAATCACATCCACATATCATCACATCACGTTCACATCTATTTACATTACTTCACATCCATTCACATCTACCGAGATCCACATCACATTACATCTCATCTATCCACATCATATCTCATCCATTCATATCTAACCAGATCCACACCACATCTCATCCATTCACATCTCATCACATCACATTCACATCTCACCACATCCATTCAGATATCATCACACCCATTCACATCTCATCACACCCATTCACATCTCATCACATCCACTCACATCTCATCACATCCACTCACATCTCATCACATCCATTCATATCCATTTACATCACATCACATTCGTTCACATCTCGTCACATCCATCCTCATCTTATCACATCTTGTTCACATCCATCTACATCACATCACATCACATCACATTCACATCTATCCACATAACATCACATTCATTCCATCCACATTACATCACATCCACATCTATCCATATCACATCACATCCATTCACATCTCATCACATTCATCCACATCCATCCATTCATTCACATTCACATCTTGCACATCACATGTTATCCATTCACATCTCATCACATTCATTCACATCTCATCGCATCCATTCACATCTCATCACAATCATCCACATCCATCCATTCATTGACATTCACATCTATCACATCACATCTCATCACATTCATCTACATCTATTCAGATCCACATCACATTTTATCACATCCACTTTTAGTACAGTTTCTCTACTTTCAATACTAATAGGACTTTTCTAAGTTTCAGCCAATTGCATGACCTAGTTAAAGGAACTTTTTCTTGATCCCATTAAATCTAAGTATCAGAGTGTTGTTGAAGGTTTAAAAAGAGAAAATAAATCTTATCAGAATTGAATAGTAAAAATTCAAAAAGAGCATTTACGTATTGTATTTTTATTCCTTATGCTTCATTAATGAGAACTAATTCTAAACTTCTGTTTTATTGGATCCTCGATCCTTCCAGAGATTCCGGATTCCCTTTTCTGAATAAGAATTATCCAAGATTTCTCGATGGATATTTTCACATTTTTTCTCAAATTTCTTAAATAAGATATATTCAATATTCTTCTTTTAAATAAAAGATTCATGGAATTTACAAAAATCAATTCTACCCATATTTTTCAATAAAAATGATACTACTCAAAATTTCACTTTTGATAAATACTCATAATTTGAATTATGCCCAAAAATTCCTCTTTTAACATTTAATTATTTGGATCTCAAATATCATGGGAATTCCTCTTTTTGCATAAAAATAAATTTATCAAGAATTACTCTTTTCTCATAATCAAATAATTATACATGTATACTAAAAATTTTATTTTCCCTAAATATGATGAAAATCATTCTTTTTGCATAAGGTTTCTAATCCTAGAATATGGTAGAAAATCCTCTTTTAGCATTATGCATAAAAATAAGATATGTATTATTTTCTAAAAATTTTACCATAGCTTCGCTGCTATTACTGATAATTCTCATTTTTTCCTAAAAGAATAAAATCTTGTAATGAAAATATGATAGTAGTTCTTCTTTTATGATTTAAATCAAACTATGTATTCAAATCATAATTTTACCATAACTATAAACATAATTATGATTATTCTACTAGATTAAGTTAATTTAGACATTCCTCTTTTTCCAATTTACTAGGATAATTCTTTTCTTATTTAGAATGAATTAAAGTAATCTTTATTTACTCATAAATAATCTAAAAAAGATTAACCATTATTTTCACTAATCCAAAATCATGAAAATATCAATTCTTATCCTCTAGCTCATGGATCCTAGAGTTTAGATTTGAATTAAGAGACTATCCTTGAGAAGCATCCTTTTCCAAGAGATTTAGCCATAAAGATGGCTACTCTTTTAGAGAGAGAGATTTACTTAAAGAAAGCATTACAAATAAGCATAAAGATGAACTTAATGCAAATCAAACATTAAGAAACTTAGAGAAAGCTTGATTTGAATAGAAACTAGCATTTTGAAAGCTTCTCAAGCTTGAAAGGGGTTGAGAAGAATAAAGTCATTGAGATAATTTGAAAAAACCATACAAATCAATTTTACCTCCAAGTTTGGATTGATTTTTTATTAGCAGTGAAGCCCCCAACCAATCAATTGGTCCACCGAGAGGAGAAGAGAAACTTCAATAGTTGTTGGAGAGAGAGAGAAGCTCCAAGCTCCCAAGAGAGGAAAATTTAAGGGATAATAGAAATATGATTATTTTAAGATAATGCTGGCATGATGGTATAGTTTCCATATGAAAATACAAAGGAATGAGAGTCTATTTATAGGTGAGGGAGGCCAGTTACCAAGTCCAACTGGGTTCTAGAATTTTTCAGGTTCAGTTTGACTCAATTTAAACAACATTTGGACCAGCTTGGCTCCCTTTTTTATCTAGTTTGACCCACAAGAGAGGAGAGATAAAAATATGTAAGATTCCTCCCCAACCCCTCAATATGTCTAGTTTCTTTCCCTGTAATCAATCCCCTCTTCAGAATAATAAAAGATCTTATTTCTACCTGTTTTGGCCTAGAGAGAGAAAATATTCTAGAGAGAGATAACTCAATTTTTAGATATCTTTGGATGGAAAAATATCCTTTCTTATTAAAATGAATTCCCCCGAAACAAAAGTTTAAAAAAATTTCTTAAGGTGCATTAGAAATAAATTATAATCTGCTAAAAAGACCTTAGCCAAAGAGTCCAGATTTTCTGAAAAATTTTGGATTAAGGTTCTGAGGGGCCAATCAGATTAATCCAAATGTAGGGAGGAGATAAATTGAAGAAATAAAGAGAAACCCCCCAAAAATGAGTAAATACTCACATCAGCTAAAAAGTGGACTAAGGACCAAAGGAAATACTAAAAAAATACTCACATAAGATAAAGAGTGGACTAAGGACCAAAGGAAATACTAAAAAAATAAATTTTTGACACCTCAAAGTGGGGATTCCCCCTCATGAAGGAGGCGCCTATTTCACATGTATGGAGGAGTTTTAAACTCACAAATAATGAGATATTTCATCTCTCCTCTCTCCTAATTCAAGTCTAGTTCCAAAAAGTAAGCTGAACTGACCCAAAAATGGTCAAAAATTGACCAGGAAGAAGCAGATATGGTCTTCATTCGAGTACGCCCCAAAAGAAGTTCTCTATCTCTTGGGAAATACAAGAAGTTATCCCTCCAGATACTGTGGGCCATATCTAATTACAAGAAAAGTAGGTGACTTAGCCTATGAACTTCTTCTGCCTCCTCATCTCAAAGTACATAATGTATTTCATGTCAGCCTACTTAAGAAGTATGTACCAAGCCCGAATCATGTGCTTAATGATGAACTCTTAACTTCTTCAACCCAAGGGCGGATGGAACTCCAACCTAAAGAAATCCTTGATGTTCGAGAGAAGGTTCTCAGGAACAGAATTCTGAGAGAATTATTTGTCAAATGGAAGTTCTATCCAACAAATAGACCAAGATCCACAAGCCGCGCAACAGAAAGAAAGTTTCTTTGTAAATCAGGAACATATAAAACTCCTCGCAGTATTTTGGTTGAGGAAGAAGTTCCCAAATACAACTCGCCAATACCCATTACTTGGCAAGTTGTATTATTAGCAAGATAAACCACTTTCTTGATAGGAACTGGATGATAATTGTGTAACCATTGCACTTGATATGTCATGTTGCCCAGTAGCACTAGAATCAACAGTAAAGAGAGAACCATCATGAATGGATGTCTCCGGGACAGCAAAGGTTGTCTCTGATTCTGTGTACTCTTGGGCAATCATGACCGTTTCATGAGTTACGGACGTCTGACGATCGTGACATTGAGAATATTCAATCAAAGAAATACATGTATGCTCAAAGTCAATTCCATCCTTGTTAGATAATATAGTGACAATATTATCATACAAAGGATCCTTCACCGTATCAAGAAGGTGTGTAACCAATAAAGTTTGAGGAATAGGATCCCTTGCAGCAGTAGAAAGTTGATTCATAATACCTTTGAATGATTCAATGTGACTAGACATGGATGTACCTACCTTGAATTAAAGCTTGCCCAGAAGATTACGGAGATATAGAATCTCTGTAATAGTTTTCTTCTCAAACATAGTGATAAGATAGTCCCTTATAGTATATGACATGGATAATGGATAAACATCTATCATGAGTGAATCGTTAAGGGCAAAAAGTATATACCGACGAGTAGCCTTATCAATCACGAGACGAATCCAGTGTGCATGATCAATTTTCCACTATTCAAAAATAGGACCTTCGGTAATAGTAACATCATTCTGAAGTGGATCAATAGGTTGAGGAGGGCATGCAAGAATACCAAGAACAATATCTGTCAATTTGTCTCCTTCCAAAATTAATAGCATCTTGTATTTCCAACCAAGAAATCCTTGGCCTTGCAAAAGAGGAACAGAACGCTGCCTAGAAGGAAATCCATTAATAAGTATGGTGTTTGCCATGTCGGGTTGTGAGCACACGTACAAGAAAAGATCGCAGAACTTGTAGACCATGTACGAGATATGAGAAACGTAGCCAAAATAGGCATGCACCACCAAACGACGAGCATAAAGTGATCGTGTAAAGAATAGAATGTGAACCAAAATTAGAACTCTAAAAGTGGAGACCCATGTCTCATGCACGTAAGCAAACTTAGAGGTCCATAAAAGACAAAAATAATAATAAGAACAAGCACCGCGTTAAGAAAAAGCACCACGTTAAGAAAAAGCACCACGTTATGACGCAACTTGCACACAGCAAGTTTTGTATCTAATTGTAGCTTGTACAGCAAGCATCCGTCTGAAGCTTTCACGAAAAGCTTTGACGATCAAATCCTGCTTACGACTCAGAGACAACTACATGTTTGCTCTCACAAAGAACTTGTTTTACTGTTTAAGATGTAGTTTGCCTGAACTGTCCTAACTTTTTGACTCAGAACTCCGATTGACAAACCGTTTTGATAGGATTTTCCAGCGTTGTACCATATATGCCCCAGCACCAAGTGGATGCAATTAAGAAACAAGTCTAATTACAACAAGTGGAGCTATAAAATCATGTAGGCAACATATAATCAAAGAACCAAATCAACCCTACACAAAACTGTTACCAAAGATCAATCTTGTAAGACATGAAATCAAAATCATAAATTGAACAAGAAGACATAGATGCTTCCCTTATGATTAGAATCGCTCTGATACCATGTTGAGAGAGGGAGAGAGACGTGATAAGAGACACCACATACTCTCCACAAGAATGAATCATATTAGTCACAAGTCACACATATATAGGCAAGATTTAAAATTCCTCCCTCCAACTTTTGAGGTGTACAGGTGTAAGAACCTCCTTTTCTGATCTTGTAATTATTCCCCTCTTTGAAATAAAAAAAAGAATCTATTTTACCCTGTTTTGACCTAGAGAGAGAAAATGTCTACAGAGAGGTAATAAAAAATTGAGATATTTTTGGATATAAAAATCCTCCTAGTGTCTAAAATGGTTTCCCCTGAATCAAAAATTCAAAAAGAGCTTTCCAATGTGCAATTGGAAATAATTGAAAATAGGTAAAAGGACCTTAGCCTAAGGGTCTAGATTTTTAAAAATTTTTGAATTATGCTCCAATTAAGGTTCCTATGGGCCAATAGGATCAATCCAAGTGTGGGGAGGAGATAAATCCAGTTTATAAAAGAAAACCCCCCCAAAAATGAGTAAATGCTCTCATAAGATGAAGAGTATGTGGAAGAATGGATGCAGATGTGTATGTGAAAGGATGTGATGTCGATGTGAGTGAATGAATGAGATGTGATGTGATGTAAATCGGGATGTGAATGAATGAGATGTGATGTGAATGAATGTAATGTGATGTAATGTGATGTGATGTGGATCAGAGTAGATATAAATGGATAAGATGTGAATGAATGTGATATGATATGATGAGATGTGGAGATGGGTAGATGCGAGTGGATGAGATGTGATGAGGGTAAATGAGGAAAGATGTGATGAGATGGAAAATGATGTGATTGGATGAGAATGGATATGCATATGAATTGGACGTGGATTAAGTAATGTGGATTGATGTGAAACAATGTGGAAAGTCGAGAGTTCATTATAGAGACTGTATTTATGACCTATTTTTAAATGATTATTTTATGTCAATAATGCTGGGGAAGCATTTTGACCGTCTTGAGAATGAAGTCGTGGAGACCTAACTGATAAAGTTGCAACAGCTGATGGAGAGTCAATGGAGGACGTCTCGCATATAGCAAGGTCGGCCGAGGTCTTGACCAGCCTCGGTTTGATTTAAATGGTGAGCTTCCGGTATGGTGGATGAGGGACCAAGGAAGTGGCCTATGAGTGAAGCGCTAGGTGACCTGCGAAGGATCCTAGAGGGTGCTGACCATATGGTGCTCGGGCTCTAGGTCACCAAAGATACCCACACGTGCATCGGGGGGAAGATATTGGAACAAGGAGTAAGAGTTGTTTTTTGAAACCGTCCATGGATATGGTTGATTGACCTTGCTGGTCCTCAACAGATGAGTCCATGGCTCTTTTATATGGATTTGTTGGTTGATCTTGCTGATGTTCAATGGAGATTCCATCTTGATTTTTATAAGTGAATATATTGTAGGGTACTATGAGCTAGGAACTATCGAAAAGGCCCCTCAGGGACAAGTGGTGAGCGTTCTTTGTTGCCAATGATGCCATAGGTACACCGATAAAGGAATGATTGGAAATTAGGATTCAAGCGGATATTTTGGAGGATTATGATCAGTGACACTATGGTTTCATTAAATGATTGTTTTAAAGATAGCTAAATCTGTGAAAAAGGCAATTTCATATTGGGTGTGTAAGTGGTGTGACTGGCATTAAATTTGCATGAATATCCGGCTAGAGTCCCTGGGAACTCTTTTCCCTGGTACCCAGAATAAAACCTAACCACATTCCTAATTGGATCCCATCACTACAGTGGTTGGGGGCGGGCTAATCCATGGGACTGGAAGCTGGACTGATGGATCCGTAAAATAAGACTCAATTCTGTTATAGTACGATAGATGAAGTAAATCCTAGATAGTAATTGTTCTATGGAAAAAGAATCAACGATTGTGCCTCTCGATGGGAAAAAAAGCGTTGGTTTCTATGATTCAAGTGCAAGTTCTTCGACCAAGGACTCATAGGTTCGGTCGGATCAGTTTGACCCTACTACATTAGATTACAAATATCCTGGTGGACTCGCCCGTGCTTTTCGATAAGAGGAAGTTTTTTCGGGTTTGGTTTTTGTAGAACCAAGGGATTAGTCTCTTATCTGGATATCTGTGGTGGGCGAGGCCCCGAGTGAGGGATCTTGCCCCGCGCAAGAAGTGCTACTTCGACTGCCAGCACCCCCTCCGAATCCGTTGCGCGAAGGGGCCAAGGATCTTTTAGCTGGTATCAGAGCGAATTGGCTAAAGTGGATCAACTAAAAAGTCAAAAATGTCAAAAATTTGTGAAGTAACAGTAAAAAGTTGTAATTGTGTGATAAAATTCATACAAACTGATATTCAGAATGAAGATTCATAAAATTAAAAGTGGGTCTTCAGATGAAGTACCGCAATTGTATGGAAATCCTTGACTGGCTTGAGGCCTAGTCATGATTGTATTTACCTTATAATTCCAAGGACTGTGACTACCCGTATATACCGAGGATATAGCTGTAGCTCTTTACTGGCAGTATATAGGAGTAAATCTAAGACCTTGAAATTATAAGTAAAAATGCTCTCCAGATGATGAATTCGAATGTGGTTAATATGATTTTAAAATTCTAGTTGATTTGATGAGTTGATTTGGATTCTGATTGAAAGAAAAGATGATTCCTGAATGTCGGGTTGAAAAGTGATCAGTTGATCAAAGCCACAATGAGTATGAATGGGACAAGTCCCTGGTGATAATGTTCGTAATAATTGGATTGATGATAATGACCAACAAATCACTACGAGATTAGTGGATTGTGCTGACAGATTGCTACTGTTAACACTGGACCTAGTGGATCCAGTTAAGGGATGACAAATTAAAAACCTGCTTAACTGAAACTTTCATGGAGGAATGTTCAGATGGAATTTTTGGTATGATGGACCATTATTGTGTTAAGAATATGAATGATATGCTCTGAATGAATTGTTATCTGATAATGAGTTCTATATAAGGGATCTTTATCACATGATTTTGTGGAGAGCTAACCAATCTAAAGAACCCCAGAATCAGTTGGATCTAAAGTCGAATTTGAATTGTAAATAAAAGGACTTAACAAGAATTTTCGTATTGATAGAATCATGGATCGAGGTCGTCGTGGTAGGAATGATAACCCCCAACTCGATGAGGAAGAGCTTGACTTGGATGTTCATAAAACTCTTCATAGATCATAGGTTGGACCTTTCAAGGGTGAAGGGGAAAACTTGGGCGAGACTGTGGAGAAGTGGATCGAAGCAATGGAAGAGTACTTCGATGTCACCGGGTCTAATGAGAAGAGCAAAATGGCTCTTACAAGGCTGAAGGTAGTAGAAACAGCTAGAGTAGCATGGAGAAACCACTGCGAGACAAACCATGTGGATCGAAACACTCAGACATCGAATGATCTCAAAATTTACCTAAGGAAGAGATTCTACCCTCCTGGCTTTTTGGAAACAAAGATGAACGAGTTCTTAGAGTTAACCGAGGGGAGAAGAACTATTGAAGTATATCACCAAGAGTTCGCTCTCCCCCTCAAATACTCGCCACCACTGGATGAAGAACAACTGATGGCCAGGTTCATTCGGGGACTGAACCAACCTTTGAATATCCTCGTGAAGAATGCCAAGCCAGTTTCCATGGCCGAAGCAGTGCAGATGGCGAAGGATTTTGCCAAGGCCTTTGATGTCAAGGTCCCTCCGAAGTCAACACCATCACCAAGGTTTTTAGCTCCACAAGGTGATTCCAACCTTCCACCGTCTAAGAGATTTAAGGGTCAAGCCCAGGATATGGGAAGTTCTAGAATGAATGTCCTTTTCCCGGAACTCAATCCCTTGGAATTCAACTTCACAAGTTCCACCCTTGAACAAGGGAGTGAAATGCTATAACTGTCAAGGATTTGGACATCGTAGTATGGATTGCCCAACTCCTTTGGAAACAAGGTTTTCAGGGCGGGCAAATTAGGGATCAAGATTCCAGACTTGAGCTTCTTCCTTCCAGAATAATCAGGTTTCTTTCCGCCAAAATCAGAGAAATCCCAGAGGTAGACCCTCTAACCAACCCTCAGTTTCAATCCGAAGTAATACAAGACCTCTGCCTCAGAATAGGGGAGGTCAAAGAGAGATGTTCCCAAATTGGCCATCCACTTCCAAGGCAGTAATGCTGGAAGTGATTGAAGAAGGAGAAGAAGATGAAAGAGATCATACTCCACCTACGAGATGAGGACATCTCGTGTTTTTTAAGTGAGATAGGATGTAAGTGGGATAGGATGTAAGATTCCTCCCTCTAGCTTTTGAGGTGTACAGGTGTAAGAACCTCCCCTTCTAATCTTGTAATTATTCCCCTCTTTGAAATGTTTTGACCTAGATTCTATTTTACCTTGTTTTGACCTAGAGAGAGAAAATGTCTAAAGAACTTTTCAATGTGGAATTGGAATTAATTGAAAATAGGTAAAAAGGACCTTAGCCTAAGGGTCCAAATTTTTAGAAATTTTTGAATTATGCTCCAATTAAGGTTCCTATGGGCCAATAGGATCAATCCAAGTGTGGGGAGGAGATAAATCCAATTTATAAAAGGAAAACCACCACAAAAATGAGTAAATATTCACATAAGATGAAGAGTTGACTAAGGACAAGGTTTATTTAGTATGAATATTACTAAAAAATGAGATATTTTGGGTATAATGATTTGATTTTGACACCTTGAAAGGAGAAGGGGGCTCTTCAAGGAGGCGCCTATTTCACATGTGTGGTGGAGTTTTAAACTCAAAAATATTGTGATATTTTTATCTCTCCTCTCTCCTGGATCAAACCAAGTCAAAAGGGAGCCAAACTAGGTCCAAATCTTGTCCAAATTCAGTCAAACTGAACATGGAAAATTCTAGAAACTAGTTGGACTTGGTTAGAGGCCTCCCTCACCTATAAATAGATCCTTAGCTCTTTTGTAAAAAAATATGAGAACTATACCATGCCAGTATTATACTAAAATAATGATATTTTCTATTATCCTCTAAAAATCCTCTACAAATTGAAGAGATTGGAGCTTCTCTCTCTCTTAAATCTTCCTTGGAGACTTCATTAACATATTAAACCAATTGATTGGTTGGGGGCCTCTACTTTGATCAAAGAATCAAGCAATCTAGGAGGTAAAATATGGTTTATGGTCTTTTTTCTTTAATCTCCAAATGCTTCTCTCTTCTCAACCCCTCTCAAGCTTGAGAAGCATTCAATTGAATGGCTTTTGAATATAATTGAAGTTCCTTAATGAATTGTAGTGATAAAACACATAAATTTCTATTTATGCTTAAATTATAATGTTTTTTAAAGCATTTCTCTCTATCCCCCAAAGAATGGTCATTCCTATGACCTATTCTATATTCAAATGAAGCTTCTCATGAAGCAATTCTCTAATCTAACAGTAATTTCTATGCTTGTCAAATTAGAGGCCAAATAAGTGGCTTTTTAATGCTTTTATGCTATTTAATTTATGAAAAAATTACGAATCAAGTCCATAATTGGATATTGATCCAATTAATGGTTATTCTAATCATAGGGATATTACTAAACTTATGCTTTCAAATTATTGAGAATTATCAGTAATAACAGCGGAGCTATGGCAAAATTTCTAAAAAATTAACACATAAATCATTTTCATGAAAAAAGGACTTCCTACCATATTCTAGGATTAATCATCCTAGATTCATTTAATGATTCTCATTATAATCATGGAAAATTTGATTTTTATGTTTATGCATAAATAGTTAATTAGGAAAAAGAGAAATTTCTAGTAATCCATTTGTATGTTAAAAGAGTAATCCCCATGACAATGGAAATCCATGTATTCCAATGAAGTAAGAGAAAAATTGTGATGCTAAAATAATGTATATTTTTTTAAAAAATTAAGGAAGGATTCTAGTTAAATTTGTCTTTTTGTATAGATAAGTTTAAATGATGAAAGAGGAATTCCCACCGTATTGGAATTCAAATATTTAAATGAGAAAAGTGTAATTCTTAGCATATTGAAATTAATGGGTACTTTATTTAAATTCAAAGATGAATTTTAGATAAGTTTATTTTATCTATGAGAAATATTTAAATGGTAAAAGAGGAATTTCTATGACATTTGGAATTCCATCATTGAGATGGGAAAAGAAAAATTCCTAGTATATTGGTATTAATGAGTATTTTAATTAAATTCAAAGATAAAATATATAAAAATTTATTTTATCTATGAGAAATATTTAAATTTTAAAAGAGGAATTCCTATGACATTTAGAATTTTGTCATTTAGATGGGAAAAGAGAAATTCCTAGCATATTAAATTAATGGGTATTTTATTTTAGATGAAATTACTTTATGAGAAATATTTGATGATAAAAGAGGAATACCTATGACATTGGAATGCAATTAATTAAATGCAAAAAGAGGAATTCCCATGGTATTGAGATCCAAGAAATTAAATAAGAAGAGAAATTAAATGAGAAGAATAGGAATTTTTTGTGTAATTCAATTTATGATTATTTATCAAAAGTGGAAATATGGGTAGAATTGATTTCTGTAAATCCCATGAATCCTTTTATTCAAAAGACGAATATTGAATATAATTCATTTGAGAAATTGAGAATGAATATGGAAATAGTCGTCGAGAAAAAGAATCTTTAATTAGACCAAGCAATTGGTAAAAATTTAGAAAAAGTCCCATTATCGGGATCAACCTAGAAAAAGCTATTAAATTGGAATAGCATGTGAACGGATGAGATAAGGTGAAAATAGGATGCAATAAGATGTGTATGGGATGTGATAAGATGTGTATGAGATGTGATAGGATGTGATAAGATGAAAATAGGATGTGATAAGATGTGATGTAATGAGAATGAATGTGGATGTGTATGTGGAAGAATGAATGTGGATGTGTATGTGGAAGAATGAATGTGGATGTGTATGTGGTAGAATGGATGTGGATGTGTACGTGGAAAAATGGATGTGGATGTGTATGTGAAAAATGGATGTGGATGTGTATGTGAAAGGATGTGGATGTGTATGTGGAAGAATGGATGTGGATGTGTATGTGAAAGATGTGATGTCGATGTGAGTGAATGGATGAGATGTGATGTGATGTGAATCGAGATATGAATGAATGAGATGTAATGTCATGCGAATCAGATGTAAATGTATGTCATGGGATGTGAATGGATGTGATGTGATGGATGTGAATGGATGAATGTGATGTGATGGATGTGAATGGGTGGATGTGATGTGATGTGAGTCGGACAAGTATGAATGAATGATATGTGATGTGAATGGATGAGATGTGATGTCATGTGAATCAGGATGTGAATGAATGATATGAGATGTGAATGGATGAGATGTGATGTGATGTGAATTGGGATGTGAACGAATGAGATGTGATGTGAATGAATGTAATGTGATGTGATGTGGATTGGGGTAGATATGAATGGATAGGATGTGAATGAATGTGATATGATGAGATGTGAGATGGGTAGATGCGAGTGGATGAGATGTGATGAGGGTAAATGAGGAAAGATGTGAATGAATGTGATATGATGAGATGTGAGATGGGTAGATGCGAGTGGATGAGATGTGATGAGGGTAAATGAGGAAAGATGTGATGAGATGGAAAATGAAGTGATTGGATGAGAATGGGTATGCATATAAATTGGACGTGGATTAAGTAATGTGGATTGATCAACTTGAGCGAGAGGGCCACAACATGAATTGGACAGACGTAGTGAATACGGTAAACCTTTACATTTTCCACCCATCAATTAGTTTTTTCCTCACTTATCATTTCTAAGTTTTTTCCCTTGAATACTCTTTTTCAGGGACTAGTGCCAAACCCCGAGGACAACACTGATGATTAGGAGCTATGTACAACAGTCGGGCCTCACTAGTGTATTTCTTTTTGTCAGCTCTATGCGTCTTTTTGTGTACTTTTTGCCGCCTGCATTATGAGTCATGTAACTTTTGTTACTTATTAATAAAAATTACAATTTCATGACCTTATAGTAGAGAATAGGGATGTAATTTGTAACACTGGTATACAGGTACACCTAGCTAGAGGATTGCACTGTTGGATAGGTGTCATCTCCAGATGGTGTCACACTAGTGGCACACTTTTTAGCCTCTAGGCATTTTTGGGATTTATAGCATTCATTTCCATTTTTTCCTATTTACACACATTTTTGGGTGGAGGAAAGGGTGGAGGAACTTTCCTATATATATGAGGCATTGTAGTTCATTTCTAATGAAGTTGGCTAGTGGTTCATTGATGAGTTCTTGAGTACATTGTCTCTTCTCTCATCTCTTCTTTCTCACATGGTATCAGAGTAAGGTGGTGGCGCACATAGAGCCTCCTTATCCTTCTTCCTCTCTACCTCTAGTCCTCTTCAACAACCCCGCTTTCAATTGCATTTTTTCATTCTTGATTATATGCTAAACGAATGCATTTTTGAGGATTGTGCCCCATCAGACCTTCTGGAATCATCGTGGTCTACAACTTCGCAGAAGAAAATTTTCGCAAATTCCTCACCATTTTTGAGTTATTCTTCGCAGACTGCCTGCATGCAGAATTTTTTGCTTGCGTTTTTTGTAGAAGCCCTTACTCATCATCCTTGCACTCATTCAATGATGCAAGAGGCTTCAAACTAGCCCCTTACCATCCTCTACAAGTGTGTTTTTAAAGCACTTCAATCCGAGTCCTACAACTCTACTTGCGGGCGGTGAAAACATTGCCAACTAGTTTTCCCTACATGTGGTAGCATTTTTTTTGGGAGGCTTCTTGTGGAGAGATTTCTTGGCTGCGTTTTCATCATCAACTTCAGCCCTCTTCATAGTGTTTTGAGGTACATATTCATCCTCTTTTCTACACCTTTCTACCGGCTGAAAATCCCACTTTGCTACACACTTTGTGTTTGTGTTTTGTAGACAATCAACTCCTCTATACTCCTTCTACCTAAGGTTACATTCTCAGCCCTCTTTTGGTGGTTTCTACGGAGTCTATTGGTTCATATATCGGCTGCGTTTCGTGGCTGTGTTTTTGCACTATCTTTGTGCATATTTTGGAGATACTTCCTTGGTGGATAGCCCATCTATTGGCTGCGTTTTTTGGAGGTACGACACTTCTTCCCTTGTGTTTTCCCACCCTCCACTCCCTATGGGATCTCAGAAGTCCTCTACTCCAAAAGACAAAGGCAAACTTGAAGATACTATGGATCCTACATCTCCTACGACGGTTGGATCGGCAACTACTACAACGGAAGTTGGTGCAATTCCTTCTTCGGTAGGTGCTTCTACTTTCTCTTTTCCGATGTCGTATCCATTACCTTCTACGGATCCATACACTCTTTCTTCTTTGTCCTTTATGCCTTCCTATCCACATACTTCTATGCCCTCTATGGTATATCCCCCTACATTATCTATGCCTTTTATGGCAACTTCATCTACTATGATTCCTTCTTCTACTACTTCCACTACTACTCCTCTCCCCACTCAATCATATCAGCCCTTTAACCCATTCACTCAATCTTTGAGCCTTCCAACAAGTCTTTCCGATTCACAAAAGCTTATCCCAAACAACTACCACACTTGGTCCTTGTTTATGCAACTTCTTTTGGAAAGCGCCAGGGTGTGGTCTATAATCACTTCTCCTCATATGGTGCCTTCTCAATATCAAACCTATATGGATGCACGGGCCAAAGCTTTATTGTGCATGGCATGTCTACATTGGTTGTGTCTCAATTTCTCTCTACAAGGAGTACGGCTCAATAATTATGGCACCCTATACAAATGCAATATGGAAGACTTTCAACGGTTAAGATGGCTAAGTTGGAAGAAGATTTGGATAAGCTTTCTATCTCCGAATCTGACAACATAGTGGAGAAGCTTGGAGAATTCAATCGAATCAAGTGGCAACTTGAAGAGTTTGGTACATTGGTAAGCAATCCGGTCCACAAGCTACTTGGTAAATTGTCTTCTTCTTTTGAATCGTTCAAAGATAACATCTTTCTTCGAGTTCCTGTCCCTTCCTTTGAAGAGACTATGGGTCTTCTTCATGATAAGTGCCTTACTCGCAACCAAGCAAAACAAAAAGGAATCGGTTTTGTAAGCCAAGGCAAGGGGAATGATCAATGCAAAGGCTCTAATTCCAATGCTAAAGATTCTTCAACCAAAGGCGACAAGGACAAATCAAAGATTCTTCCAAGGAGTGCACTTTTCTGTGGGTTCTTCTACATCAACATCTTCTCACGACAAAAACAAAGACAAGAAGGAAGACGGTAATGCCAAGATTGCATATGTTGCTATGTCTTCTACTTCTTCATATGACGCATCACTTGTGGTTATCAAAGATCTTGATACGCATACTGCGGATGAGTGGATTGCTGATAGTGGTGCTACTTCTCACATGACGAATAGTTCTTCCTTATTGGGAAACTATAAGTCTATCTCTTCATCAATACACATTGGTGATGCTTTGTCTCTCCCTGTGATTGGTATTGGTGATGTTTCTTTTGGAGATGCTATCTTACATGATGTTTTGCATGTGCCTAAGATGTCTGCCAACTTATTTTCTATCTCTAAGGCTACTTCTAAAGGTCTTGGGGTTTACTTTGATGATGAAGTGATTGAAATCATTGATAGACAGTCACTTTCTTGTGTGGCACATGGTTCTCAAAATGCTGGGCTTTATCATATAAGCACTTTTACAGCACAGTTGCCACCACATGAGTCTCATCTTCATCAATTATTTGCTTCTCCTAAAGCACTTGTTTCTAAAATGATAGTGATCTATGGCATTTCCGCTTTGGCCATGTTCCTCTTGCTACTTTGCAAGATCTTGTCTCACATGACATGGTTACAGGTCTACCAAAGCTTCAGAAACGTCGCCATCATATTTGTTCTTCTTGTGCTCAAGGAAAGCAACATCAGGCTTCTTTTCCAGAGGAGGCTACTCATAGCGCCACACGCATACTTGAGCTTATTCATGCTGATCTTGCAGGACCCATGGAAGTACAATCGCTTGGTGGATCCAAGTATTATATGCTTCTTGTGGATGACTTCTCTAACAAATCATGGGTTTATTTCTTACCTAAGAAGTCTAATGCTCTTTCTCATTTTAAGGTTTGGCTTGCCCAAATCGAGAATCAAGCAAGTCAAAAGGTATCTTTTCTCAGGACTGACAATGGAGGTGAGTTTATAGCATTTAAGGATTTTCTAGCTTCAAAAGGCATACAACGACAAACCACCATACCCTACACTCCTCAGCAGAATGGTGTGGTTGAAAGAAAGAATATAATGGTGAAGGAAATGGCCCGCTCCCTCTTACATCATGCAAAGCTACCTTCCTCCTTTTGGGGTGAGGCTATAGCTACTTCAATTTATCTTCTCAATCGCTCTCTTACGAAAGCAGTGGATGGCATGACTCCAGAGGAGGCTTTCACAGGCCACAAGCCTATTGTTTCTCATTTTCATGTCTTTGGTTGTGTTGCTCATGTGCATGTGCCTTCTTCTAAGAGGAAGACTCTTGATGCTAAGTCCAAACCTATGATATTCACAGGATATGCTTCTCGCTCCAAAGGGTTCTATTTTTGGGATCCTTCTTCGTGAGGATATTGTTCTTTCACGTGATGCCATCTTTGATGAGCATGTTTTTGGTCTTGATGAGTTACCATCTTCTACACCTCTCTCAGATCCATTTTCATCTCTTGAGCTTGAGCCTCTCTCATTCCCTACAGTCTCATCCTCATCTACACCATCAGTTCCTACTTCATCCCCTTCATCCATTTTGATTGTTGCGACACCTACTACTTCATTGGATTCTACACGGACTTTTGGTCCTCCAAAATGGGTTCCCTCTCTACTTCAAGATTCAAGTATATCACTTTCAGATGCTCAACAATCTACTACACGTGTCTTACGTACACGTCCTTCAGTAAATATTGCCTTGATGCCTCATATTGGTGATGTGTTTGAGCCTGAAATGGTTAAGGAAGCTCTTTCCTTACCACATTGGTGTGAAGCAATGCAAGCAGAGATTTCTTCTATTGAATCTAATAACACATGGCAGTTAGTTCCACGACCTTCACATAAAAAGGTCATTGGTGTTAAGTGGATTTTCAAAGTCAAGTTTCATTCTAATGGTACTCTTGATAAGTACAAGGCACGCCTTGTTGCTAAAGGTTATGCTCAAAAAGAAGGTGAAGACTTTGATGAAACTTTTGCACCTACTGCCAGATATTCTACTATTCGTGTTGTTTTGGCTCTTGCTTCTCACTATGCCTGGATTTTCAAAGTCAAGTTTCATTTTGATGGTACTCTTGATAAGTACAAGGCATGCCTTGTTGCTAAAGGTTATGCTCAAAAAGAAGGTGAAGACTTTGATGAAACTTTTGCTCCTACTGCCAGATATTCTACTATTCATGTTGTTTTTGCTCTTGCTTCTCACTATGCCTGGCCTATATATCAAAAGGATGTTAAATCTGCCTTCTTGAATGGAGATCTAGAGGAGGAAGTTTATGTGGAACAACCTGAAGGTTTTATTGCACAGGGTCATGAACATGATGTGTATTTATTACAGAAAGCTCTTTATGGTCTTAAGCAAGCTCCTCGATCTTGGTATGAGAAGATTGACAGTTTTCTCCTTTCTCTACATTTTGAGAGGACTCATGCAGATCCTAATCTTTATGTGCTTATTGTGGATGATGATATATGCATTCTTGTGCTTTATGTGGATGATTTGACACTCACTGGCTCTAATTTGGATCTACTCAAATGGGTTCAAACTCAACTCACAGCATCATTTGCCATGACTGATCTTGGACTACTCCACTATTTTCTTGGTTTAGAAGTGTGGCAATTTGCTTCTGGCATCTTTCTTTGTCAAAAGAAGTATACTTTAAGGTTGCTTGAGAAATATGGCATGCGTGATTGTGCATCACTCACTTGTCCCATGGATCCTAATTCAAAATTATTCAAAGATGATGAGTCTCCTGAGGTTGATTCTACAGAGTATCGCCAACTTATTGGTTCTCTACTTTATTTGGTTCTCTACTTTATTTGGTTAACACTCGGCCAGATCTCTCCTATGCTATGAGTATTCTCAGGCAATTCTCTTCACAGCCTCATCGATCTCATTGGCAGGCAGCTTTGAGGGTTCTTCGATATCTTCATGGAACTCTTAAGTATGGCATTTCTTATGTAGGTGGAGATACACTTATTGGTTACTCAGATTCTGATTGGGCAGCGTGTATTGATACTAGGCATTCCATGTCAGGCTATTGTTTTATGCTTGGTAAAGGACTTGTTTCTTGGAAATGTCAAAGCAGCGAATTACTTCTTCTTCATCGACCAAAGCAGAGTACAAGTCATATCTTGATGCCACTTCTAAAGCACTTTGGCTTCAGCAAATTCTGAATCACCTTGGATGTTCATCTACTCCGATACTCATCTACTCAGATTCATAGAGTGCTATTGCTTTAGCCAAAAATCGAGTTATTGGAGGACGATCCAAACAGATTGATGTTCATTTTCATTTTGTTCGTGATTGGATTTCTGAAGGTTGCATTCAGCTTGAGTATTGTCCTACCAAAGAAAATGTTGCTGATTTGTTTACTAAGCCTCTTCCTCGACCTACCTTGGATTATCTTCTTCAGCGCGTTGGCGTTGGTCCTCCCATCTGAACTGAAGAGGAGGTGTTGGATAGGTGTCATCTCCAGATGGTGTCACACTAGTGGCACACTCTTTAGCCTCTAGGCATTTTTGGGATTTATAGCATTCATTTCCATTTTTTCCTATTTACACACATTTTTGGGTGGAGGAAAGGGTGGAGGAACTTTCCTATATATATGAGGCATTGTAGTTCATTTCTAATGAAGTTGGCTAGTGGTTCATTGATGAGTTCTTGAGTACATTGTCTCTTCTCTCATCTCTTCTTTCTCACATGCACCTGGGTGTACCATTATTTAAAAATAAAATAAAATTTGCATCTGTCGATATCACCATTACAATAAGCGTCAAAACAGGCGTCAAAAAAAGTATTGTTGTTAATGTCGAAAGACCATTTGCAATAGAAGTCGACGTCCCAATAAGCATCAAAATAGTAGTCAAAAAATATTATTACTTTTCATGATTATATCAACGTGCATATCGATGGTTCTATATCGATGCTTTTGGGGATTTTTTATATGTTCAAAACCATCAAAAAAAATGTCAAAAATCAACCCACTATAATAGTAATTGTGTGTTGTGCAAGGAACAGCAATTGGCCTGCAATGATGAGTGGGCGATTGAAGACTCTTCTATTTTAGGTCATGCGGGGAATCAACGAGGTTGTTGGATGATTCGCGTCTGTGTTTCCTTGAAAGAGGTTGGGGCTTGGGAGTGTTGGTGAGATTATGTGTTTTGAGGAATGAACGAGCAAGGTGTGGCACAAGGGGAAGATATTTTTGTCAATGTCATGGTAAAAGATATTTATGAACATATGTACACAATGTATCTTTCTTTCTCTAGGACCGTACATGCTGCAAGAGCTTTAGAGATTGGTGGTGAAGGCTTAGACCCAATTTATCAATGGTTGCAGAAACAAAAACCCCGAGGGCTTTACTTAAAAATATGTAAGTGTAGCACATGAGTTCATCAGGAGGGGTATATTAATTTAAAAACGTTACAAAATTACATTTACAGGAGGGTATTTTTAAACCAATTTTGAAAAAAAATCGTAAGTTTATGAAGAAAAAGGGATCATTTTATTCACAAAAGTATGTAAGAGTAAGGGTTTTTTAAATACTCCTTCAATGCATGATATATAGGATTTCTTCATAGTGCACCCCCGGAGACAAAAACTTAGCATGAGCTTGGTGAGGGACACCTTGTTGTGGTGGTCTCAGGCCTTCTGGGGGGTGAGGAAGGTGACCAAAATGGATGGTGGAACCCATTTGAGGAAGGTGACCAAAATGGATGGTGGAACCCATTTGAGGATGACTATGTCATGAAATTTAGCCCCATTGGACTTAAGGTTATCGTTGGTCGATTAGTCATATGTCTCCGTTGGAATTGAGGTTGTCATTGGGCGCCCATTTGAGGATGACTCTGTCGTGAAATTTAGCCCCATTGGAATTTAGGCTATCATTGGTCGATTATTCATATGTCTCTGTTGGAATTGAGGTTGTCATTGGGCGATTAGTCATATGTCTCCGTTTAGTCATCACTCTCTATCAAACTCTACCTAATTCATCGGATCTGGTGTAGATGGCACATCAACAACAACCAAATGGCTCTTTTTTGCTAATGCATGCCACAAGACTTAAGTTACTAGTGTAAGATAATTGGAAATAAAGATTGTCATGTGTGTGGGGTGCAAGAACAATTTAAGGATGTTTGCTGTATCTCCACAAGCCTACTCACAAGTCACTTTCTTCTTGAAAAACAAAATCCCTCCTTAAAGTGTCGTCCTTAATTTTTGGGAAACAATGACTTTCATGTAATTTAAATCAACAAAAGCTATATTAAAAACTTAAAATAAAGAAAGTGTCGGCGCAAACCACAACAACTTAGCTAAGCAACCCAAAGAGATGCGTGAGTGTGTATGTATACAACATTTTCCCATAAGCCTTTGGATGTCAAACCAAGTTCATGTGAAACCCTCTTATAAGTATGTGAAACCTCTTATAAGTATGTGAAACCTTGAGGCCAATAATCTACCTTTGAAAAAATCTTTTGTGCCATCAATTTGTACCATTTTGCAAAGCAAACAACATAAAATGATTATGAAAATCCTTCCTCGTGGCTTGGCCTACATGTTTCTATTTTTTTGGGAATTATAATTGGGTGCATTTGCATAGAGAAGCACATTAGAGATATCCACTAGGAGAAAGTTCCACCCCAACAACAACAACTTGACTAAGCACACCAAAAGAGCTAGGTGAGTGTGTATATGACACATCACAAAAGCCTTCAAATAATAATGGAAATAACTCAAATTGGATACCTTCACTGGAGAGGGCAAAGTTTTCACCACTAGACCAAGTGGGCTTAACATCAACTAGGCATCTCTATTTCTATGCAACACTATAAGAAATAGGGGGTATATATGCATTTATGTACCATGAAGAAATCAAAGAATCTAGAGAGAAAAAAAATAGCATTTCATGGTTATAAATGCAATTGATAACATGGCTATGGGTTCACCAACTAGACCATGTTATAGCCACATTCAAGGGTGGGATGTATCATAATATAAGTTATTCTTGGTGATTAGAGAATCCATGGTGGGCTCATGCCGTGCTATAAGCTATGTATTGATCCTTGGCTTAGGATCTAGCCCCCACGAGCTTCATTGATATCAAACTCATATAATCTTCCAATACATGCAATAACCTATTTATTAGAAGTCACTTATGTTGAAATATACAAGTGAATAGGGTGTGTGCGGGAACAAGCCCTTGGCTAGAGGTTGTAAAAGAGAATCTGTAAATGTGAAAGGACCTGTGAAAAGGTGAGAAGCATCTACTAGGAGAGAATAAAGGGTAGCATGAGGAGATTTAGGAGGTGTGGAGATATTCTGGGAGAGGTGGAGAGAATCAAGCAAAAGAGGTGGAGTGAATCAAAGAGAAATCAGTGGGATTGGATGCTTGGATGTAAACTCTATAAATTGAGGCATTGGCTTTATGTGAAGTTGCTAGTTTTTGATTATCCATGCCTACATTAAGCTATCAATTAATTGCTCACTAATCTCGTCTTAATTATCATCTAATCTCTTTGTTATTGATGTTGATTCTAGCATTTGATCCACCATAGCTCATCACATTGTTGTAATTTTAACATGGTATCAGAGCCTAGCCTAGAATCCATCAATTTGTGAGCCCATTATCTTGCTAATCACCTCGCTAATTAGGATTAGTAAATAATTAATATTTTTACCTCTTTTTCAACAAACCGTCTATACCCTCAGCTGGTGGAGGAGCTCTATCTCCCATCATACATCAAATTAGCTCAAGCCACTTTAGCCAAACATAACTAACATCCTTGTGCTCCAGCCCATCCAAATAGAAGCTCAAACCACCAGCGCACGCAACAATTCCACGCAGTTTAGCAAGCATCGTTTTTCTAGAGAAAATCTGAGATTTTTACTTAATCAAATCAAATTGCTCTAATTCCTCTTGGCCCTAGGGGTTTTCAAGGGTGCTCTACAAGCTGGTGAAGACAAATTTGGATTTCATCAAGTCTACAATTTAATGTAATTTTTTGTAATTTTATGCTGATAAATCTGTTGTAATCATCTCCTAAACACCAGATTGAGTTTTAAAAGGGTAGACATTGCCCTTGAATCTTGAAATTGGATGAAGAGGTAAGACCCCCTTCACATTATCATGAGTACTGCACAAGAGATAGCCAAATTTAATGGGAAGCAGCTTTACACATGGGAAGTAGCTTTACACATGGCAGACAAAAACCATGTATCTGCTCATGAGGAAAAATATGTGGGGGCTAGTTGAGGGAAGAGATGAATGCCCAGAGGTGAGAGGGGAAAATGAGTGGAAGAGCAAGATTGAAAAAGCATTGGGACTTATCGCACTCAATTTAAATGATGAAATCATTCATCACATCACAGGGATACAATGGGCAAAAGATGCATGGGATGAACTCAATTAATTATTTGGCACACAAGCTAAAAATTCAAAGATAAATCTGTTAATGCAATTCTACAAATTGGATATGAAGGAAAATGAACCTTTAGTCACACACTTGAACAAATATAAAAGCATTAAGCAACAACTCGCAACTTTGGCAAAAAGATAGAAGATGATGAGGCAGTAGTAGCAGTGCTTCTGAAGAGTATGGACAAAGGTGAATATGAAAACATTGTAGCAACACTAAATAATGTACCTGAATTGAAGCTACACGAGATAGAAGGAGCTCTACTAGAGAAAGAGACCAGAGGCAAAGAGAAGAAATGGCTCGACTCAATAGCAGGAGAAGAAAAAACATTCTTCACCCGAGGAGGATTCTCTCGAGGACAAGGATGAGGAAGAGGTAGAGTAGGAGGAAGGATCTTCAGTTGCCACAACTATGGAAAGCCAGGACACATGGCAAGAGACAGCTATAGCAAACCGAGAGGAGAAGGAACGACATCGGCAAACTTCATGGAGGCTCCTAAGGAAGTGGAGTCAGATCATCTTTTCTGAGAGAGAGAGAGAGCGAAACCCCACAACCCAATGTAACCTGCCGTCCCAACAGAGTAAAACCACCTCTGAGCCACCGATGATGTAGGCCATGTGGTAGATGTATGTGTGAGCACTTTAGTCAAGGTCACGGGCACTTGTAGTAGTGTAAGATCCCTGTCCCCACCACGCAACAAATTCAAGGGGGCTAGCAGCGGAAGTAGCACCTCTTGCGCAGGGCAGGGTCCCACACTCGAGGCCTCACCTAGGGATATCCGAACAAGAGGCTAATCCATCGGTTTTTCCAAAACCAAACCCGGAAAAACTTCCTTTGCTCGGAAAGCACTGACAATTCCACTAGGATAACTTTTTCCTAACGTAGTCAAAAGCCTTAACTAACGGAATTGATCTGACCGAACTTGTAGTTCCATAGTCAAATCAAGGGAAAGATTGCACTTGGATCATAGAGACCAACGCTTTTTTCCTCATCGAGAGGCACAGCCGTTGATTCTTTTTCCATAGAACAATTTTTGTTCGGGATTTACTTCATCTATCGAACTAAACAGAAATTGAGTCGGATCCATCAGTCCAGCCTAACCCCATCCAGTTCCATGGGTTAGCCAACCACCCAACCACTGTAGTGATGGGATCCAATCAGGAATTTGGTTAGGTTTTGTCTCGGGTACCGGGGAAAAGAGTTCCTAGCCCCCCTAGCAACAGGAATGTTCATGCAAACATAAAACTAGTCACACCACTTACACACCCAATATGAAATTGCCTTTTTCTCAGCATCAGCTATCTTTAAAATAATCCTTTAATGAAACCATTGTGTCACTCATCACAATCCTCAAAATCTCTGGTTGAATCCTTATTTCCAATCATTCCTTCATCGGTGTACTTATGGCATCATTGGCAACTAGAATGCTCACCTCCTGTTCACACAGGGGCCTTTTCGATAGTTCCTAGCTCATAGTAACCGGCAATATATTCACATATAAAAATCAAGATGGAATCCTCGTTGAAGATCAGCAAGATCAACCAACAGATCCATATAAGAGAGCTATGGACTCATAAGTTGAGGACCAGCAAGGTCAATCAACCAGATCCATACTCGGTTTCAGAAGACAACTCTTACTCCTTGTTCCAATATCTTCCACAACGCACATGTGGGTATCTTTGGCGACCCAGGGCCCGAGCACCGTATGGTCAGCACCCTCTAGGATCCTTCGCAGGTCACCTAGCGCTTCACTCATAGGCGGCTTCCTTGGTCCCTCATCCACCCATACCGGAAGCTCACCATTTAAATCGAACCGAGGCTAGTCAAGACCTCGGCCGACCTTGCTACGCGAGACGTCCGTTGACTCTCCGTCAGCTGTTGCAACTTTATCTGGTAGGTCTCCAGGACCACATTCTCAAGATAGTCAAAATGCTTCCCCAGCATTCTTGACATAAAACAGTCATTTACAAACAGTTCACAATATAGTATCTATAATGAACTCACGTCTTTCTAGATTGTTCTACATCAATCCATATTACTTAACCCAAATCATATGTGTATCCATTCTTGACCAGATACATCATTTTCCATCCCATCACATCAGATTCATTCACTTCACATGACATCCATTCCTATCTTTCTTAATTTACATTACGTCTCATCACATCCATTTCTCATTACATATCTCATTCATTCACATCTTTTATTATTCATTCACATTCTGATTCACATGACATCTTATCTCATCCATTTGCTCATATCAACTTCATATCCATTCACATACATATTCGCATTCATTATTCCACATGCACATCCACAATCGTACATCCACATTCACATCTGCATCCATACATCCATTTTCACATCTACATTTATACATCCACATTCATACATCCACATCCATATCCACATCCACATCCACATTCACATCCACATCCATATCTACATCCAAACATCCATTTTCACATCCACATTCATACATCCACATCCACATCCATACATCCACATCCACATCCACATTCATACATCCACATCCACATCCACATCCATACATCCACATCCATATCTACATCCATATCTACATCCATACATCCACATCCATATCTACATCCATACATCCATTTTCACATCCACATTCGTACATCCACATCCACATCCACATCCACATCCACATTCATACATCCACATCCATATCTACATCCATACATCCATTTTCACATCCACATTCATACATCCACATCCACATCCACATCCATACATCCATTTTCACATCCACATTGATACATCCATACATCCACATCCACATCCACATCCACATCCACATCCATACATCCTCATCCACATCCACATTCATACATCCACATCCACATCCACATCCATATCTACATCCATACATTCATTTTCACATCTACATTCATACATCCACATCCACATTCATACATCCATACATCCATATCCACATCCACATCCATATGTACATCCATACATCCATTTTCACATCCACATTCATACATCCATATCCACATCCACATCCATACATCCACATCCACATCCACATTCATACACCCACATCCACATCCACATTCATACATCCACATCCACATCCATACATCCATTTTCACATCCACATTCGTACATCCACATCCACATTCATACATCCACATCCATATCTATATCCATAGATCCATTTTCACATGCACATTCATACATCCACATCCACATATAGAATGTAAGAGAATTCTATTTTTTTGATATAAAGATTCTTTACGCATCTAATTAGGCATAAAGACAACTCTAGCAGGAATAACACTTTTATAAAAATCCTTTTTTGTAACTATTTATGCATAAATTCAATTTTAAGGAAAATAACACTTTCGAATTAAAAATAAACCTTTTATGCATTTTACTATGCATAAATTCCATTTTAATGAGAATAACACTTTCAAAATAAAAATAAATCTTTTTTGCATCTATTTATGCATGAATTCAATTTTAAGAAAAATAACACTTTTGAATTAAAAATAAACCTTTTATGCATTTTACTATGCATAAATTCCATTTTAATAAGAATAACACTTTGAAAATAAAAATAAATCTTTTTTATGCATCTATCTATGTATAAATTCAATTTCAATGAAAATAATACTTTCGAAATAAAAATAAATCTTTTATGCATCTTTCTATGCATAAAATCAAAATTGATAAGAATAACTCTTTTAGATTAAAAGTAACATTCTTTATGCATCTATTTATGCATAAAATCAAAATTGATGAAAATAACTCTTTTGAATTCAAAATAAAAATTTTTATGCATCTTTCTATGCATAAAATCAAAATTGATGAAAATAACTCTTTTGTTTATGCATAAAATTCATTTATGATGAAAACCACTCTCTTAATATGGAAAGAATTTCTTTTATGCACCCATTTATGCATAAAAATCAATTATGATGAAAATCACACTTTTAATATATAAAAAATCTTTTATGCATATGTTTATGCATACAAATCATTTATGATGAAAATAACTCTTTTAATATAAAAGAATTTCTATTATGCATCCATTTATGCATAAAAATCATTTATGTTGAAAATAACACTTTTATAATCAAAATAACAATTTCAATATGCTTCCTTCTATGCATAGAATTTAATTCTAAAGAAAGTAACACTTTTTTAATAAAATATTTTTAGTATGCATTTTTCTATACCTAGGATGAAAAATAACACTTTAAGAATACATATACGATGGGAATCACTCTTTTTGAGAATAAAAAAGTAAAACTTATTTTACACAATTTTTAAAAAAAATTGCCATAACCTCCTTTGTATGGCTGACCATTTTTCAAATTTTAACTCTCTAAAATTAATTAGAATTTCACCAAGAGTATTTAAATCATTCTAATGTAAACATTTTCTACTTATTTAAGAGAAACATCATGAAAAACTTGATTTTATCCATTAATCATTCATGTAGGATAAAGAATGGTTTGATTTACTAAAGAAGAGAGGGGAATGCCTTTTTTCAATGAGGCATAACATCATATTCATTTTAGAGAAGACAAAAATCATAAAAACCATAAAAATTAAGCACACATGGGAGTTTATGTATTTCCTTACTTCCATTCATTAATTAACTTCAAAAGCATTAAAAAGCTTTTCCAATTAAGCTTCTCAAGCTTGAGAGGGGTTGAGAAGAGAGAAACATTGAGAAATTATGGAAAAAGATCAAAATTCACACTTTACCTTACAAATTGCTTGATTCTTTGATCACGGTAGAGGTCCCCAACCAATCAATTGGTTTGATATGCTGATGGAGCCACCAATGGAGATTGAAGAAGGAGGGAAGCTCCAATTTCTTCAATTTGGAGAGAATTTTAGAGGATAGTAAAAATTATCATTATTTCAGCATAATTCTGGCATAGTATAATTCTCCTATTTTTTTACAAAGGGCTCTAGTTCTATTTATAGGAGAGGGAGGCTCTAAACCAAGACCAACTGATTTCTAGAATTTTCCAAATTCAGTTTGGTTGAATTTGGACCTAGTTTGGTTCCTTTTTTATTCGATTTGAATCCTTTTTTATTCGATTTGAATCCTTTTTTATTCGGTTTGATCCAAGAGAGAGGAGAGATAAAAATATCACATTATTTTTTAGTTTAAAACTCATTCAAGTATTTGAAGTAGGTGCCTCCTTGAAGGGACTCCCCTTCCTTACACATGTATCAAAATAGAATCATTATACCCAAAATATCTCATTTTTTTAGTAATACTCATAGTTTTTTACTAATAACCCTTGTACATAGTCAACTCTTAGTATTTACTCATTTTTGGGGAGGGATTTTCTTTATTTCTTCCATTTTTCTCCTCCACACATTTGGATGAATCTGATTGGCCCCTCAAAACCTTAATTTAAAATTTTTAGAAGAAAATTTGGACCCCTAGGATAACACCTTTTAAATAGATTATAATTTATTTCGAATGCACCTTCTGAAAATCTTTTTGAACTTATGTTTCGGGGGAACTTATTTGAATACGAAGAGATATTTTTCCATCCAAAAATATCCAAAATCTGAATAATCTCTCTCTAGAATATTTTCTCTCTCTAGGCCAAAACAGGTAGAAACAAGATCTTTGATATTTTTGAAGAGGGATTTGACTACAGGGGAAGATACTGGACATCCTGAGAGGCTGGGGAGGAATCTTACATTCTACCCCACTTAAAAAATGCGAGATGTAAGAATTCTTTTTCTTAAGATCCAACTGATTATGGGTTCCTTATATTTTGGTGAACCCAAACAGAATCCTGGGATAAAGATCCCTTAGATAAAACTCATTATTAAATAAAAATTCACTCAGATCATAACATTCAATTCCTTATCACAATAATGGTCTATTAGATCAAATTTTCTATCTGAACAATCCATGGAAATTTTTCATTTATGCAGATTTCTAATTTGACCTCCTTTAACTTAATCCACTAGGTGAAGTGTTAACAGTAGTAATCTGCCAGCACAATCCACTAATCTCATAGTGATTTGTTGGAGTCATTAACGTCATTCTAACTACAAACATTATCACAAGGACTCGTCCCATTCATCCTCATTGAGGTTTTGCTTAGTTATTACAATTCAGCCAAAATTTAAAAATTTTCATTTTTCAATCAGAATCCAAAAAAACTCATCATTTCTCAATCCGAAGAATTTAAAATTGTAAGGACCCCTACCCGTAGGGCGGGGGAATCCTTTTGATAGGCGGTTAAGTCTCGTGTTATTTTTCGATTGACGACACCTCGATCTCGTAGAAATACAAGGTTACGAGCAAACGGAGGGACCTAACTCTATCTCGCAGGGGAAGCATAGTCATCCTAAAGGAAATTCTAATCCCCAGCATGGAGTGTGCGTGGAGATGGAACAAGACCCACACTTGGTTCAAGGAAGCCATCGCCTTTTCCCCCCGTATTTCATGAGGCACGGCCGCTAGCTCGGTCCCCTAAAACAAGTCTTGTTCGAGACTCTACTATTCCCTAAGTATCGCAAGTTATGACTAGTAGAAAGCTACCCGACTGATCGGGTCCACCCATCCTTAGAATGGTACCGTCAGGGCATCCATTCTCCCACTTTCCACACACTCACCCGTTCACTTGTTTTCTAATTAAGTTCTACCACACTGTGAAACACTTAAAAACAAATTCCTTTGTTAATTAATTACACTTGATTCCTTAAAAGAAGTCTTCCTTAGCTTAACATTGAAATCAACAAACATACTTACAATGAAAAATATTTACAAAGACCCTGGAACCGGGCCGATATTCCAATCCAAACTTCCATGTCCAAACCATAATCATAACCATAACCACAATCCAATCACAACCACAACCACACCGATGATCTAGAATTTGATCTTCCAGCCTCAACCAGCTGGGTAAACCTCACGGACCGTCTCCCCTCGTCGTCAGCCAGTCGATGAGGGCCAAGCCGTCCTGTCACCCCCTCAGGTACTATCGCTCAGGGCCAAGCCGTCCTGTCACCCCCTCAGGTACTATCGCTTGTACCAAACCCTCTCGCCCTTCGGAGGGGACGTCTCCTCATGAGGTGGGGGTTAAGCCACCAAACTAGCCTGGACCCACAGAACTAGGCAGCATATATACATCACCCTGGTGGTGAAATCCAATTCCCAGTGGCATAGGAGGGGATTGCCCTGGGCCGACTCCCGGCCTCGCTATATCCTCCGCCCGGCTACACAGGCAAGTACGGAGTTAGCTAAGGGGGGGAGAAGCTGTACCTGCATGTTAGCAATAACCAGTGGTATATCCAATAAAAAGAGACATAGCCTTTATTCAATGAATTCACACATTAACAAAAACCATCGTTTCAGAAAGGCAATGATTCAAAAGCAAGATTATTTTCTTATAACTTTACTTAAGAGTAACCATAAGGTACTTTAGGCCATCTATACTAGGGGTTTAACCTTGGTTCCTTTCCTATTATTTCGAATCTTTGCATTAAGCTTCATAAGAGAGAATTTTACTTAAACTTGTTAAATGACCAACCTGGTTATCGTTTTCATGCCTATTCGCTTCAAGAGGGGCGAAGTCGATTGCAGGGACGCGATTCGCTTCATTCCCTCCTTGGGCAGCGCATGGTTCTTCATTTCAGCGACGTTTCGGCGCCATAGGAGCACTAGAGTTTTAAGAGGATAGAGAGAGAATGGGGTGAATATAAGCGGTTGGGAACTTGGTGAGAAAAGAGAGAATTCTACTGGTTCAAACGGATTCGAAAACGGAGTCCGTTTGGGGTAAGAAAAGCTTGTTGGGGGCTTATGGGTAGGAAAGACCTCTTAGCCTAAGTTTAAGTCGTCGCATATGAGGGGGGGGGGGGGATTTGAGAGGTGTCCTTAACTTGGAGAGCTCTTGAGAAGAGTGTACGTCTAGGGAGGCCTAGGGAAGAGTAAGGCAAGGGTTGGAGAACAAGCACACTTTAAGTCTATTCACACGGGGGGGAGAAGAGTGTAGGACATGTCCTAGAGCTTGAGGGAGGGCTTGCACCTAGGGCCTTGCTGGGGGCTTGCTCGGAGAAGGGGGCTGGGAGGGTCCTTTTATAGGTGCTGGAGGGTGGACGTCCGAGTGCGGGGAGGTGACACCTGGGTGGTGTAGGTGTCCGGGAGAGAGTGTGGGCGTGAGACACCTGGGGGTGGAGGTGTCTCGAAGAGAGAGAAAGTGTGACACATGGGGGTGGAGGTGTCCCCAAGAGAGAGAGAGCGTAACACCTATGGATAGAGGGTTCTGGGAGGAGGGGGTACACGTAGGGGTGTGCTGGAGGGTGCGTCTAGGTCGTGTACACACTTGGGTGTCCAGGGTGAATTGTCGGTCGTTTCACGAGCGGCGCCCGTGGTGGGGCCCACGCCGGCCGCCCGCCGTCGTTCTCCCGGGGGGGTCAAAAAAAATTTTGACGAAAATGTCCGGCCTTGTCCCCCATGACCATGGGGGCGTGTTCCGTTTGTTGATTAGACACCTGGATAGTTACTATTTTAGGTCGGAAGTTCGCAGATTAAAGGCTTAAAAGTTTAATTAAACCCATTTCGAGTACCCGTTTTTAGTTCAGAAAAAACTATTTTAAGCGTAAAATTACGCGTAGATTCCAAATTTGGATTCAAAATTACAAATTTCTAAGCAAAAATGGCTCATTTTCCAAAAATAGAAGTTTTTTGATCGTAAAAATGACAAACTAAGTTATATTTTTCAACTCTGAAGCAAGTACATTGTTATTTACAATGGGTATGTTACATTTTTCAACTCTGCAGCAAGTACATTGTTATTTACAATGGGTATGTTACATCCTTCCCTACTAAAAGAACTCGAGATGTCCGCATCTCGGCATGAACTCTAGGTAATTCTTTTGGAGGGTTGACTCTTCCTCCCAACTGTGGCATCCTCCTCAGGGTAATCTTTTCATTCCACTAAATGTTTCCTAAGGATTCTATTGCGAAGCACTCTTTCTCTAGAGTCGATGATTCTATTAGGTCTCATTTCAAGGACTCCTTGAGTTGGCATTATAACTTGTTCATCATCAAGAACATGATCAGGATGAGGCACATATGGCTTTAGTAAGCTTACATGGAATACATCATGGATTTTGAGGTGGGTCGGGAGGCGAAGTTTGTAGGCATGTTTTCCCAAACATTTGATGACTTCATAAGGCCCACAATACCTTGGACTCAGCTTCCTAAATTTTCCAAGAGATAAAGAACTTGTCTTTGGCCACACTCAAAGAAAAACTTTGTCTCCTTGTTGCTGGAAAATTCTTTCAGATCTTTTGGTATCAGCAAAATGCTTCTGTCGATCCTGGGCGGCTTTAATATCCTTACGAATAGCTTTGGTTTGTTCTTCCATTTCTTCAAGCATCATCCTAGAGGCTTCAACCTTAAGTGTGTGGTCAGAGAAATTTAAGGGAGACAAACATTCCTGACCATAAAGAGCTTTGAATGGTGACATCCCTATGCTTTGGTGTGATAGGATGTATTGTAAGAGAATTCCACTAGAGGGAGATACTGAATCCACTTCTTTGGTTCACGCCCACAATAGGCTCTCAGGATGTCTTCTATAACCTGATTAACTCTCTCAGTTTGACCATCTGTTTCTGGGTGGTAAGCTGTACTGAAACAAAGTTGTGTTCCAATAGCTTGGAATAATGATGTCCAGAACTTTGAAGTGAAGTCAGAGTCCCGGTCACTGACTATTCTTTTTGGTAATCCATGAAGCCTAAAGATTTCCTTGATGAAAAGGTAGGCAATATCAGAAGATTTAAATGTGTTCTTTACTAGGATAATATGGGTCACTTTGGTAAGCATATCCACAACTACTAAAATAGAATCATATCCTCCCTGTGTTGTGGGAAGACTTGTGACAAAATCCATACTGATACATTCCCACTTCATCTGAGGAATTTCCGAAGGTTGGAGTTTCCCGGGCATTTTGATTCTTTCAGCTTTAATCCTTTGACATGAAAGGCATTGTCTGATGTATTGAAGGATATCTCTCTTCATTCCAGGCCAAAAGTAACTTCTCCTTAAGGCATTCAAGGTTTTTGCATAACCTGGGTGTCCTGCCTACGGGCCTATCATGAGCTTCATACAAGATCATCTTCTTCAGTGCAAGATCTTTGGGAATACATAACCTATGCATGAAGTAGAGGCATTTATCATCGACGAGGGTGTATCCCTTGATCAATACATTTCCCTTTCCTGTGGGTGCCTCCTTGTGAACTAGGCTTACTAGCTTTTGGTAATCAGGGTCATGAGGTGAAACCTGCTTTACCTTCTCTAGGATGGGGTTATTTGGCATAGAGATTGCACTTAGGAAGAATTTGCGACTGAGGGCATCTGCTACAACATTATCCTTTCCAGGACGAAATTTGATATCAAAATCAAACTCTTCCAGAATCTCCACCTCCTTTGCCTCATGTTGAGATTGGGCTGGGTGAAGATCCACTTTAAACTCTGGTGGTCAGTTACAAGCAAAAACTTATGGCCTAGGAGATAGTGTCTCCATAACTTGAAACAATGAACAACTGCAAATCATGGATGGCATAATTGACTTCATAGGGTTTAAGCTTACGAGAAGTGTAAGCCACAGGCCTTCCTTCTTGAATTAAGACACCACAAGTGCACTAGCATCAGTGACAACCTCAAACTCTTTGGTGAAGTCAGGGAGCTTTAGGACTGGTGCTGAGGTGAGGATAGTCTTAAGTTGGCTAAAACTGATTTGGTGGATTGGTAACCATACTATCTTACATTCCTTCTTGAGGAGATCAGTTAAGGGTGCGGCGGCTATCTTGGCATAATCCTTGATGAAGATCCTATACCATCCTGTGATGCCTAGAAACCCACGGATTTCTTTGACTGTCCTAGGGGGTGGCCATTCCAATATATCCTGGACTTTGGCAGGGTCTACTGAGATGCCCTCTAAGGAGACAATGAACCCTAGATATTCAATTTGGGAAGTGAAGAAGGTACATTTACTTTTCTTGGCATAGAGCTTATGTTCGCGCAGTATTTGCAATACTTTGCGTACATGCTCCTCATGTTCCTTTTTTGACTAAGAATAGACCAAGATGTCATCAAAGAAGACAAGGACAAATTCATCCAAGTAGGGTCGGAAGATATCCTGCATCAGGCGGTTGAAGGTGGCGGGAGCATTGGTTAATCCGAATGGCATGACTGTAAATTCATAGTGGCCATAGCGGGTATTGAAAGCGGTTTTGGAGATATCTGATTCCTTGATCCTAATTTGATAGTAGCCAGACCTTAAATCCATCTTGGAGAAAACTTTGGATCCATAAAGTCTGTCAAGAAGTTCGTCGATGCAAGGAATGGGGTATTTGTTTTTTGACAGTGACCTTGTTTAGGCCTCGGTAGTCAATACAAAGACGAAGCATGCCATCCTTCTTTCTCTGGAAAAGAACAAGCGCTCCCCATGGGGAATTACTAGGGCGAATGAATCCTTGCTCAATGAGCTGCCTAAGTTGTTCCTTGAGCTCTATGGCTTCAAGAAGAGACATTTTGTAAGGTCTCCTTGAAACTGATTCAGCCGCCCCTCAGGGATTAACTCAATCCCATGATCTACTTCTCGAGGTGGGGGTAGTTTTGTAAGTTCCTCTGGAAAGATATCTGAAAACTCCTGGAGCCAAGAGGGTTCTAAATCTGGGTTGCTTTCTTCCACCTTGTTGAGTTTGACAAGGAAGATCTGTTGGCCCTTGCGCACTCCCTTAAGAAGGCGATTAGCTTTGACCAAATAAAATTTGGGTTTACCTGTTTTTCCCTAGGCTGATACTACCTGTCCCCTTGACTATTCTTAAAGGTGATGCTTCCTTCAGCACAGTGAATATCAGCATTGTTTGCAATTAACCAGTCCATACCAAGGATTCCATCATAAATCCCTAATGGTAAGCTTCTGAAATACCCATGGGTTGATTCACCACCCAATTCAAATTCAAGATCTCCCACACAATGTCGGGATACTTCTTCTTTTCCACTAGCTAACTCAACAATCATTGCTTGGGCTAGTTTTTGATCTAATTGTAACTTACGCAAGCATTTTGGAGAAAGAAATGAATGCGTACTACCACAATCAATCAAGAGCTGGAAAGATCTACCTTGATAAGTAGCCGGAGCTTGGATAACAGAAAACTGCTGATTAGGTCCTTGATGTTCTACAGCTGCATGAATGGTGGCTTGCTCTTCTTCTTCCATCTCTAAAGTCGGTTCACCAACCATAGAGCAGACACGGGAAGTCACTCCACGACCTCTACCACGTCCACCACTACCTCGTCCAGCCTGGTGGTTATTAGGAATCCCATGACCTTGAACTACCCGGCCGCCTTGTGGAGCAGCAATGACACTAGGATTGAGAGAGGGTCTTTCAAGTTTGGGGCATTCATTCTGGAAGTGGCCAACTTCATTGCAATAAAAGCACCTTTGGTCCCCATAGGATTCTGAAGTGGAATTAGCATAACTGCGGGGGATGAAATTATTGGGGTACTGACCAATAGTGTTGTGGCAGAAATTCGATTGGTAATTCCTCTGAAGGTGCCCCCTTGGGTCAAGATAGACTCTCCTCTTTGCTTGACCACTCTTTACTTCTTTAGCAAGAGGTTTGGCTCGAGTAAGAGCATCTTGCAAGGTAGTTGGCCTCATTGCTTCAAGGCGAGAATCCAAAGGTTCATTTAGCCCTTGGCAAAATCGGGCCACTTGTTGAGTGATCGACATAGGTGGAGCATATTTGCCAAGTGTGACAAATTTTGAGTAGTATTCCTCCAAGGTTAAGCTAAGCTGCTTGAGGCTGAAGAACTCATTCATCTTAATAGATTCATGAGATGGGAGAAGATAACGGTTCTTCACAGCTTGCTTAATGTCACTCCAGGTTTGGGTATCTTCAGTAACGCCCTTATCTCAGCACCATTGCTTCCACCAAAGTTTGGCGTCCCCCGGTAAGATAGAATCTGGCAAGCATGGATTGATTCCCAATTCCTGTACCAGTAGCCGAAAAGTAATCGTCCATGGCTTCTATCCAAACTTCTGCATCCCTTTCAATCTTTGAACCTACCCCATTAAATGAGGGAGGTTGCATTTGTTTGAGGAGAAGCTTCTGTACCAATTCCTGTACCAGTAGCCGAAAAGTAATCGTCCATGGCTTCTATCGAAACTTCTACATCCCTTTCAATCTTTGAACCTGCCCCATTAAATGAGGGAGGTTGCATTTGTTTGAGGAGAAGCTTCTTCTCCTGTATATCTGTATATAATGCATTGGGAGCAAGAAGTTGATGATCCTGGATATCAATATGAAGCTAAATTTAGAATCATGTCACTTAGGCGGTTTAATACACATAAGACAATGAGTGTGAAAATCAAAACCTTTTATTCCAAGCTTTAATATTTACAAGTGAACCAAGCCATTTACAAGGATTGGACTAAATCCAATCTTATTTATTTTCATGGTAGTCCTCTAGGGAACCTAATAAAGATCTGTGGTGGTAGCATTGAAAAAGTAGGGGGGTTCTCCCATGGTTTCAAGAACTCGATAAGTCTCTGGTAGGGGAGGTAAACCACGTCTAGAAAGACGGGTAACGGCTACTCTATCAGGGGATACAACTCGAGTCACACTATCATAAACCCATCGATTCTGCAACATGCGATTCCCATCGATAGTGACATAGGTGTTACGAGGAGTGCCAATAAACCAGAACAAGTGAACCATCCACAACATCTCGGCATATCAGATCCGCCTCAAGTCGTTGGTGTGAGATTGCCGACGTGCTCAGGTCGAATGATGAAATAGGTAGATAGACGATGCCAATGCTCAGCTCTGTTCCATCCCCTTTCGATGCGAGTGTAATGAGGAAGGGTTAGCTTGTCTACAATGTGCATCATAGTGTCACGGAACTCAAATTCGGAAGAGCGACAAGCAGTCATGAACACGCATTGGAATACCAGGAAGCGAGAATAGGGATCCATCTCGTCCTCCTGCATCCAGCCGTAACTAGATTAGTTTAACAAGAATTCCTAGAGCAACAAGAGAATACAATATGAAATCTCCCAACTCTAAACCTGCTCTGATACCATGTGTAAGGACCCCTACCCGTAGGGCGAGGGAATCCTTTTGATAGGCGGTTAAGTCTTGTGTTATTTTCCGATTGACGACACCTCGATCTTGTAGAAATACGAGGTTACGAGCAAACGGAGAGACCTAACTCTATCTCGCAGGGGAAGCATAGTCATCCTAAAGGAAATTCTAATCCCCAGCACGGAATGTGCGTGGAGATGGAACAAGACCCACACTTGGTTCAAGGAAGCCAACGCCTTTTTCCCCCGTATTTCATGAGGCACGGCCGCTGGCTCGGTCCCCTAAAACAAGTCTTGTTCGGGACTCTACTATTCCCTAAGTAGTATCACAAGTTACGACTAGTAGAAAGCTACCCGACTGATCGGGTCCACCCATCCCTAGAATGGTACCGTCAGGGCATCCATTCTCCCACTTTCCACACACTCACCCGTTCACTTGTTTTCTAATTAAGTTCTACCACACTGTGAAACACTTAAAAACAAATTCCTTTGTTAATTAATTACACTTGATTCCTTAAAAGAAATCTTCCTTAGCACAACATTGAAATCAACAAACATACTTACAGTGAAAAATATTTACAAAGCCCCTGGAACCGGGCCGATATTCCAATCCAAACTTCCATGTCCAAACCATAATCATAACCATAACACAATCCAACCACAACCACAACCACAACCACACCGATGATCTAGAATTCGATCTTCTAGCCTCAACCAGCTGGGTAAACCTCACGGACCGTCTCCCCTCGTCGTCGTCAGCCAGCCGATGAGGGCCAAGCCGTCTTGTCACCCCCTCAGGTACTGTCGCTTGTACCAAACACTCTCGCCCTTTGGAGGGGACGTCTCCTCATGAGGTGGGGGTTAAGCCACCGCACTAGCCTGGACCCACAGAACTAGGCAGCATATATACATCACCCTGGTGGTGAAATCCAATTCCCAGTGGCATAGGAGGGGATTGCCTTGGGCCGACTCCCGGCCTCGCTATATCCTCCGCCTTGCTACACAGGCAAGTACGGAGTTAGCTAGGGGGGGGAGAAGTTGTACCTGCATGTTAGCAATAACCAGTAGTATATCCAATAAAAAGAGACATAGCCTTTATTCAATGAATTCACACATTAACAAAAACCATCATTTCGGAAAGGCAATGATTAAAAATCAAGATTATTTTCTTATAACTTTACTTAAGAGTAACCATAAGGTACTTTAGGCCATCTATACTAGGGGTTTAACCTTGGTTCCTTTCCTATTATTTCGAATCTTTGCATTAAGCTTCATAACAAAGAATTTTACTTAAACTTGTTAAATGACCAACCTGGTTATCGTTTTCGTGCCTATTCGCTTCAAGAGGGGCGAAGTCGATTGCAGGGACGCGATTCGCTTCATTCCCTCCTTGGGCAGCGCATGGTTCTTCATTTCGCGGTGTTTCGGCGCCATAGGATCACTAGAGTTTTAAGAGGATAGAGAGAGAACGGGGTGAATATAAGCGGTTGGGAACTTGGAGAGAAAAGAGAGAATTCTACTGGTTCAAACGGATTTGAAAACGGAGTCCGTTTGGGGTAAGAAAAGCTTGTTGGGCTTATGGGTAGGAAAGACCTCTTAGCCTAAGTTTAAGTCGCCGCATATGGGGGGGGAGTTTGAGAGGTGTCCTTAACTTGGAGAGCTCTTGAGAGCTCTTGAGAAGAGTGTACGTCTAGGGAGGCCTAGGGAAGAGTAAGGCAAGGGTTGGAGAACAAGCACACTTTAAGTCTATTCACACGGGGGGGAGAAGAGTGTAGGACATGTCCTGGAGCTTGAGGGAGGGCTTGCGCCTAGGGCCTTGCTGGGGGTTTGCTCGGAGAAGGGGACTGGGAGGGTCCTTTTATAGGTGCTGGAGGGTGGACGTCCGGGTGCGGGGAGGTGACACCTAGGTGGTGTAGGTGTCCGGGAGAGAGTGTGGGCATGAGACACCTGGGGGTGGAGGTGTCTCGAAGAGAGAGAAAGTGTGACACATGGGGGTGGAGGTGTCCCCAAGAGAGAGAGAGCGCGACACCTGTGGATAGAGGGTTCTGGGAGGAGGGGGTACGTGTAGGGGTGTGCTGGAGGGTGCGTCTAGGTTGTGTACACACTTGGGTGTCCCGGGTGGATTGTCGGTCATTTCACGGGCGGCGCCAGTGGTGGGGCCCACGCTGGCCGCCCGCCGTTGTCCCGGGGGGGGGGGTCAAAAATTTTTTTGACGAAAATGTCCGTGTTTCGTTCGTTGATTAGACGCCTGGATAGTTACTATTTTAGGTCGGAAGTTCGCAGATTAAAGTCTTAAAAGCTTAATTAAACCCATTCCGAGTACCCGTTTTTAGTTCAGAAAAAACTATTTTAAGCGTAAAATTATGCGTAGATTCTAAATTTGGATTCAAAATTACAAATTTCTAAGCAAAAATGATAAACTAAGTTATAATTTTTTAACTCTGAAGCAAGTACATTGTTATTTACAATGGGTATGTTACATTTTTCAACTCTGAAGCAAGTACATTGTTATTTACAATGGGTATGTTACAAAAATCATATCAACCACATTGGAATTCATCATTTGAATAGTATTAATACTTATAATTTCAAGTCTTAGATATACTCGTATATACTGCCAGTAAAGAGCTGCAGTTATACCCTCGGTATATACGAGTAGTCACGGTTCTTAGAATCATGTCTAGGCCTCAAGCAAGTTAGGGATTCCATACAATTGCGGTACTTCCATCTGAAGACCCAATTACCAGTTTACGAATTTCAGTTTGAATATCAAATTGTATGAATTTTATCAAACAATTACAACCTTTTAGTGCTTCTTGATAAATTTTTGACGTATTTGACTTCTCGATTGATCCTCATTAGCCAAATAGCTCTGATACCACAACTATAAGATCCCTATTCCCACTGCGTAGGGGGGCTAGCAGTGGAAGTAGCACTTCTTGCGCAGGGCAGAGTCCCACACTCGGGGCCTCGCCCATGGATTTCCGGACAAGAGACTAATGCATTGGTTTTTCCAAAACCGAACCCGAAAAAACTTCCTTTGCTCGGAAAGCATGGGCGATTCCACCAGGATAACTTTTCCCTAACGTAGTCAAAAGCCTTAACTAACTGAACTGATCTGACCGAACTCGTAAGTTCCATAGTCAGATCAAGGGACATATTGCACTTGGATCATAGACACCAACGCTTTGTTCCTCGAGGCATAGCCATTGATTCTTTTTCCATAGAACAATTTTTGTCCGGGTTTTACTTGATTTACGGAGCCTAACCCCATCTAGTCCCATGGGTTAGCCAACCACCCAACCACTGTAGTGATGGGATCCAATTAGGAATTTGGTTAGGTTTTGTCTCGGGTACCAGGGAAAAGAGTTCCCAAGCCGCCTAGTCGGATGTTCATGCAAACATAAAACTAGTCACACCACTTACACACCCAATATGAAATTGCCTTTTTCTCAGCATCAGCTATCTTTAAAACAATCATTTAATGAAACCATTGTGTCACGGACTCAAAATCTTTGGTTGAATCCTTATTTCCAATCATTCCTTCATCGATGTACTTATGGCATCATTGGCAACTAGAACGCTCACCTCCTGTTCACACAAGGGCCTTTTCGATAGTTACTAGCTCATAGTAACCGGCAATATATTCACATATAAAAATCAAGATGGAATCCTCATTGAAGATCAGCAAGATCAACCAACAGATCCATATAAGAGAGCTATGGACTCATTAGTTGAGGACCAGCAAGGTGAATCAACCAAATCCATACTCGGTTTCAGAAAACAACTCTTACTCCTTGTTCCAATATCTTCCATGATGCACGTGTGGGTATCTTCGGCGACCTAGAGCCCGAGCACCGTATGGTCAGCACCCTCTGGGATCCTTCGCAGGTCACCTAGCCCTTTACTCATAGACTGCTTCCTTGGTCCCTCATCCACCGTACCGGAAGCTCACCATTTAAATCGAACCGAGGCTGGTCAAGACCTCGGCTGACCTTGCTACGCGAGACGTCCTCCGTTGACTCACCATCAGCTGTTGCAACTTTATCAGCTAGATCTCCACGACCACATCCTCAAGACAGTCAAAATGCTTCCCCAGCATTCTTGACATAAAACAATCATTTACAAACAGTTCACAAATACAGTTTCTATGATGAACTCACGTCTTTCCACATTGTTCCACATCAATCCATATTACTTTACCTAAATCCAAATCATATGTGTATCCATTCTTGACCAGATACATCATTTTCCATCCCATCACATCAGATTCATTCACTTCACATAACATCCATTCCCATCTTTCTTAATTTACATTACGTCTCATCACATCCATTTCTCATTACATCTCATTTAATCACATCTTATATTATTCATTCACATTCTGATTCACATGACATCTCATCTCATCCATTCGCTCATATCAACTTCATATCCATTCACATACATATTCGCATTCATTATTCCACATACACATCCACATTCGTACATCCACATTCACATCTACATCCACACATCCATTTTCACATCCACATTCATACATCCACATCCACATCCACATCCATACATCCACATCCATATCTACATCCATACATCCATTTTCACATCCACATTCATACATCCACATCCACATCCACATCCATTTTCACATCCACATCCATATATCCATACATCCACATCCACATCCACATCCATATCTACATCCATACATCCATTTTCACATCCACATTCATACATCCACATCCACATCCATATCTACATCCATACATCCATTTTCACATCCACATTCGTACATCCACATCCACATTCATACATCCACATCCACATCCACATCCACATCTATACATCCACATCCATATCTACATCCATACATCCATATCTACATCCATACATCCATTTTCACATCCACATTCATACATCCACATCCACATCCACATCCATACATCCATCCATCCACATCCACATCCACATCCACAGGAATCACTCTTTTTGAATAAAAAAGTAAACTTATTTTACATAATTTTAAAAAAATTTTGACCATTTTTCAATTTTTAACTCTCTAAAATTAATTAGAATTTCACCAGGAGTATTTAAATCATTCTAATGTAAACATTTTCTACTTATTTAAGAGAAACATCATGAAAAACTTGATTTTATCCACCATTAATCATTCATCTAGGATAAAGAATGGTTGGGTTTACTAAAGAAGAGGGGGGAATGCCTTTTTTCAATGAGGCATAACATCATATTCATTTTAGAGAAGACAAAAATCATAAAAACCATAAAAATTAAGCATACATGCGAATTTATGTGTTTCCTTGCTTCCATTCATCAATTAACTTCAATAGCATTAAAAAGCCATTCCAATTAAGCTTCTCAAGCTTGAGAGGGGTTGAGAAGAGAGAAACGTTGAGAAATTATGGAAAAAGATCAAAATTTGTTGAGATATCGAGCTCGTCTAGTGAGGCAGTGGCCACTGATGACCCGCCGCCCCACACTTACACCACTGGCATGGTTGGTGAGATCTTGGGTGATATGCGGCCAGTGGGATGACAGGCTGTGTGATAGCCATTCTAGAGACTGGCATAGTTATAGCGCCAGCTCATTTAGTCGAGTTCAAACTATAGAGAACCCGTGTATGTATTGGTTGAGTACCTTTCATATTATGTGTACTCTTATTCTTATATATGGTGTGTTGAGTATTGAGTAGAGAAGAAGAAGATTTTTAGCCTCTCACCTTGTGTGTTCTCTATTAGGGTTTTGTGAGTGTGTGTGCGTGCTTGCAAGAGCTCAAGCTCTCTTCCCCCTTGTATCTTTTCATGGTATCAGAGTGTGGTTCGTGCCAAGGGCTGAGCTGCAAGCAAGAGAACCACAAGAAGCGGTACAAGGGTAAGAGCTTCAACTACTCTTCCCTATTTGTGTTGGTGACTATACCCTTGTCGGGAGCTCTACGGGAGGCACCAGCAACAATCTCTGATTGAGGAGCTTTCTTCGCGGGAGTAAAGCTATAGGGCAACTATACAGTCCTATATCGGACTAAAATTTTTGGGACAAAAACGCGTTTCGGGCACGTCTCGACCTCCGTTTTTCAGAAAGCAGGCGATTTCGAGCACTGCGGGTAAGTCATTGATTCTCTGCGCAGAACTCTGTTTTAAGAACTGCAGGAAGACAGATTGACTATGCAGACACTGTGGGTGCTGCAAAGAGGTCTACATTTGCCATTGGGTGTATGTATGCACATTGAAGTCACTGGTTGTGACATTTGAGAGTACTACAGTATCGCTGTGCAGAAAATACAGCAGTTTGTGCAGAAAAACCAGAGTGCAGTTTCTTGTAAAATTGTGTGTTTGGCAAGATGTCTAATGATGGCATAACACAGATTGTGGCTGAGAAGCTGGATAAGAATAACTTCCATGCTTGGAGGTTCAGGTTGACGAATTTCCTGATGGGAAAAGGCTATTGGGACTACATAGAAGGTGAGCATGAAGAGGCACCAGAGATACCGGAAATCCGACTGCTGTGCAGATGTGAAAGAGTTTAAAGACTGGAACCAAGGAGCCAGGAAGGTTATGTATTGGCTCTCCATTAGTATACAGGACACCATGATTGGACACATTCAGGATACGAAGTCCCCCAAGGAGGCGTGGGACACCTTGGTAAAGCTCTATGAAACAAATACCAAGGCACGTAAGATACAGTTGAAGAATGAACTTCATACTGTGGAGAAAAAGAGCATGTCTGTGAATGACTATGCGCTAAAGATAAAGGGTATTGTGGAATCCCTTGCATCTATTGGTGTGTCAGTAGATGATGATGATAAGGTGGAAGGCTGTCTACGTGGTCTCGGGCCACAATACAAGGCATTCAAGACGTCCATTGAGACTCGGGAAAACATTCCCAACTTTACAGATTTGGTGTCTATGCTGATTATCGAAGAGAAGAGCTTGGGTAAAGACCAACAATCTTCACAAAGCAAAAATAGTTTAGAGCAACAGGCCTTCTACACGAGTTCAGGAAGAGGACGAGGGGTAGAGGAGGCCGTGGACGCGGTCAAGGAGGTGGCCGAACAGGTAATCAGAATTATGGGCAGCAGGCAGCAACAACAACAGTCCCAGAATCAACAACAACAACAACAACACGTAGGTGGAAGAGGCAAATTCAGAGGCAGGGGGAGTCAAAGAGGCCGTGGAAATTGGCAAAGGCAATATAATGATGCACGTGAATGCTATTATTGTGGTAAGCCTGGACATGTGCAGGCAGAATGTTATAAGAAGCAGGCTGACATGCAAAATGGAAAAGTGCAACAAAACAACTATGCATCCTCAAGCAGAAATAATGAGGATAATGAAAGGTTGTTTATTATGCAGCATGTCGTGAATGCCATGTCTGAAAATGTTGATGCAACACAAAAAGATAATGTATGGTATGTGGATTCAGGCGCTTCGAACCACATGACGAGTCATGGAGACAAGGAGATGAAAAACCCGAAAAGACCAGGTTTTGTGGAAATAGGGGATGACACTGCTCATCCAATTGCCCACGTTGGAGATGTGCCATTGTCTATGCAGGATGGCAAAGTGAAGTACCTTGCAGATGTACTTCATGTACCGAACATAACAAAGAATCTGGTTTCAGTTGGCCAAATAATTGAGCAGGGTTTGTAGCTTCGGTTTAACCCTGATGGGTGTTATGTTGAAGATTTCAAAGACAAGTGCAGGTTGGTTGCAAAAGGCAACAAAGTGGGCAGAATGTTTATGTTGAATGTAGACATGCCTGAAATGAGTGCTGCGATGTTTGCAAATGGTCCAGGAATTGTTGCAGACACAGACATTTGGCATAAAAGGATTGGACATGTAAATGTGCAGAGATTGAAGTCTATGCAAACAAAAGGAATTGTGACAGGGCTGCCAAAATTTAAAGTGGAAGGTATGCAGAAAATATGTGAAGCATGCCAATTTGGGAAGCAAACAAAGCATGTGTTTCCACGTAACAAATATGTGAGCAGAAATGCACTAGATGTTGTGCATTCAGATGTATGGGGTCCTACGAATACCATATCTATGGGAGGCTGCATGTATTATGTGACTTTCATTGATGACCACACAAGGAAAGTGTGGGTATATTTCATGAAGGAGAAGAGTGAGGTGTTCACTCACTTTTGAGAATTTCAGAGTTTTGGTTGAAAAGCAAACAGGGAAATATGTAAAGTGCCTAAGGTCAGATGGAGGGGGAGAGTACTTCTCCAATGAGTTCTCCGAATTTTTGAAGAAGAATGGTATTCAGAGACAGTTTACATGCAGATACACTCTGCAGCAAAATGGAGTTGCTGAACGGAAAAACAGGCACATTGCTGAGATTGCGCGAGCATTGATGGAAGAGAAGAATATGCCGCATTGCTATTGGGCTGAGGCTGTTTCTACAGCAGTATACATCATGAACAAGACTCCAACTGCTGCAGCCATACATGATGTAACTCCAGAGAAGAGGTTTACTGGCAGAAAACCAGATTTTTTTCATCTGAAAGTCTTTGGATGCATTACATATGTGCATGTGCCAGATGAGCTGAGAACTAAGCTGGATCCGAAAGCTAAAAAATGTGTGTTTATTGGATATTCCCTTGAGCAAAAGGTACAGGTGTTATAACCCTGCTACACGTGAGTTGAGGGTAAGCAAGGATGTTGTCTTTGATGAGATGAGCAGCTGGTATGCTACTGAAAAAGAAGCTATTGGGGCTGATGTGAGTGGAAGTTTGGTTGCACAGAATGCAGGTCAGAGCAATCACAGTCTTTGAGTGGACCAGGAGAGTCCTCATCTAGTGGGTCTATTGATAGACCATGGAGTGGCAGGCTGCATCATAATACCAGTCCTGCAAAATGTGATTAGTACATCATGTAAAGGAAAAGAGAAAGTGGTTGAGCCCCTTGGTATGCCTGACATTTCTGCAGGGCATTCTCATGTTGATGGAGAGTCTAGTGGCTCAGATATGAGCCTTGATGAGGAGCTTGGGATCCCAGCTATGAGAACACCTGGTGTAAAGAAGGCTATGGAAGCCATGAATGAAAAGCTGCGAAGATCAGGGAGAGTGAAGAACCCTGTGCAGAGATTTACATATGATGGTTATGTGGCACATTACTATGCATATATGGCAAAGGTTGTGCAGGTTGTTGAGCCCACATGCATTGATGAGGCTATTGGAAATGTGTGTTGGGAGAAAGCTATGGATGAGGAGATGGATGCACAATATGGAAATGAGACTTGGGATTTAGTGCAATTGCCTGAAGGCAAGAAAGCCATTGGATGCAAGTGGGTGTACAAAGTTAAACATAACAGTGATGGAAGCATAAACAGGTACAAGGCTAGATTGGTAGCCAAAGGATATGCGCAGACATATGGGATTGATTATGAGGAAACTTTCAGCCCAGTTGCCAAGATGGCAACGGTGAGAGTTGTGATAGCAGTGGCTGCGTCAAAGCAATGGTCTTTACATCAGATGTAAAGAATGCATTCTTGCATGGGGATTTGCAAGAAGAGGTGTATATGCTGCAGCCACCTGGATATGAGGATGTGGGTCACCCCGAGCATGTTTGCAGGTTGAAGAAAGCCTTGTATGGCTTAAAACAAGCACCAAGAGCATGGTCTGACAAGATTTCTGAATATCTTGTCACTATTGGCTTTCATGTAGCCAATGCAGATTTCTCGCTGTATGTGAGACATGGTGATAGAGGAGTTATGCTTGTTGTCATCTATGTAGATGACTTGATCATTACGGCGGACCATGATGCCGAGATATTTGATGTAAAGATCTTGCTTAGACAAAAGTTTGAGATGAAGGATTTGGGGGAGCTCATATATTTCTTGGGCATTGAGGTGATTAGGTCACCACATGATATTGGATTACTGCAGAGACAGTATGGCTTGGACATGTTGTCCAAGTATGGTATGACAGGCTGTAAGCCTATTTCCGTGCCATTGGATCAGAATGGCAAGTTGAGTGCAGATTCAGGAGACATCTTGGAGGATCCTACTATGTATAGGCGCATAGTAGGAAGCTTGATCTATATGACGATCACCAGACCAGATTTGAGCTATGCTGTTGGGTTGGTGAGTCAGTTTATGCAGGTTTCACGGAAACCGCATTTCTAAAATTCAAATGATCTCGTTCTCTTTCCCTCTTTGCTAGGTTATACCTCTCGATCCATTTCTCCATAGCACTTGAGTTGAGGATGCAAAATTTATTAATCTTTTCTTGCAATGCCATATCCATTGTTCTTTGAAGCCCTTGTCCTTAAGGCTCTTCCCCAACGAGCCAATCATCCTCTTATTTTGTCCACAATCGTGCCATATGTGGGTCTGACATACTAAGAAAATCTGTTATGTATACAAGACATTATTGAACAAGCCATCCCATTGCCATACTTCCCTGAGGGCGAGCTTTTTGATGAACAAAACCTTTTGAGTGTCTTTATAAATCTCTTTGAGTAAAACATCCATCGACTATGAACAACACCTACTATAGCAAGCTCGTCAACCACATGAACAAGTAGGTGCAATTGAATGGTCAAGAAACTTGTTGGAATAAATTTCTCCGCCATTGTAACTGCTTGAATAGAGTTTAGGTGAGCTACTGCCAACGTATTTCTTCTTATCTCCTTCTTTGACATGAATCGTACCACTGCATTAATCTTGTATATTGTCACCATTGTAAATTCATTGAGGCAATCCTTAATGGCTATTGGTAGCACAAACTGTAAGATTTTGTGCCAATCTCATGAGACTTCAAGCCACCACTGAGCTCTTCATCCTTTGTGATTTCTCCCTTCAAGCAATGCATACAATAAGTGGGAATACAAAACCCATCTGATGCACTTCTTTAAATGCCTCTTCTCTTCTTTAGTTAATATCCAAGGTACTCTAAGGAGAATCACCTTCCCATCAGGTCTACTCCGTGCCCATAAGTGCTACATGATGCGGTCCACCTCTTGTAGATCATCCCTTTGTGCCATGCTCTCTTTAGCACCTGTGATGGTTTTCCAAAGCATATGGGCTATGTTCTTGAAAATGTGCATAGGGTCAAGGAGATGATTGACTAGAAGATTACTCCAGTATGGGAGTAGATGGAAGATGGGTAGCCACTTCATTCTGAGGGGTGAACAACTTGGATCCACTTCCCATGCCCTCCTCCAATCACTTGGCTTTAGCACAGGAGGAGGCCTCCCTAGAAATCTCTCTCGCAACTCATGGTTGTCGGGAAGATAATTTTTTGTGGCCCTCATAAACAACCTTCTTCAAAGCTGTTAAGTGTCGGGCCTCTAATCTAGGCCCACATATAGGGCATGCATTATAACTGGATATTGAAAGCCCTGTCAAACATGTTAATCAATGTGATGATGCAAATAATACAAAAAAACCAAAATTGTGAAATTAAATCAGATCAAGAAATCTTAGAATAAGTAACTTACTAGAACACTCTCCATAACCCAGCCAATCATGCATGGTCCACATAAGTATTCCTCGCATTGTTGCAGCCCTTTATCCAAACCTCTTAGACATATCATGAACTTGGATACCATCCCATAACGTACGTAGCTCATCAACTACTGGAGCCAAGTAGACGTCCGTGTTCTTAACCTTGTATTTCCCTGGAACTATCAAGGAAAGTAAAAGGTGCCCCTTCTTGATTGCTAACCATGGTGGCATGTTATAATTGACTAGGAAAACATGCCATGTACTCCATGATGAACTTCGTAAGCCAAATGGATTAACTCCATCCATTTCTAGTCTGAAACGAATATAACGAGTCTCTTCCCCAAAGTCCGCCCACTTCTCTTTGATATGCCTCCATGTGAGAGAATCAACGGGGGCACATGCATAACATCATCTATGTATCCGGTGTTTCGATGCTGCCAAGTCATTAAAGATGCAATGGATTTGCATCTAAACATTGTTTGAATATGTGGAATGATGGGGAAGTGTCATAAGACTTTAGCATGGACACTGTGGACACTCGTGAAGAGTAGCATACTCATGCCAAAAGTGAATACAATTATTCGGACAAGCATGGTGTGTACTATAGTCCATCCCTATGGAGTGCAACATTTATTTTTCTCGTGCATAGTTTTCAAAGGCATCTCATTGTCGTCTGTAGAATTTTATCCTACAATAACCTATTACATATAACAAAACTAATAGTAAAAGAGAAAGACAAGACATTCATGCAAACATGTGAAACATAGAGAGGGAAAGGAACACATACCCTATAAGTTTTGAAACGCTTGTATCAGACCACTCATATATTGATTGCAAGTTCAATATGGAGAGGCAAGTGCGGAGACTTGAAACACGTGATCCAAGGTAAAGTGGTAGACGAGCAAGCATGCTCGTGTTCCAATCCCATCGAGGTTGCCTCTGCCCTTGCTCTTTTTCTCCACTCAAGGGGGTGACCAAATTGAAGAAATTGGAGCTTCCCTCCTTCTTCAATTTCCATTGGTGGCTCCATCAGCATACCAAACCAATTGATTGGTTGGGGGCTTCTACCGTGATCAAAGAATCAAGCAATTTGTAAGGTAAAGTGTGAATTTTGAAAAGATGTAGGGGGGAAGAGAGCTTGAGCTCTTGCAAGCACACACACACACTCACAAAACCCTAATAGAGAACACACAAGGTGAGAGGCTGAAAATCTTCTTCTTCTCTACTCAATACTCAACACACCATATATAAGAATAAGAGTACACATAATATGAAAGGTACTCAACCAATACATACACGGGTTCTCTATAGTGTGAACCCGACTAAATGAGCTGGTGCTATAACTATGCCAGTCTCTAGAATGGCTGTCACACAGCCTGTCATCCCACTGGCCACATATCACCCAAGATCTCACCAACCATGCCAGTGGTGTAAGTGTGGGGCCTATCCCCCAGGCGGGTCATCTCAGTGGGGCCACCGCCTCACTAGACGAGCTCGATATCTCAACACTCCCCCTCAAGCTCAACTCCATCTCATGTACACCAAGCAAAGCCCTGAATCTGTGGAGCTTCTCTGTATCCAATGCTTTGGTGAAGATGTCAGCTACCTGATCCTCTGTGCTGACATAAACAAGGTCAAGATTTCCTTCCAAGACCTTCTCTCTGACGAAGTGGTAGTGGACCTCTATGTGCTTCGTATACGAGCATGAAAGACTGGGTTCCTGGCCAACTGTATACTGCTAATGTTGTCACAGAAAATGACAACTTGTCTATCCACTGATAGACCCAAATCTGCAAGTAGCTTTCTCAACCAAGCTACCTCACATATGCTGCCATGGTAGCTCCTCTGTACTCGGCCTCTGTACTTGATAGAGCAACCGTAGGCTGCTTCTTGCTGCTCCAAGTCACAGCAGCACTCCACAAAGAAAACATGAAACCACTGGTAGATCTTCTATCTGAGATACTACCAGCCCAATCAGCATCTGTGTATCCATGTACACATATCTCTGTCCCAGTCTCATAGAATAGTCCACAATGCAAAGTAGACTTCACATACCTCAATAGTGGCGAGGTTATAAGTGATGAGGAGGAGTAGCTTGCATATGTTTGTGATTACCATGGAAGTGAGTTTTTATATGTACACAAGAAACCGTAAGACATAGTCTTGTATAAGTTTTTGTTCTCGATACAATTTCATGATCTTCTTTTGTTTGCAGTATTGCAAATTTGGTGCACTTTGGTCACGCGATCATCACTTTCAAGTGGAGAAAATAGATAAGAAGAGAAAAAAATTTGATTGTGATGTCAAAGAAAAGCTCATGCAAGAAAGTCGTTCAAGTGCAAGTGATCTAAGTAGTGAAGTTGGCATGCTTGATTACTGTGAAATGATACAAGATGTTATAAAGGTTGGGTTTAGAAACTTCTCTATGTTTATTTTTTATGTGAAGTGGTTGAAGGTAGTGTGACTCGAGGACCACAAGCAACCATGCACAGAGATAAGAGAAAATGTTTTTAAGTAGACTCCACAAAGATATGGACAAACCAAAGGGACACATTTGTGCTACCAGAGCATTGTGAGCAAGTTGTCTTCACAGTGGACCCGATAGATCATAGGTGGTTGTTTGTGATATAAATTGATCCACACAATAAACAAATATTTGAAGATATGCAAATTTGAGATGGAGTAGAGGTTGAAGAACCCACTTAAGAAGCATAAGAAATAGATATTGATCCAGTTGAACAAGTAGAAGAAGGATCAAATGAAGGTATAGTAATTCAACATTTACTAGCACTTTAGCAAGAAGAAAACACAACAACTAATCCGAAATTTGAAGAATAAATAGAACAACTTTCAACAAAACCACCTCTAATGCCTAAAATAGAAGAGGATGATACGGAGGCTACACATATTCATGAAGATGCAGATGGAGAGGTAGTTCTGGAAATAGATGTATTCGGAGCCATGGATCTAGCTAAGGATGAGAGAGTCGATGATGAGCTATAACATCTTATTTCAATTTTATTTGCTAAGCAATACTTGGTTTTTGTCCATGTTATCTTTTTTTGCACACCTACTTTTTTTTAAAAGTCCAAAATTAAAAAAAATAGTTTTTGATGCTTATTCTGACTTTTATTTTGATGCCTTTTTTATTATTATTCTAATGTGTATTTCAATGCTTATCTATGACGTTTTCGTCGATGTTTATATCGATACGGCGTGGAAACTATTGATAGTAGGCGTTGGAAATAGGTCATCCTATAGTAGTGGAGAGGTTTCCATCATCTCGAAGAAACAACCTAGATTTGGCTACATAGAAATTTCTTCTATAAATAATCAAAACCCTGGAGGTTACTGAAATTTTTAGCTTGGATGGCCCATCTGCTCCATTGTTGACTAACATCATTAAACTTAATCTTCTAAAAACAACTCATTGATATAAACATTCGTTGCTTCACCATATTGAGCATGTTGCAGAAACAATCTAGTAGAGCTTCTTCAACATTATCTTCATTTTATTTCCACTTAGGGTTTGTCATTATGGGATGATTAATCATTGTTGTGAATATGTGTCTTTTAGTCGCAATGCCCATTCGAGTCATCTTATGAGAAACAAACCTTACAATATCATGACAAATCCTTTATCTCTTTGTCTCATCATGATCCTATTGTACCTCATATAGAATATTTGCTTTGCTTTGTTACGACGATCCCTTTTTTGCTATGCCCATTATTATCTTATGATAATTCATTGTTCCAGATCATAGCCAAGCTAGATTGAGCATCTGGGAATGTCGCATTTGCAAATTTGTTATTAGCTTGAGCAAGATGTTTGGCTGTTTTTTTTCATTGTACCCTCCATGTTGTTTGTTTATTTACATTCGTTGGGAGTGTGTGTGTGTGTGTGTGTGTGTGTGTGTGTGTGTGTGTGTGTGTGTGTGTGTGTGTGTGTGTGTGAGAGAGAGAGAGAGAGAGAGAGAGAGAGAGATAGAGAGCTTCCATGTATATAGAGAGTGCTTGCAGGTTTAGGGCTACACATAGAGAGCTCTCTTTTGACGAGCATGCTTGTCCATCAAATTTTATAGGAAATAGATGAAACTTGCAAGTTTTTCATTGTTTATATGTAATTTTTGATGGCCATGATGTCCGTAAAAAATCAAGCTTAGCTTGAACCATCCAGAATCGAAAGAGGTTACTCTATATACCCAAATAATAATAAGCTTGTCGAATCCTTGAATTTATAGCCATTTCCTAATAAGCTTGTCAAATCCTTGAATTTATAGCCCCATGACAAACTCAAATTTAGGAATTATGGGAAATATGCACAATTTAGGAATAATTCTTTGTTAGATCCAATACAATGTTTACTGTGCGATATGCGAGATTTATTATTGGATGTTCTCAACAAGCATTTGAATAATGCGATTTGATTTATGTACTATTGTACATTTGTAACAAGTATATATGATGTTTGTGGGATGTAAATTTGCCTACACACACACACACACATGCACACCAAGAATTAAGTTTGTTTATATCACATAGCCTCTAGTTGACCATCAAACACAGAAACTTTGGCAAAGAAAGGATATTCAATGTAGCTTTAAGTTGTAAGAAAGACTAGGTGATAGAATTAAAAAGATCACCATCTGTATTGAATCAAAATTCTTGAACAATGGGTGAACCATAAATCTAAAAGCTTAAGAAAGCCTTACAATCTGAATAATGATTGAACTATGAGTTTGGTAGCATCATACAACATTGCTAAAAGATTACGAAGCTAGTTGCCCATGTACTAACAAATCATTCTTGCTCAACTGCACTGACGTGTGATGGTGCCTCACTTTCATGTTGATTCAATTGATTCTGTTTGTCCTTGAGTATTATAGCCTTTGGAATCTTGACTTTCTCTCGAAGTCATCCACCCTTGGGCTTCCATGCCCTAATGATGCAACTAGTGTCTTCCCAGCACTGAGGATCATTTTTGTTCTCTCGCCAATACTTGTTCCAGCAATCCTTATAAACCTCCACAATATCACTCGCATTCTTCTTCTTTGATATTGGTGCCCAATATTGTATCTGAACTTGTAGGTACTTTATCGAGTTGTTGTTTTGATCAACATCACTTGTTGTCACTCCCAACCATATTGGGCAATTTGCATCACAAGGTTGTACAAGCACAAAATTACCCAACCATATTGGGTAATTTGCATCACAAGGTTGTACAAGCACAAAATCTCCTTTAGACACATCAAGAGTTGGGTTGAACTCTTCAGCAGGTCTGTTGCGCATTGGACCACAATAATGGTTCTTATTTACATCAAACCCTTCATCTACATTATCCTCCACTAAGAGGCTCAGCTTTTTCGCATACACTCGTTGGCCAAAAGTCATGAAATCCAATGTCTTCCCTTGCACTAGGGGTTTGCATGTTTAGCGTAAGATTCTCCCAATAGGCAAGAACCGCGGATTGATCCACTTAGCATAATCACTTTGGTCTCCTTTCTCTTGCAAGTGCTCTTTTCACCAATTGACATGTTTTTTTTAGCCCTCCACAACCTTCTCATTTTCCTTAACATACTCAAAGGGTGGCAATACTTTTGGAAAACCTTCAGGAAGCTTGGGTCCTCCCTGGTCATTTCTCTTCCAAAACTCTATACCGCTTTCTGGTAACCAATCAACATTTTTAGGGTGTACTTTGTATTACATCAAAGGTATTCCATCAATCATATAAAACATGAATTGCAATGGCTTTGAATGTCCAATCAAGCTATTGGCTCCATCATGTAAGCATCCCTTGGCAAAGCCTTTGAAGTCTGCCACCTTTTGTAGGAGAAAGGGTGCTGGATGCATGCTAACACACTCATTAAAGATCTTCATCAAATGTGGAAGTGTGAAAATGGTTTGTTTCCTCAACTTCTCAGAGAAACGACTAAACAATGCATCAATATCTTCATGAGTATGACCAACCATAAGAAAACCAAGCTGCACCATGTCAAACACTCCTCGTGCAACCAATAGGGATAGATAGGCAAATACATAACGATTCTTATTTTCAGAACCACAATTGTCAAGTTGCAACAACAACGTCCTTGGCAATCTCTTGAAAAATGTCCTTGAATTTGATGGCATTAAACTTGAGGCATTGCCATTGCCCCTATCCTGCACATGTGTGTTAGTATGAAAGACTGACTGCATATGTGAAGAACAATTTCCCTTTGTATCCACATTTGTTTCTACATGTGTCTCTGCATCTGCATCCTCAATGCTCTGCTTGCAATATGCATTTCTATCCTTCAGCACTTCCATATGCTGATACAGGGCCATAGTAGACAAAACACAATCAAAAAGATCTGTTCGTGGTTCTGCATCTGAGTTTTGTGAGCTCAAGTCACTATACATGTGTTGCTCTCCTCTTTCTTAGTTTCTCAAACATTTTGAGAGAGATGAAATTGTGAAGTTGGGATCACTTGGCCATAACCCCAAGGCAAAGTGACCATAAGCTGTTTGTCCATGTCCATGAGTGAGCATTCATGTTAAGGATACTAGAAGCCTCTCAACCCCATTGAGAGATTTAGGAACTGGTTTAATTTGTGGTATGGTAGTCTTGCTATCTTATCATGTATAATATACAAATACCTGTTTGGGTTCATTTCGGAAGAGCTCCTCCAAGCATAGTATAGATTTCTACAACTCATTTGCTGCAACATGTGTGCCCTTCTTTGTGCCATGTATTTGGCACGCTCCTCTTGATTTTTTGTTGATTCCAACTTGACCTTGATTGCTGTACAAATGTCGCATTTTGAGAAGGTGCTGGTTTTTGATAAACTAATTGTCTTGAACTTGTGCTCCACAATCTTGAGAATGATGGTTGTGACAGTGGTCGGTATTCGAATGAGACAAGTGTGTCATTCACTTCATGCAATATGTCCACCTGTTTGTACATTGCTGGTAGATTGCTGGTAGAACATGTTGGGTCTCGCGGGCTCTATGCATAGTTGTCCTTGACCTATGTGGCATTTGATCGGCATTATTATCTATGAAGCCCTGTATGATTGATTTTGCAATCTCAACATGTGTCATGCCCTTCCGTATTATCCCATTGTTGCCATGACTAACATTACATGCACCATTCAAGAACTTCTTTCTGAGCCTATAGAACGTTGACTTACCAATGTCATGCATTACATACCATGCTTTACTACAAACCTTCTTCCCATCAAATATGAACTCAAAGCACTCGGCATCTTGACCTTGTCTATAGGCCATGCCCATGCAATCTAGTACAAATGTGTATCATGTACTATAGCTCTGTCCCCAAAAGTGTACCCTAGCTTGCATGATTTTGATCTATCTCCAAATTGACAACATCGCTTCTCGCAGCAATCAATGGTTGCGACGTTGTGAATGTTTGCAACATCACATTTTTTGCTAGCTCCATGGGTTTTATCGTAAATTTTCATTACCCTTACCTTATGGACATAGCTCCTTTTCTTATTTGTCCCTTCAATGATATCATAGTAAGTGATCATGGCATCATGGTGTCTGTCATCATAACTATCGCCATCATTGTCCTCTACATCATCATCCTCTTTTTCATCACTTGAACTATTTAGGCTGTCAATATTTTTTTGCATGAAGTGATCTTGAATACCCTCATCAATAGAAGAAGATTCTGTGTCCTTCACTAATGGTTCACCATTCTCAAATGTGAGTTGCCTGATCGGCCAACTAACCAAATTCAGACCTGAAACACAAGTTGAACTTCCCAAGCTACTCTCCCCTAGTTCTCTACAATCTATAGCCTCGTATGGGTGGACCAGCAATATTACTCCATTGCCAAGTTTTGTAGATCTGTTGTCATCCCCACAGAGGATGACACTTTTCTCTTTCCAGCTCTCCCTATCTATAAAGTGATCTTCTTGATCAACAAGAAGTTCTGCAAAATTATCCTCTTTGGTATTAGTAATGTCTTTGTCCATAACAAGGTTGACCAATGGCCATTTGATGATGCTTCCAACTGCTTGAGACATTGTTCTTGCATCCATTGCGGCAAATGGAATGAGAAATGTGTCATCAAAGCTTTGTTGAACATGTATTGCTGCACATGTCTCACCAATGAATTGAAAACCACATGTTTGAGATGCATCAATGGAATGAATAACCCCGCGTGCCTTCCTTGCAGAACCATCAATGAGAAACCTTGCAATCCCTGAGAAAATCAAGATCTCAATAAGAAATATTGAAGCGATGTTTTTACGGTAGTACACAAAACTATGAATGTAATTCAATCTCATCAGGCTCCAACCAAAGTTTGAATCTCACCTATCAATGCTGGTTTGCTAGGAGGCTAGGCTCCATCTAAAGATTGAGCCTTGCCTGCATATGCTATCTTGTTAATAGGAGGCTCCATGAGCCTCACCATCATATGTTAGTTTGCTAGGAGGCTCCAGTTAAAGTTATCATGCATAATATATTAGTTTGCATATGTTAGCTAGAAGGGTAGGCTCCTCCAACAAAAGTTTGAGCCTCACTTGTGGATGCTAGTTTGCTTCTAGGAAGCTAAAAGTAAAGTTTGAACCTCACCCACAGATGCTAGTTTGCTTGGAGGCTCCAACTGAAGTTTGAACCTCACCTTCATATGCTAGTTTGCTATTAAGAGGTCCCAATTGAAGTGATAATCCTCACCTCATGTATATGCTAGTTTCCCAAGAGGTAGGCTTCATCACCCTCTGCATCTGGCCACAGCGTTTCATTAGGATTTTGAGTCAAGGTATGGTGTCAATTAGCCATCAATGTTTCATAGGTACAAAAGGCAAAGGTGAGTGGTTACAACAGCAGCAACAAAGGCAAAGAGAAAGCAATAGAGAGAAACAATATGCTAGTGAAGAGAATGTGACATGGAAATGAGCAAATGGACATTGGATTTGAGACTCTTCTCCTTCGGTTGAAACTCAAGTTTGAGCCATTGTGCATTATATAGATTTTAGTTGAATTTTTAATCGCATAGTTTATAAGTATATTTGGGTGTATGGGGAAAGAGGGAAGAAAAGAAGAAATATCAAGCTCAAGATCAAGCTCAAGGCTCAAACTTGAGTTTGAGCCTCGTCTATTACACAAGCAAGTAGGAATAGAGAGGGAAGCTAGGATAATCCCAGAGAACAAGTGGGGTGTGGGTGAAGAAGGGTATATAAACAAAAGTGAAACTAACTATAATCAAAAGACCTGGGACCTGGGCCTGGGCTTGGGCTTGGGCTTGGGAGAAGAAACCGAAACCGAAATCTTCTTTCTGCCTCCTCACGCTCCCGAGTCTCATCGTGCGGCGCTCCGCCCCTGGCTGTTGCCCTCCCGACTGCCTGCCCACCCCGTCTCTGGCTGCTGCCCTCCCGATCGCTCTCCCCGTCTCCGAGTCTCGTCGTGTCGCACTCTGCCCCCCTGGCTACTGCTGCCCTCCTCCCCGCCCCGTCTTCGAGTCTCGCCGCCCCCGTTTGCCTCCTAGCGCCGTGCCGACCATGCACTGCTATCCCTAGCTGCTGCCCTCCTGACTGCCCGCCTTGTCTCCAAGTCTCGTCGCCCCCGTCTGCCTCCTCTCACCATGCGGTGCTCTCAACCGCGCACCGCCGCCCCTGGCTGCCCGAGTCTCGCCGCCACGCACCGCCGCCCGAGTCTCACCGCGCACCGCCACCCCATCGCCCCGTCTGCCTCTGCTTGCCCGCATCGTCCCGTCTCCCTCCCGACTGCGTTTGAAATTCAAATTTCCCCCCCAAATTCGCCTCTACCTGGCTGCTGCCCGCACCGCCCTGCCGACCGTTTTTGAAATTCAAATTCCCCCCCAAATTTGAATTTTTGAATTTCCCCCCCAACTTTGAAATTTGAAATTCGAATTCCCCCCCCAACTTTGAAATTTGAAATTCAAATTTCTCCCTTCCCCCCAACCGGCAAAGTGTCGGACGTCCCATCCATGTAAAAAAAGAATGTCTCGCCTTAATTAAACAAAGTGCAAAGTGTCCGACCTCGCCTTTGAACCAAACCAAATGACCTGCGAACCCTAAACGCGACCCACAGCAATTCTGTGTGGTGAGCGTACAGTGCTCGTCATCGTAATCGCCATCGCGCATGCGATTCTGCACCCAAAGAGATTCTGTGTGGTGAGCGTACAGTGCTCGTCATCGTAATTGCCATTGTATGCAATAATCATCTCTGTTTCCTATCTCTGAAGTACTCGCTCAGCCGTGCATTTCAAGCAGTTTCTTTTCCTCCCGCAATCGACACGTCTGCATTGGTTCCGACCTCTGTTTCTTGCAAAACCATCACGCCCACACGCCATCGGAGACTTCAAGCATCCGTCACGTCTGTGCAACATCGGATACTTTCGTGTGTCCATCTGCGTTTTGTGGTTCCCTCATCTAATTGAATACTTTACGCAACGTCAATCGTTGCTCGTCGTAGATTATTTGCACTTCTTGCTGCTCTCTTTTGTATCTTCACATATGTCGAGAACCTGTAAAATTGATCTTTGTGCACATTATATAATCTAAATGAGAAGGGATCCCTATATAAACATGGTATATGTGTCACATATCTGAGTGCACAACTTGGATATAGACTCCACCTTAAGTTCGAGCCTCCCCTACATAGAACTTATGTGTTAACGCTCGACCTAGATTGAGTCTTTGTTCTCCATGTTAGTGTACCCCGGCCTTAAGGCTCGAACTTGAGTTTGAGCCTTTGCTCTCCATGCTAGTGCACCCTGGCCTTAAGGCTTGAACTTGAGTTTGAGCCTTTGCTCCTTTGCTGTCCATGCTAGTCCACCCCAGTCTTAAGGCTCGAACTTGAGTTTGAGCCTTTGCTCTCCATGCTAGTGCACCCCGGCCTTAACGCTCGAACTTGAGATTGAGCCTTCGTTCTCCATGCTAGTGCACTCCGGCCTTAAGGCTCGAACTTGAGTTTGAGGCTTTGCTCTCCATGCTAGTGCACCCCAGCCTTAAGGCTCGAACTTCAGATTGAGCCTTTGATCTCCATGCTAGTGTACCCCGGCCGCCTTAAGACTCGAACTTGAGTTTAAGCCTTTGCTCTCCATGCTAGTGCACCTCGGCCACCTTAAGGCTCGAACTTCAGATCAAGCCTTCATTCTCCATGCTAGTGTACCCCGGCCTTAAGGCTCAAACTTCAGATCGAGCCTTCACCCCGGTCTTAAGGCTCGATCTTCAGATTGAGCCTTCGTTCTCCATGCAGTGTACCCCGGCCTTAAGGCTCGAACTTGAGTTTGAGCCTTTGCTCTCCATGATAGTACACCCCGGTGTTAAGGCTTGACCTTCAGATTGAACCTTTGTTCTCCATGCTAGTGTACACCGGCCTTAAGGCTCAAACTTGAGTTGGAGCCTTTGCTCTCTGGATGCTAGTGTACACCGGCCTTAAGACTCGATGCTAGTGTACACCGGCCTTAAGACTCAAACTTCATATTGAGCCTTTGTTCTCCATGCTAGTGTACTCTGGCCTCAAGGCTCGAACTTGAGTTTGAGCCTTTTCTCTCCATGCTAGTGCACCCCTAGCATCTGAGTGCACAACTTGGATATAGACCCCACCTTAAGATCAAACCTTCCCTACATGGAACTTATGTGTTAAGGCTCATTCTCCATGCTTAACTTTACATGGAACTTGGCCTTAAGGCTCCAACTTGAGTTCAAGCCTTGCCTATCTATGTTAGCGTATCCCTAGCATATGAGTGCACAACTTGGATCTAGGCTCCATCTTAAGTTCGAGCCTCTCCTACATAAAACTTGGCCTTAAGGCTCAAACTTGAGCTTGAGCCTTGTCTCTATATGCTAGTGTACCCCTGTCATATGAGTACACAACTTGGAAATAAGGCTCTAGCTTAAGTTCAGGTTTCCCCTATATGGAACTTGGCCTTAAGGCTCCAATATACTAGTGTACCCCTAGCATATGAGTGCACAACTTGGATCTAGACTCCACCTTAAGTTCAAGCCTCCCATACATGGAACTTCGCCTTAAGGCCCAAACTTGAGTTTGAGCCTTACCTCTCTATGCTAGCGTACCCCTAGCATATGAGTGTACAACTTGGATCTAAGCTCCAGCTTAAGTCGAGCTTCTGTATGGATTAAGTAAATGCAAGTGAGGCCCTTGCTATTCAAGAAAACTAAGTGAAGCATCATTAATTGTAGCATGCATTAAGTTTCTTAAGTTTGATAGGTTTTGATTTGATATGTAGCATTTAAATCCAATTTTTTCTAAGGTTTTGAAAATTTTTTTGTGCTTCACAGGAATGGAAGCTAGCAGAGCACCCGCTACCTCACAACCACATGGTGCACCAATCTTTACTCTGGATGCTCTTGAAACAATAACTCAAGCTAAAAGTGTCACTCCTAGAATTAAGGTGGATAAAGCCTTCGAATTAACAAAGAAGGAGTAAAATGGTTTGTGGATAGCTACGATGCTAGTGCAAACTTCAAAGGAGTCCTCCATTTGTTTCTGTCTCAAGGTGATACATCATATGGAGATATGGGGATTATGGTAGGTGCTAAGGATGATGTGGATGCAAGAGCAAACCCATGCTTCACATGCAATGTATTGCCAGAAGGAGAAACTACAAAAGCAAATAAGTTTTGCTTATCATTGGAAACTTTTCACCCAGCAGACATGACTGGCAGTAAACTAGGAAAGGACAATTCTATTGTAAAGCTAGGATTGAAGATCATTGACTTTTCCAATCAAGAAGACTCAGGGGTGGATAATGTGGAGGACCTGGTGAAAGCGGTGAGGCATGCAAAGAAGGATTTGGATTCACAAAAAAAGTCCATACCTAAAAAGGAGACAACAACCACTCAAGTTAGGAAAATTGTGGAGAAAAAAGGCAGGGCCATAGTGACGAGTGCACTTGAAGCATCTAGAAATGCTGGTGCAACTTCTTCAAAACATAAAAAGGAGGGTGACAAAACAAAATTCCTTGATGTAAGCACAATAGCAGATGAAGACATGGCAGGCTCTCAGGTGCAAGAAGAGGAGCAAGCACTTGCAAAGAAGAGAAAGTCAAAGCACTCTACAAAGGTTCAAGAAATCTCTTCAAAGAGGCAAAGGACAAAACCCACAAGTGGTTCAAAGGAGATAAATGCGTCCGATGATGAGCTAATGGAGGTTGAGACTCCAAACAAGGGCAGCAAAGTAATGATCTCATTAGAAATAAAGAAGGGATATTATCCCTTTGGTCTAAATGAGGTCTTCAGCATTGATGTGATGAAATGTTATCCTGCTCCTTCGAACTATGTGTATAGAAGGTTAAATAAGGATTGGGTTCGTATTTTGACCCAAGACTTTATTGAGGACCCAAAGCAAGAGGAGATACTTGCAATTTTGCTGCCCTGACGAAGAAGAAGAAGAAGAAGCCAGAACTCAAGCAAGGAAGCTTAGGAGGTATGATGGCCGTGTGGAGAAATGGCTAGATAAGAAGCTTCTTCGATGTTGGGAAGGCCCCTTCAGGATAAAGCAAAAGTTCAAAAATAACACCTATATTCTAGCTAATGCAAGTGGTCAGGAGGTTCCCGAACGTGCCAATGAGTACCGACTAAAGATATTTTACCCTCGAGCACCATGGTCAGCAGACCCCCAAGACAAGCATTGAGGATCTGTTGGGGGGGGGAAGATGTGACATGAAAAATTGATATCTTTCATTTTCAATTTTGTACATATTTTGATGGTTTCTCAATGGTAATAAGGTGGAAGCTTGTCCAAGAAGATTGCGGCGCCCACAATGGAATAACGGCGTGGTGATGCGGTGGCTTGGTGGCTACCTTGATAACAGCATTCTATCTTCAAATATAATGGTTTTACTTGATTTAGGGTGCACACATTGTAAATGCCACAAGTATGCTTGATAAATACTTTGGTATGGTAGATAGGCTAGTGATGTGGAAAATAAAAGTGGGCCTTCATGCTCACATGGATTTTAATTGTATTATTGATATAGTATTTACCATAAGGCTACAAGTTGGGGAGTGTGGAAGGCATGTGGAGGAGTGTGTGTAGGTACATAATTGGAAAAGATTCTTCTAGAATGCCTACATGGAAGAGGAGAGTTCCGCCATGTGTAAGTGGGATCTCCACCTACATGCCACTTAGAGTTGGCTATTATCTCATCACACTTTGAAAGTGAAAAAGTCTTCAATTTTATAATCAATAGAAGACTTAGCCTAAGAGGACAATTGATATGGTGACATCTACCCTTATTTCACTGAAGGGTTCAATATTTTTATGTTGTAATTTGTAACAATAGAAGAGAGGGTGATTCTCCACCTATAAAAAGAGCCCTCCTTTCCCTCTCAAATGAATGAATGAATGAAGCCTGCATTTTGTGTCATTGCCATTCTCTTATCTTCAAACCCTTATTCAAACACTCTCTTTACATGTCAATGTCTCATTTAGCATTAAAGCTCCTCATGCTTAACCCAATTTTGGACCTCTTTGATGATGCATGATAAGTGGGATAAGGAGTTATTATTTTGGTGGGCCTATGACATTGTCGCCCTCCTTTGGAGGTAGCAATGGTTTTAGTATAATGAGCATGTGGAAAGACTTTGGGGACCATAGGTAAATCTTTACAATTGTCCGCTGAGCAATGTTAACCCTTAGCCTCTAGCTTGAATCACGAAGGAGATGAAAGGCAAGAGGCTATGTGAAAATTGAGGTTTCATGCAAAGAGAGAGAAGTGTAGTTTTTATGGTGTAATACCCAAATTTCAAAGAGAGAGAAGTGTAGTTTTTATGGTGTAATACCCAAATTTCAATCCTCGGTAATTCATCACTCGAGTATTGGTTTCTAAAATTGATCATATGGCTAGGAAGCTCTTTATATGCTCTTTCCACTCATGTATTTAATTTCTCAATCCTTTACTTCATTGATGATCAGAATTTCTCCCAAAGTTGCTAACTTCTAGGCAAATTTTGGCATTTTTATAGTCTTGTAGTAAAATGCTCATAACTTTTTGCTCGATTGTCCGTTTTCATCAAAAGTTTTTATATAGGTGCGAAGCTCTACATACCTATGTAATCCTCTTTTGAACAGTCTATATGGATTTAAAACTGTAATTCTTTGTGTATCTCTGTTTTTATAGACTTTTGGCCATTATTTCTTCTTAATAATGATTAATTCCTCTTAATCTCTTATCAAAAAGAAAATCCCATGTATCTTATCCTCTTGTAAGTGATTGCTATATTCTTTAACTTTAAGATGTTCCGTCCAAATCTCCCAATTTGAACGGATGAACCTTACCAACATTCCCGGTATGTTTTTATTCACATAATCCTGAGTCGGAAGATTTTCTTCCAACAAAGAATTGCCCTCTTATTTGGAGCTGCAAGACTGGTAAAAGTTATTGCTTCTCCTGAGCCTTTGATCTTTCCTACCATGAATTATGATCTCACCTTTGATGTGTCTATCTTTATCTTAACCTAGGGAGAGAAAGGGAGGTGAGGAGGCTATGAGGTTTCATACAAGTGTGTTTTGATTCTAAGAAGTGTGTTTTGATTCTAAGAAGTGACCGAAGTCAAAACCCCAACTTTGCATCACAGCTTTTGGTGGAGACGGCGGGCAGGTTTTACTTAGAATTATTCTATTTTAACCTCAAGGTCCTGCATGATTAAAGAAAAGTTATTTTGAAATAAGTACATTTTTCTTGTTTGCTACTCATCTTTTGGTGCAAGATGTTCAACATTCTAGTGTTCCAAGGATCGGAAAGAGAAGACCCAGGGAGTTATCTCCGAGAGTTTAACCGAGAATGTCGCTTGACGGGTTGGTCTATGAAGAAGAGGGCAACAATACTTCCAGATTTCTTGGAGGGTGTGGCCTTAGATTGGCATGAGGCTTTGCCAGAGGAGTCCAAAAATGATTGGGAAAGGTTGACCAAAGCAATGAAGGAGAGATTTGGGATAGTGGAGTCACCAAATGCTTTACTATTGCAATTGGATCAGATTTTCCAAAAGGAAGGAGAGTCAATTTTTGCCTTTTTAGTGAGGTATGAAGCCTTGTTCATCAAATATCAACAAGCTTCTTTACATGTTGTTACTTCTTCTTTTTCACCTTCTATGGGAGATTCAAAGAGTTCTTTAGCATTGGAGCACCTTAAGATGAGCAAGTTTATCATGGCTTTGGATCCCCGCCTGCATGGAAAAGTTATTAACAAAGATCCCACTAATTTTAAAGAGGCTCTTCATATTGCTTTGAAGAAGGAGGCCACTCTTGATATTGAGTCCACATTCCCATCGTCTCCGAGTGTGCCGACCCCATGACAAGTAGAGATAGCCTCAACATCTCAGGTGCAAGCTCCATTCTTGGATCATAACATTGCACAACTTATGGTAGAATTTGATGATTTGAAGTTACACTTAGTCAACGTAAGGCCACCTAGGGTTCCATGAGTTGAGGATAAACCTAGGAATAGAAGTAGTGTCACATGCTATGAATGTCAAGAGAAGGGGAACTATCGCACTGAGTGTCCAAAATTGAGGAAAATAGAGGATACAAGTTTAGCACTTTTAGAGGAAACATGCTCAAAAGAAGAAGAGGAAACATTGATGCCATTAATGGCAAAAAGGGGTCGTAAAACTAGGAGCCAAGAAGAAGAAGAACAAGAAGATAAATATGAAGAAGAGGAGAAAAATAATAAGAAGAAGAAGTCGTTTAGGAGAAAAATTGGACAATCTGACTTTCCTCTTGGACAAGGATCTCTTAGTTATGACCTCTTAATAGATCTTAGGGAGAAAATGGCATAAATCACATTTGGGCAGCTTTTGGTACTCTCTCCAAAGCTCAGAAAGGAATGGGGTAAGCTGGCTACTAGCACAAGGGCTAAGAAAAAGAAGAAGAGGGATAATGGGACTCCTATGGCTTAAAAGTTTGATATTGATGTAGGAGATGATGTGCCTATGATTGATGTCATCATTTAGGGGCAAACAATTTCTAATGCATACATTGATGGAGGTGCGTCAATCAATGTCATGAGTGAAAAAACAAGTTATCTCCTACTAACTCTCCCTATCGCATCAAACTTGCTGATAATACTAGGGTGAAAACCTTAGGAATTGTCAGGAATTTGGAAGTGGATGTATGTGGTATTTCTGTGCCTACAACTTTCCAGGTCATTCCTACAAAGCCTGATGCTAGGTCTTACCCATTGATGTTGGGTAGGCCATGGATTTGCCAAGTGAAGACAATTCAAAAGTGGGAGACATGTGATCTTATTCTACAAGGTGAGAATAAGAAGGTCCACTACAACATCAAGAGTCATCGCAAGAAAGTGGTAAGAGGTGAACCTTCTACTTTTGAAAGTTCACAGTCATCCGATGAAGAGGAGACAAGTGGTAGCTCTGAGGATTCCATCTCAGGAGGGAGTTGCATTTGGTCTTTCCCTGGGAAGGGATCGAGGGGATGCTGAAGACAATGGAGCCTTGGAAGGGAAAGCTTCTTCAATCATGTTCAAAAAAGGAGATGTGGACCTCACTAGTCTTCACCAACAGAATGAACTTCTTGATGAGTCCATACATTAGGAACTCAATGGAGTCTTCTTGGGCCCTTTTATTTGGCAGTTTAAGGAAGTCAAACCTTTTCTCTTAAGAAGAAACGTTTTCTAATTTGAAGCTTCAAAACGGCTACTTTATTCGAATTTGAATTTGGGGGGAAAAATGGAATTTAAAATCTAGCGGATAAAACCATATCATGTAACATATCTATGGAAAGCTCTTGATGCGTAGATCACGGATCTGTAATCTCCGCTCAGATCGGAGCTTGTATGTAGAAGTTATGGAGGTCCGAAAATTGTAAAATTGCCCCCTCCCCTTTTTGGGGGAAAAAGTGCACCCTTTGACCACTCTTACACCTCTCTTACAAACCAATGGTTTTTGCTTACATGGCGGGCTCCTATTTGTCAAAAAGTTAAACGTTTCCATAACCTCATGGCAAATTAAAGGGCCCAAGAAGACTCCATTGAGTTCCTAATGGCAGGTACTGAAAGGGAGAATTACTTAAAGGTGATGGATGGATTTCCTAACCTTTTGCAAATAGCTACTCACAAGTATGCCAAGTTACCCTAGTAGAGCACAAGATTGATCTCAAGTCCCAAAGTAAGCGACTGGTACAGCGGGGCTAAGGCATTTGGGAGTAGTGCAAGCGGAGGTGCTTAAGAATGAGGTAACTAATTTTCTTGAAGCTGGATTTATTTTTCCAGTAGAGAATTCAGAGTGGATTTTCCCTATTGTAGTCACTCCCAGAAAGGGTGGAAAATGGCATGTGTGTGTAGACTTTTGCCCTCTGAATGCATGCACAAAGAGGGATTATTATCATCTACCCTTTCAGGATGAGATTTTGAATCAAGTTGTAGGTGATGAGTTGTATTCAGTGTGTGATGGATACTCTGGATACTTTCAAATTTGAATTTGTGAAGAAGATCAAAGGAAAACCTCATTTATCACCCCTTGGGGAGTGTATGCCTATAGGGTGATGCCATTTGGCTTGAATAATGCACTAGCAACTTTTCAATGCTTCATGAGTCAGGTATTTGCACCTTACTTGGGAAAGTTTATAAGGGTCTTTTTGGATGATTTTTGTATTTATTTAAACCACATGGATCACTTGGAAAAGTTGAGGTTGGCCTTGCAAAGTATTGAGATGATGCAAAAGGGTGTCTTAATCCTAGAAAATGCCACTTGGCATGAAGGAAGGTGGTTCTCTTGGGACATGTTATCTTGGAAGAAGGCATAGAGATGGATCCTGAGAAAATGTAGGCAATTGTGGCCCTCCCACCACCTACCAATGTAAGGGAGGTAAAGAGGATTTTGGGTAAAACAAAGTATTACCAACGCCTTATTGACATGTTCTCTGAGAAGATGTATCCTATAAATCTATTGACAAAGAAGAATGTTTTGTTCTAATGGGGGCCCGATCAAATTCAGTCTTTTTGTTTGCTCAAGGAATGCATGAGTTAAAGTCCAATTGTGTAGCCTCCTAGGTGGGGGGAGGACTTTTATCGGAACCCAAGTGTCTCATCACATTTAGTGGGTGCTATACTCTTGCAGAAGGGAGAGCAAGCGTGTATGCATCCAGTGTATTATGCAAGCCGAAAACTCACTGATGCCAAGGAGAGGTATGGTGAAATGGAGAAAGGTGGTTTGTCTCTTGTTTTTGTAGTAAAGAAGTTCGAGTCATACTTGTTACCTCGCCCTTTTTTCTTCCTCACATCTCAACCTTCTTTACAATTCTTGGTTTGCAAACCCAATCCTACCGGAGGAAAGTTAGCAACTGCTTTCACTATGCATTTTGATGGAGCCTTTAGCCCTTCCAGGTAATGTGGGGCTGGGGAGATAGTTTTATTTGATCTAGAAGGAAAAGAGGTATGGGCCAAGGGTAGGGAATTTCCAAAGGCTGTATCAAATAATGTGGTTGAATACAATGCATTTATTTGGGAATTAGAAGATTGCATAAAAGATAGACTTAAAGAGGTAGAGGTTAAAGGGGATTCGCAATTGCTCATCCGACAAATGAAAGGAGAATATAAGGCAAGGAGTCCTAATCTCCAAGAATTGTATAAAAGGGCAATGGAGTTAAAAGAAGCTTTTGGAGGTTAAAGGGGATTCGCAATTGGTCATCCGAAAAATGAAAGGAGAATATAAGGCAAGGAGTCCTACTCAGGGCAATGGAGCTAAAAGAAGCTTCTGAGTTTTGTAAATTTGTTTATGTTAACAGGAAGGATAATCAAAAGACTGATGAATTGGCTATACTAAAACTTTGGCTTCTTTCAAAAGTATCTATTCTTACATTAATGGATACAGGTTGGGCTTGAGCTCCGGCCTGAGCTCCAAGATGTTCAACACTATTTAGATACAGAATACTTCCCTCCTGGATTGAATCCTCAACAGAAGCAAAGGCTTACAAGGCCAGCTCATCCTTACACAATTCTAGGGGATGTTCTTTATAAGCAAGGTAAGGATAAGATTCTTTAGAGGGTAGTGAGCTTGGAAGAATCTAAAAGGATTATGGATTAATGTCATGAATGTTCAAGTCACTTTGCCTCAGCCAGCACAACTCGGTGGATCCTTAACACAGGTTATTATTGGCCTCGACTTAGCAAAGATGTCTATGAGTGGTGTAGAAGGTGTGAAGTGTGCCAGGCATATGGGTATAAGAAATTGGTTCCTGGACCCTTAAACTCTATCCCAGCATATGGTCCATTTGAAAGGTGGGGATTAGATTTTGTGGGCCCACTTCGTCGTTCCTCACATGGGAAGTATTACATATTGGTGGCCATAGATTATGCAACAAGGTGGGCAGAAGCAAAGGCCATGGTCAATAATAAAGCAGTAGCTGTGGCATCCTTTCTCAAGGAATACATATGTGCCCAATTTGGGTGTCCATTAGAAATCCTTATGGGGGGAGGTCTTTCAGGAATGACTTGATTGAAGCTTTGGTGTAAAAAATAAAAATAAAGCATGCTATGTCAACTCCCTATTATCCCCAATGTAATGGTTTAGTAGAAAAAACTAATGGACTGCTTTGTGGATCTTTGTCTAAGCTAGTGTATACTATGAGAATAGAAAGTGGGATGTGCATTTGCCAACAGGTCCTATGGGCCTATAGGACAACTCACAAACTCTCTCTTGGTTTCACACCTTTTCAGTTAATTTATGGAATGGAGGCTATTTTGCCAATAGAATTGGAAATCACAAGCCTTCGCACATCTTTTGCACGCTTGAATAATAAAGAAGAAACACATGCCCAATGCCTAGTACAACTGGAGACCTTGGATGAGAGGCAACTTCAGGCACTTCAAAATTTGGAGGCTGCACAACAACGGTGCAAGCCAAGGCATGACACTCTCAGGAGGATAATAGAAAATATCATTATTTCAGTATAATACTGCAATGGTATAGTTCTCATATTTTTTTACAAAGAGCTAAGGATCTATTTATAGGTGAGGGAGGCCTCTAACCAAGTCCAACTAGTTTCTAGAGTTTTCCAGGTTCAGTTTGGCTGAATTTGGACAAGATTTGGACCTAGTTTGGCTCCCTTTTGATTTGGTTTGATCTAGGAGAGAGGAGAGATAAAAATATCACAATATTTTTGAGTTTAAAACTCCACCACACATGTGAAATAGGTGCCTCCCTGAAGAGCCCCATTCTCCTTACCAAGGTGTCAAAATTGAATCATTATACCCAAAATATCTCTTTTTTTAGTAATATTCATAGTTTTTTACTAATAAACCTTGTCTTTAGTCAACTCTTCATCTTATGTGAGTATTTACTCATTTTTGAGCGTTTTTCTTTTAATTCTTCAATTTATCTCCTCCCTACATTTGGATTAATCTTATTGGTCCCATAAGAACCTTAATTGGACCATAATCCAAAAATTTCTGAAAATCTGGACCCTTAGGCTAAGGTCCTTTTTACCTATTTTCAATTAATTCCAATTGCACATTGGTGGTCTATATCCCACTCTAGGGGGTCTAGGTGGGTGAGCATTTACTAAGTGAAGCTTAAGATCAGCAAACTCAGCCCCATAAGTTATGTAATATTGTGATCTAATGTAGTGGATGAAGGTGCCTTTGATGTTGACAAGAAGTAGTTGAAGGGACATCCACTTGAGAAGTTGGAATTTCCATAGTTATGGAAGCCTGAAGTGTTGACTCAATTTGAAGGGCAGCCTCCTTCTTCATAGCAATCCAAATGGGCTTCTTGAAAACCATTGGGGTCTTTGTTAAAGACCTTTTCTCACAAAGAAGGAGCCAAGGCCATGACAAACAGGATCATTTTTAGGTGCCCCATTGCCAAGGAGCTCTTAGAATCCACTATGGAAGAAGAAACTACAACATGTAAGGAGGCATGCAGGTATTTGTCAAACAAGGCTTCATACCTCATGGAGAAAGCAGAAATCGACTCCCCCTCTTTTTGAGAAAGACAATGCAATTGTAGAAGCAAAGCATTTGGTGACTCCACTAACCCAAATCTCTCATTCATTGCCTTGCTTAGCTCTTCCCAATCCTTTTGAGAATCTTCTGGCAAGCCTTCATGCCATGCCAAAGCTGCAGCACGTTCCAAGTAATCAGGAAGTATCTCTGCTCGCTGCTACAATGAGCAACTTGCTATCCTACATGCGACTAAACTCTCACAGAGGTAGGCCCTTGGATCTTCTCCTTCACTTCCATGAAATACTAGAATCTTAAGCATCTTTGCAATTGGGAAAGAAATGCACAAGCCTTGGCACTTTGTTACAAGCACAATACTAACTTGTGACTATGAATCCATTCACAAATTATTTCCACCATGTGATCTTTGACAATATCATTGAGCCTAAATAGCCCACAAGTATGAGGAATCCATTGGATGTGAATGCAATTCAAGTGAATCCTTCTTACAATGGGTAATGCACATAGCAACTTGAGAGCAAGATACTACTCCTCATTTGCATTAAAAAATAAGGAAAAAAACATTAACATGTACATTCTCAAAGGTATCATCAACATTGACCCACCAACTTAACTTTTTTGCACACTATGAAGCTATTGTAGTCACCAAACCCCATGCTACCATGGTATACCTTGTCAGCGTCGACCTGAATGTAAGGGAGAATGGCATGTCATGCCATTCTCCTCTTTAAGGTGATGGGTGGACTTGAGAATAGCAACCACTAGAATTATTCCCTATAAGTAAGAGGCAAGGGCAGTGGTTCCACTCTACACCTCAAGATGATGGGATGTGAGGCGTTCATAATGGCACCACTTCCCTGTAAGTAAGAGGCAAGGGTAGTGGTTCCACTCTACACCTCAAGATGATGGGATGTGAGGCATTCATAATGGCACCACTTCCATTACTTGAATGTAAGGGAGACTCGCACTGCTACCATTCTCCCCATGAAGTGGTAGAAGGCCTTGATAATGGCACCTCTACCATTCTTCCTAGAATGTAAGGGATAATGGCACCACTTCCTGAATGCAAGGAAGAATGCCAGTCATGCCATTCTCCCCTTCAAGGTGATGGGAGGACTTGACAATGGAAGCCACTACCATTCTTCCTTGAAAAAGTAAGGGGGAATGGCAATGGTGGTACCATTCTACCCTTAAGATGATGGGATGTGAGGCCTTGAGAATGGCACCACTGCCATTCTTCCTTCCATTCAAAGAAGAATAGCAGTGGTGCCATCCTCCCGTTTAATGTGATAGGATGGGAGGTATTGAGAATGGCACCACTGCCATTTAAGGAGGAATGATAGTGGTGTCATTCTCCCCTTCAAAGTGAGTGATGGGAGGCCTTGATAATGACACCACTACCATTCTTCCTAGAATGTAAGGGAGAATGGCACCACTTTCATTCTTCCTTCAATGTAAGGAAGAATGGCATGTTGTGCTATTCTCCTCTTGTCAAGGTGATGGGAGGACTTGAGCATGGCAGCCAACCAATGCCAATCTTCCCTCAAAGAAGTAAGGGGGAATGGCAGTGGTGCCATTGTACCCCTCAAGAATGTAATGGAGAATGTAAGGCAGAATGGCACTAGTGCCATTCTTCCTTTAATGTAATGGAGAATGGCATGTTGTACCATTTTTCCCTTCAAGGGATGGACGAACTTGAGAATGGCAGCCACTACCATTCTTCATTGAAAGTAAGCGGGAATGGCAGTGGTGCTTTTCTATTCCTCAAGATGATGGCATGTGAGGCCTTGAGAATGGCACCATTGCCATTCCTTCAATGTAAGAGAGTGGCACTGGTGTCATTCTCCCCATCACTCCCTTTCTTCCTAGAATGTAAGGGAGAATGGCACAATTGCTGTTCTTCCTTGAATGTAAGGGAGAATTGCATGTCATGCCATTCTCCTTTTTAAGGTAATGGATGGACTTGAGAATGGCAACCACTCCCATTCTTCCCTGTAAGTAAGGGGGAAGGGAGTGGTGCCATTCTACCCCTCAAGATGATGTGATGTGAGGCCTTCAAAATGGCACCACTTCCATTCCTTGAATGTAAGGGAGAATGGCAATGGTGTCATTCTCCCCATGAAGTGATAGGAGGCCCTGTGAATGACACCACTGCCATTCTTCCTAGAATGTAAGAGAGAATGGCACCACTACCATTCTTTCTTGAATGTAAGGGAGAATGGCATTTCATGCCATTCTCCCCTTCAAGGTGATGGGAGGACTTGAGAATGGAAGCCACTGTCATTCTTCCCTCTGAAAGTAAGGGGGAGTGGCATTGGTGCCATTCAACCCCTCAAGATATTGGGATGTGAGGCCTTGAGAATGGCACCAGTGCCATTCTTCCTTGTATTCAAGGAAGAATGGTAGCAATGGTGCCATTATTGAGAATGGAAGCTTTGCCATTCCTTGAATGTAAGGGAGAATGGCACGGGTGCCATTCTTGCCAAGAAATGATAGGGGGGCTTGTGAATGGCGCCACTGCCATTCTTCCTAGAATGTAAGGGAGAATAGCACCACTCTCATTCTTCCTTGAATGCAGGTGGAAATGGCAGTGGTGCCATTCTCCCCCCATGAAGTGATAGGAGGCCTTGAGAATGGCACCACGTCCATTATTCCTAGAATGTAAGTGAGAATGGCACCACTTCCATTCTTCTTTGAATTTAAGGGAGAATGGCAGTGGTTTAAGGATGCCATTATCTTGCAGATTTTTTCACAATATGCAAAATCTTGTGTGTTGTTACAAGCTCCTGGCTTCGAGACTGCATGGGTATATGGAAGTCAATACCCATGGACTACTTGTAATCCTCAATTCATATTTCTTTTTTTTTCATAACCCATCAGAAACCTGACTACTCTTATCCATCCACCATCTATGGCTGTATTGATTGTATTCATTTGTGTATACACACTTGGAGAGGAGTATACTGAATTTAGGGAGAGGGAGGGACGTCTTGTAGGTCTTTAGCCTACATATTTTTGACCACCACTTTCAAAAGCAAGAAAGTGGGAAAAGGGCCATTGAAACTCGCCTCAAAAGGGGGATATTAATATTTTTAATCAACAGTTCTACTAGTCCTGGTCGGAGGGGTATAGTGTAGTTCAGAGAGGCAAACTTGAACACTGCATTGCATGACAAAAGTCTAAAATTATCCTTCCAATATAGGTGGGGTGGGCTAAGCATAGCACGTGCGTTCAAGAGAAGGGGTTCTTAATATCCCTTTTTTACATACATAAGGTTACCATTTAAAAGGGGTATTTACATACATACATAAGGTTACCATTTAAAAGGGGTATTTACATATTGAATAAAAAAAGGGTGTGTTTTATTCATGAAAAAAATACACAAGGGATTTTGAAATTAGGCCTTCAATGCAGGTGATATAGAGAGTTTACATATAGTGAACTCTCCCAAGCATTCTCTCCTATAATAGTGGACCAAACCGATGAAAGTCAAGGTAGATAATGAAGTGGTGCTACACTTCCATCGTTAAACCAAAATTTACTGTAGATAGTTATGATAATAGAAAGTTGGTGAGTATTTTTATGTATGTATTTAACTAACTATTTTTAATATTTGAATTCACAAAAATGAAGGGCAGGAGAAATGCTATTGATACAATAAACATTGATGGAATGGGAGGTACAAGTGTAGGAGATGATGTAGCAGCAAGGGGCTTATATGATGCATGTAATTTGGAGAGTACTGCCACTATAAGGATAGATGAAGTAAGATCTTTGAAGAAGTCAAGAGATAGCAATTTTGATGACAATTAAGATCCACCTCCAATTCCATTGCATTCTGATACGATAAGGATGTCTGTAATATTGGACCTAAATGGCTTATTATTGCCACGTTGTTAGTTTAAGTCACAGATACACCCCTCCATAATGTGTCGCAATAGAAGATTTATGGTTCTTCGTCCTGGATGCATTGAATTTCTAAAAGCATTTCTTGAAAGATTTAATGTCAGTATTTGGTCTCAATAGCAGAAGAACACAATGTTCTTGAGATTATAGAAAACTGGCAACTCTATGCAAAGGAAATCTCCCCATTCTTTGTGATATGGAGTCAAGAAGGTTGCTATACACGTATAGTAAGAAGAGAATCATCCAACCTAATAAGCCTAGTATTGAGGCACAGTTCAAACCCCTGGCAAAAATCTCAAAAGTATTTGGATGTGATGCTAGAAGGACCATACTTATTGATGAATCTCGTTACATGGCTTATCTCTGTCCACCATCAAATTGCATATTTTCTCGTACTTTTAATGTTCAGGATAGGGATGATACCCTACTTCTAGGGGAGTTGCTACCTTACTTGTCGCTACATCTTAATGAAGCTGTTGTTATGGCTGACCCTAACTCTCCTTGAAACACATCTAAAAAGAGATTACCTGGTGAATTGCACTGTCATGAGGATCTTTCTAATGGTTGAGCTCTTAACCCTTGACATCTCCAAGCTCTACAACTCCTTGAGAAGAAATTCCACCGCGTCTCCCATGAGCATTATTAGACCGCCGCGTATGGGTCCTCTTCCCTCCCTCTCACCTGACTTCACTCACACACCACTCACTAGCATGCATTAGGAAGAGAGATTAGCAAGAGGATTAGCAAGAGAAAGACTCAATTGCACAATGGGAGAGTCTCTTGTATTATGAGAGAAATTAACTTATATACATGGCCATAAGTGTTCAAACTCACTTAAATTGTGGCCGGCTGGGCACTTTAGGCTCATAAGAGGCCTAATTCTATTTCAATGAATACTCTCATAATATATCCATGAAGTACATCACTTAGGACTTCATCCTAACTTGCTACCACATGCTCTTGAAGCGGGAATCGCCATGAATACTCCGTCACACCATTAGGAGCACCCGTCCAAGTTGTAGCTTTGGACACTATTGCTTCACATCTTGAATGTATGACCCTTTGGTGTATCTGCCATGACTCCTTGATGTAAGATAATGGCAGTAGCTCTTGTTAATCCTACAATTGGATTAACATCCCCCTTCCTAATGGCAATCACGTCCGTGTCGTGATCGCGTTGAAGACCTTTGTGTGGGGAGAATGAACAACCTTTGTTGATGGCTTTGATGTTGAATGGTGTTCAATAGTCTTTGTTACTCCGAAAGGAATAAGAAAAGCTTGTTAATGAATGAAGAGGTTAGTGGTGTATTGGGAATTCCTAATGGGGTGGGGGGATGGGGTACTTTGCGAACGATTACATTTTTAGATTTGTGCGAGCCTTTTTTTTTGTTGGATCAATTTGTTTTTGGCAATCATTGGCCAAGTGACATGTGGTTTTTGTTAGTGTGGGGACACTAAGAGATGCTAATAAATTGAGCCAAAAGAATAGTAAGCAATAAGCTTAACAAGTATATAGTGGCTATTACGTGATGTGGCTTAATCCGTGATGGGGCTTAAATCATGCAAGTGCACGTTCTTAAGCCATGAGACTATAATTCGTGAGAAATTGGCCGTGAAGGGTTATTTCGTGAAATGGCCTAATTTGGTGATGTTGCAGGTTTTTACCCTGATAGTTTTTTGTATTTTTTTAATGGGTAAGCTAGGTTATGACTTACGAGCAACAGCATTCTATGCACTTATTTCTCACATCCAGAGGGGTGACAAGAGCATTGTTATTTTTTCCTTGATGCACTCATAAGTCTCCATTGCAGTTGTGGGTATTGATTCTGGAATTTGTTGCTCAGATGTTGTCAAGGGAGTAGGGAAGACTACTGATTGTTTGGTTGAACACACAAGCTCTTGCATTGGTGCTAAATGCATGAGAGTTGTGGAGTGATTTGCTTGGTTGCTTGGGCCTCTATTGTTGTCGAACTTTAGGTGAAGTTGTTGGGGTTGAAGTCGGTGGTGAGGTTTTCTTCACATTGTTTGATTTTGGCAACCATATGATGGAATTACCATCATAGTATCCTTGTTGTTGAAGCACATGTAGAGGCACCCATCTTTGATGAACACTGTAAATTGGTGGCCGATCTGTTTGGTGTTGAGGCTCTCTTTCTTTGTGCAAGCTTAGGGGGCTTTGTGATGCGCTTGGGGCTTTGTGATGCGCTTGGGGACCCAAGCTTTGGTATTTCTTTGGTAGTACCCTTGTGTGTGCAATAGTGTTTTTGGTATCCACACTTATTGCATTGGTGGAGTTCTTTGAGGAGCTTGCATAGGCTTTTGTGGACGGTGTTGTGGAGTACTCTTCTTCTTCCTTGGCCTCTCAGTGCTGCGTTAAGGAAGAGGTTTTTATTGTTAAAGCACCCAAATTTGATTGGCACCTTCATAGTACCCTTAAGCTACAAGTAACTACTTCTCTACCCACATTTTGATACTATTAAGATATCGTGATCATGGGATTCTTGGTGGAGTTTTCTTTAGGCTTAATGTGGAAGGTTTGGGGCCCTCTTTGACTTTGGTTGGTGCTGAGGCTGCAGGTTTGAGACTCATGGAGCATTGTCACTAAAGAATGCTGGGAGAAATGGGGACCACCTACCATGGATGACACGGCTTTACTTGTGAAACTCATCGATGGAGCCACCCCGAGGCCCATAGGCCTCTTGAGGGATTTGAAGATCAAGATCCTCAAGACCCACTTCCAACACACCTGCAAAATGATCAATGACTAGGATATAGATCATATCTATATCCGGAAGAAAGACCAAATGATAAAGGTCAACCTAGGCACTTGGAAAGTCCATCCCCTATGAATGTGATGAAAACAGGTAGAGGGAGAGGAGACACACACACAGGAGAAAACCCTAATGTATTATCAAACCCTAACCATAGAGGGAAGACATCTCCCTTCTCACACAATGCATAAAACCATAATCCATAATCTACAACACACTACATGTGTTGTGTCCACACACTACTAACCCTAGCTAATGTCCACACACTATGACCAGCTGGACGCGGTCATTTATGTCTCACACATGTTACTACCTAACATGCCAGCACATAGTACAACTGGCATAAGCTGACATCGAGCTTGAATCTCAATAGTCCCTCTCAAGCTCATAATGTACTGCCATAGATGAAGATGTAGATGAGCTTGGGCTATCAAAGCTCTCAACACTCCCCCTCAAGCTCATCCCATGTACTCCCAACATAGTACGGAAGTACTCAAACTTTTCGTTGCTAAGTGGCTTTGTAAAGATGTCGGCCACCTCCTCTTCAGTCTTCACATAATGCAAATCCACTATACCATCCAACACTTTCTCTCTGATGACAAAATGATGGTGGACCTCTATGTGTTTGGTCCACGCATGAAAAACTGCATTCTTGGCCAACTGTATGTTGCTCATGTTGTCACAATGAATGACAACCTTGCCATCAATAGGCTCACCCAAATCAGCCAAGAGACTCTTTAACCATACTCCTTCATATGTAACAATGGCTGCACACCTATATTCAACCTCTGTACTAGATAAAGCAACAGTAGGCTGCTTCTTGCTACTCTAACTCACCACTGCACTTCCAAACGTAAAGGCATAACCACTAGTAGACCTCCTGTCATACGAGCTACCCACCCAATCTACGTCTGTGTAGCCATGTACATCCAAGCCTTTACCATGCTCATAAAGAATACCATAATGTGCAGTGGTCTCTGTACATAGCGCATAATGCATCTCACTACATCCAAGTGAGGTTTTCTGGGGCTCTACATAAATTGGCTTACTACCCTCACAACATAATGGATCATCCAACTCTTCACCAAAATCAGCCCGCAGCTTCACATTCTGCTCCAAAGGTGTACTCATTGGATTACACCCTGTCATCCCATATTTTGCCAACATATCCAATGCATATGAGCGTTGCACTACCAATGTCCCTGCATGGTCTTTGATCACTTCAATCCCAAGAAAATATCTCAATTCACCCAAGTCTTTCATGTCAAACTGCCCACTCAATGTCTTCTTGACATACATAACATCTGTAGCATGATCTCCTATGACAATCAAGTCATCCACATAGATGACAGGCAAGACAATCCGATGATCTCTCTTCTTCACATAGAGTGAAGAATCTGCTGAAGAAACCTGAAATCTAAGGGAGATAAGACATCGGCTTATCTTATCACTCCAAGCACGAGGTGCTTACTTCAACCCTTATAATGCTTTCTTTACTCTGCATACATGAGTGGGGTACCTTGGGTCTACATATCCTTCTGGCTATGCCATATAAACTTCCTCTTGTAATAAATCACCATTTATCATCATAGATCCCACGACATGTTTCATGGCAAACAAGTGATTTGCGCTGCCATCATTATTGCTTGATGCAAAATTTCCACCATTTGCATAATTTCCACCATATTGTGCATAATATCCACCATGTTGTGCTCTACCCCCTCTCAAATCATTTTGTTTGTGGTGGAAACATTCACGTGCCATATGACCAAATGTTCCATAGTAATTGCATTCCACATTTTGCATTCACGTCCTCTACCGTGAGGATTACCTTTGCCTCTCTGAGGTGTATATCCACGACCACCTCTAGGACCATATGAAGGCTGAAAATTCACTTGTGGTGACCTATCCTGCCATCTGCTGCCATCCGCGACCATTACCACGACCACGTGATGCAAATCTCCCCCTGCCTCTAAATCCCCTTTGTGAATAGAAAGCATGATTCTTGCCATTATCATCATGGGACTAGTAGATGCATCATGAAAAGAGTCACTGAGTTTGATTTCCTTAACAAGCAAGAGAGCAACCAACTCATCAAAATCCGGTAAACCTATACTCTAAACAGAGATAGATGTATCAAAAGACTTGTACTCCTTACCAAGACCACGCAAGGCAATGTCTACCAAATCTTCATCAAGCATGGGGGCATTGATAGTTGCCAATGCATCTGCATACTTCTTTATCTGTTGTACATAAACATGGATGCTCCTTCCTTTGCGCTTCACATTATGAATTTGTTATCTCAATTGAGACTTACAAGCACTAGTATCTGTATCGAATAGCTTTACCAATGTATCCCATGCATCCTTGGGATTCTTAGCATCATGTATATGTATAAGTATAGCATCCGAGATACATATAGACAAGTAATGCAAAACTTTGTATGCTTTCTCTGACCATTGCTTATGAGCTACAACCTGTTGTTGTGTAGGTTGTCAGGGTAGTTTCGGCTCTGGATCTGTACCTATAACAAAGTTCCAAAACCCTTTTCCTTTCAGAAAGCTTTTAATCCTATACTTCTATGCCTGGATGTTCTTTCTATCCAACTTCTCACCCATAATCTGTACTGGGTTGTCTGACATATTTGCTCAATGCAAATACACCTTTCGCACATGACCACTAAGATCCGTGTCCTCACCGCATAACAAATTCAGGGGTGCTAGCAGCGGAAGTAGCACTTCTTGCACAGGGTAGGATCCCACACTCGGGGCCTCGTCCACGGATATCCGGACAAGAGACTAATCCATCGGTTCTTCCAAAACCGAACCCGAAAAAACTTCCCTTCCCGGAAAGCACGGGCGATTCCTCTACTATGATAAAATTTTTCTCTAACATAGTCAAAAGCCTAACTAACTGAACTGATCTGACCAAACCCGTAGTATCAAAGTCAGATCAAGGAAAAGATTACACTTGGATCATAGAGACCAACGCTTTTTTCCTCATTGAGAGACACAGCTGTTGATTCTTTTCCATAGAATAATTTTTATCCGGGATTTACTTCATCTATCATACCATAACAAAATTGAGTCTCATTTTAGGGGTCCATCAGTCCAGCCTAACCCCATCCAGTCTTGTGGGTTAGCCAACCACCCAACCACTATAGTGATGGGATCCAATTAAGAATTTGGTTAGGTTTTGTCTCGGGTACCAGGGAGGAAAAGAGTTCCCATGCCCCCTAGCCGGATATTCATGTTAACTTAAAACTAGTCACACCACCAATATGAAATTGCCTTTTTCACAGAATCAGCATCTTCTAAAAACAATCTTTTAATGAAACCATTGTGTCACTAATCATAATCCTCAAAATCTCCAGTTGAATCCTTATTTCCAATCATTCCTTCATCGGTGTACCTATGGCATCATTGGTAACTAGGACGCTCACCACCTGTCCACTCAGGGGTCTTTTTGATAGTTCCTAACTAATACTAACTGGAAATATATTCACATATCAAAAATGGAATCTCCATTGAAGATCAGCAAGATCAACTAACGGATCCATATATAAAAAAGTCATGGACTCATCCGTTGAGGGACCAGCAAGGTCAATCAACCAGATCCATGCCCGAATTCAGAAAACAACTCTTACTCCTTGTTCCAATATCTTCCCCGACGTACACGTGGGTATCTTCGGGGACCCAAAGCCCGAGCATCGTATGGTCAGCACCCTCTAGGATCCTTCGCACAGGTCACCTAGTGCTTCACTCATAGGCCACTTCCTTGGTCCCTCATCCACTCTACTACCGGAAACTCACCATTTAAATCAAACCAAGGCTGGTCAAGACCTCGGTTGACCTTGCTACGCGAGACGTCCTCCGTTGACTCTCCATCAGCAGTTGTAACTTTAACATATAGGTCTCCACGACCTCATTCGCAAGATGGTCAAAATGTTTCCCCAGCATTCGTGACATAAAATAGTCATTTAAAAACAGATTTCACATACAAATACAGTTCCAACAATATTTCCATTTTTTCTCCTCACTCCACATCCTTTCACATTAGTCCCCATCTTTTCTCATCTTCTCACAAAATTTTTTTTTCTTCATCAATCCCTATCACATCACATCAAATCACATCCAATCGCATCATTCACACATCAATCCACATCATCCATACATCGATCCACATCATCCACACCAATCCACATCATCCATACATCCATCCACAACAATCCACATTATCCACACATCCATCCACATCTTCCATACATCCATCCACATAAATCCACACGTCAATCCACATCATTCATACATCCATCCACATCAATCCACATCATTCATACATCCATCCACATCAATCCACATTACCCACACATCAATCCACATCATCCCTACATTCATCCACATCATCCACATTAATCCACATTATCCACATATTCCATACATTCATCCACATAAATCCAGATCATCCATACATCCATCCACATCAATCCACACGTCAATCAACATTACCCACACATCAATTCACATCATCCATACATCCATCCACATCAATCCACATTACCCACACATCAATCCACATCATCCTTACATCCATCCACATCATCCACATTATCCACACATCCATCCACATCTTCCATACATATATCCACATCAATCCATACGTCAATCCACATTATTCATACATCCATCCACATCAATCCACACGTCAATCCTCCACATTACCCACACATCAATCCCCACATCATCCATACATCCATCCACATCAATCCACATTACCCCCACATCAATCCACATCATCCCTACATCCATCCACATCATCCACATCAATCCACATTACCCACACATCCATCCATCTCTTCCAAACATCCATCCACATCAATCCAAATGACATTCCAAATCATCCATACATCCATCCACATCAATCCACATTACCCACACATCAATCCACATTCATTTCATAAGTATTCCCTAATCACATCTTTTTTTATCACATCACTTATTCCATTCTCATCTAATCACATCTTTTTTTATCTCATCACTTATTTCCTCATTTATCCTCATCAGATCACATCTACTTGCATCTAATCACATCTTTTTTTATCTCATCACTTATTTCCTCATTTATTCTCATCAGATCACATCTACTTGCATCTACCCATACATCTCATCACGTCACATACATTAACATCTATCCAGTTTACATCGCATCTTATCACATCCATTTCACATCACATCTCATTTATTCACATCTCATTCATTCACATCCCGATTCACATGCTAACACATTTATTCACCTCCCTTATCGTTCATTCACATCCCGATTCACATGTTATCACATTCATTCACATCCTATATCATTCATTTACATCCTGATTCACATGACATCACATCTCATCTATTCATTCACATTTATTTGATTCACATCACATATCATCATATCTATTTACCTTTCATTCTCATCACATCCATCCATCCATTCTTTCCCATCTATCTGATTCGCATTACATCTCATCACATCTATTCACCTCACATTCTCGTCACTCCTATTCTCATCGCATCCATCCATCCATTCATTCCCATATATCTGATTTGCATCACATATCATCACATCTATTTACCTTTCATTCTCATCACAAAATTTAAGAAAATTTTACCATAACCTCCTTTGTATGGCTCACCATTTTTCAATTTTTTTCATTCTCAAGCTACTTAGAAAGTATCCCAATTGGTTTAAAGAATTCTATCAAATTCCACTTTTTAAAGAGAAACAATATGAAAAGTTTAATTCTAACAATTTGATTACACATCTAGGATAAAGAAATGCTGAATTCAAGAATGAAGAGAGGGGGAAAGCCTTTCCAACAAGGCATAGCACCATTTTTCATTTTAAAGAAAAAAAATTAGAAAACCATTAAATGGAATAAAGAAAAAAAAGGGTTTCTAGGTTACATGAATTTTTGTGAGATTTCCTTTGGCTTGATGGTTTGAGGGATCTACTCTTGTTTGCAACAAGAGTGGCCACCAATTCTTTTGAAGAGGAAATGGTGAAAAACTAATGAATTATCAATAAATTCACTGTTCTTGGCTCTGGGAAAGAGTAGAGTAACAGTGCATAAAACACTATTGACCATTTACAAAGGGGGAGGCTTCATTTATAGGGAAAAGTGAGCCTCTAATGAAGCAAACTGATTCTAGAATTTTCGAGATCAGTTTGGTCAAATTTTGACCATTTTTAGGTCAGTTTAGCTTACTTTTTGGATCTAGTTGAAGCAAGAGAGAGGAGAGATGAAAATATCTCATTATTTATGAGTTTAAAACTCAACCACATGTGAGTTTAAAACTCAACCACATGTGAAGTAGGCACCTCCTTCATGAGGGGAATTCCCTCACACCACTGAGGTGTCAAAAATGCATCATTTCTTCTAAATATCTCTTCTTTTTTAACTAATAAAATTGTCCTTAGTCACCTCTTCATCTTATGTGAGTATTTACTCATTTTTGGGGGGATTTCCTTTTATTCTTCAATTTATCTCCTCCCTACATTTGGATTATTCTAAATTGGTCCATAGGAACCTTAATTCAAAAATTTCAGAAAATCTGGACCCTTAGGCTAAGGTCCTTTTTACCTGATTTCAATTTATTCCAATTGCACATTGGAAATTTCTTTTTGAATATCTGTTTCAGGGGAAACCATTTTAGACACTAGGATGGATTTTATATCCAAAAATATCTCAATTTTGAATGACCTCCCTCTAGGCATTTTCTCTCTCTAGGCCAAAACAGGGTAAAACAGGATCTTTCTTTTATTTCAGAGAGGGGAATAATTATAAGATCAAAAGGGGAGTTTTTTACACATGCACACCTCAAAAGCCGGAGGGAGGAATCTCACATCCTACCCCACCTAAAAAATGCGAGATGTCCTTATCTCGCAAAATTAGAGGAGAACTTTTTTCCTTAAGATCCAACTGATTCTGGGATTCCTTATAGTCTGGTGAACCCAAAAGAATCCTGGGATAAAGATCCCTTATATAAAACTCATCATCAGATAATAATTCACTCAGATCATATCATTCAAATCCTTATCACAATAATGGTCCATTAGACCGAATTTTCTATCTGAACAGTCCTTCATGAAATTTTCAATTATACAGATTTTTAATTTGACATCCCTTTACTTGATCCACTGGGTCAAGTGTTAATAGTAGCAAATCTGTTAGCACAATCCACTAATCTCATATTGATTTACTGAAGTCATTAACGTCATTCGAGTTATGAACATCATCATTGGGACTCTTTTGCTGCTAAGTTTAATACATTTCAACCAAAATTTAGGAGTCTCCATTTTTCAATCAGAATCCAAATCAACTCATCAATTCTCAACCAGAATTCAAAATCATATCAACCACATTTGAATTCATCATTTGGATAGTATTGATGCTTATAATTTCAAGTCTTAGATTTACTCGTATATACTGCCAGTAAAGAGCTGTAGTTATACCCTCGGTATATACGAGTAGTCACGGTCCTTGGAACTATAAGGTACATACCATCATCTCTAGGCCTCAAGCAAGTCAGGGATTCCATACAATTGCATTACTTTCATCTAAAGACCCAATTACCAATTTATGAATTTCATTTTGAATATTCGTATGAATTTTTTCACACAATTGTAACCTTTTACTACTTCTTCATAAATTTTTGACATTTTTGGCTTCTCGGTTGATCCTCATTAGCCAATTGGTTTTGATCCTCATTAGCCAATTGGTTTTGATAGCAGCTGTAAGATCCCTGTCCCCACTGCGTAACAAATTCAGAGGTGCCAGCAGAGCAGCAAAACGGAAGTAGCACTTCTTACGTAGGGTAGGGTCCCACACTCGGGGCCTCGCCCACGGATATCTGGACAAGAGACTAATCCATCCGTTCTTCCAAAACCGATCCTGGAAAAACTTCCCTTGCCCGGAAAGCACGGGCGATACCTCAAGGATAAATTTTTTCTCTAGCATAGTCAAAAGCCTTAACTAACTGAACTGATCTGACCGAACCCGTAGTATCAAAGTCAGATCAAGGAAAAGATTGCACTTGGATCATAGAGACCAATACTTTTTTCCTCATTGAGAGGCAGAGCCGTTGATTCTTTTCCATAGAACACTTTTTATCTGGAATTTAGTTCATCTATCGTACCATAACAGAATTGAGTTTCATTTTAGGGATCCATCAGTCCAGCCTAACCCCATCCAGTCTCGTGGGTCAGCAACAATTATAGTGATGGGATTCAATTAAGAATTTGGTTAGGTTTTGTCCCGGGTACCAGGGAGGAAAAGAGTTCCCACGCCCCCTAGCCGGATATTCTTGCAAACTTAAAACTAGTCACACCACTTACTACACCCAATATGAAATTGCCTTTTTCACAGAATCAACATCTTCTAAAAACAAAATTTTAATGAAACCATTGTGCCACTGATCATAATCCTCAAAATGTCCAGTTGAATCCTTATTTCGAATCATTCGGTGTACCTATGGCATCATTGGCAACCAGAATGCTCACCACACCTGTCCACTCAGGGGCCTTTTCGATAGTTCCTAGCTCATAGTAACCGACAATATATTCACATATCAAAAATGGAATCTCCGTTGAAGATCAGCAAGATCAACCAACGGATCCATATAAAAGAGCCATGGACTCATCCGTTGAGGACCAGCAAGGTCAATGAACTAGATCCATGCCCGAATTCAGAAAACAACTCTTACTCCTTGTTCCAATATCTTCCCCGACGTACGTGTGGGTATCTTCGGCAACTCAGAGCCCGAGAACCGTACCCTCTAGAATCCTTCGCAGGTCACCTAGCGCTTCACTCATAGGCCGCTTCCTTGGTCCCTCATCCACTGTACTGGAAGCTCACCATTTAAATCAAACCAAGGCTGGTCAAGACCTCGGCAGACCTTGTTACGCGAGACGTCCTCCGTTGACTCTCCATTCAGCAGTTGCAACTTTAACAGATAGGTCTCCACGACCTCATTTACAAGACGGTCAAAATGCTTCCCTAGCATTCTTGACATAAAACAGTCATTTAAAAAAAGATTTCACATACAAATACAGTTCCAACAATATTTCCATTTTTTCTCATCACTCTACATCCTTTCACATTAGTCCCAATCTTTTCTCATCTTCACATTTTTTTTTCTTCATCAATCCCTATCATCACATCACATCAAATCACATCCAATCGCATCATTCACACACATCAATCCACATCATCCATACATCGATCCACATCATCCACACCAATCCACATCATCCATACATCCATCAACATCAATCCACATTATCCACACATCCATCCACATCTTCCATACATCCATCCACATCAATCCACACGTCAATCCACATCATTCATGCATCCATCCACATCAATCTACATCATTCATACATCCATCCACATCTATCCACATTACCCACACATCAATCCACATCATCCCTACATCCATCCACATTAATCCACATTATCCACACATCCATCCACAAATTTCATAAATCCATCCACATCAATCCATACGTCAATCCACATCATCCATACATCCATCCACATCAATCCACACGTCAATCAACATTACCCACACATCAATCCACATCATCCATACATCTATCCACATCAATTCACATTACCCACACATCAATCCACATCATCCTTATATCCATCCACATCATCCACATTATCGAAACATCCATCCACATCATCCACATTATCGAAACATCCATCCACATCATCCACATCATCCATACATCCATCAACGTCAATCCACATTATCCACACATCCATCCACATCTTCCATACATCCATCCACATCAATCCACACGTCAATCCACATCATTCATGCATCCATCCACATCAATCTACATCATTCATACATCCATCCACATCAATCCACATTACCCACACATCAATCCACATCATCCCTACATCCATCCACATCATCCACATTAATCCACATTATCCACATTAATCCACATTATCCACACATCCATCCACAAATTCCATACATCCATCCACATCAATCCATACGTCAATCCACATCATCCATATATCCATCCACATCAATCCACACGTCAATCAACATTACCCACACATCAATCCACATCATCCATACATCCATCCACATCAATCCACATTACCCACACATCAATCCACATCATCCTTACATCCATTCACATTATCCACATTATCAAAACATCCATCCACATCATCCACATTATCGAAACATCCATCCACATCTTCCATACATATATCCACATAGATCCATACGTCAATCCACATCATCCACACATCCATCCACATCTTCCATACATATATCCACATCATCCATACATCCATCCACATCAATCCACACGTCAATCTTCCACATTACCCACACATCAATCCACATCATCCGTATATCCATCCACATCAATCCACACTACCCACACATCAATCCATATCATCCCTACATCCATCCAAATCAATCCTCCATATTACCCACACATCAATCCACATCATCCCTACATTCATCCACATCAATCCACATTACCCACACATCAATCCACATCATACCTACATCCATCCACATCATCCACATCAATCCACATTATCCACACATTTATCCACATCTTCCATACATCCATCCACATCAATCCATATGACATTCCACATCATCCATACATCCATCCACATCAATCCACATTACCCACACATCAATCCACATTCATTTCATAAGTAATCCCATTCTCATCTAATCACATCTTTTTTTATCTCATCACTTATTTTCTCATTTATCCTCATCAGATCACATCTACTTGCATCTACCCATACATCTCATCACTTCACATACATTAACATCTATCCAGTTTACATCGCATCTTATCACATCCATTTCACATCACATCTCATTTATTCACATCTCATTCATTCACATCCTGATTTACATGCTAACACATTTATTCACCTCCCTTATCATTCATTCACATCCCGATTCACATGTTATCACATTCATTCACATCCTCTATCATTCATTTACATCTTGATTCACATGACATCACATCTCATCTATTCATTCACATTTATCTGATGCGCATCACATATCATCATATCTATTTATCTTTCATTCTCATCACATCCATCCATCCATTCTTTCCCATCTATCTGATTCGCATTACATCTCATCACATCTATTCACCTCACATTCTCGTCACTCCTATTCTCATCGCATCCATCCATCCATTCATTCCCATCTATCTGATTTGCATCACATATCATCACATCTATTTACCTTTCATTCTTATCACTTTTATTCTCATCACATCTATCCCTCCATTCTCTCCCATCTATCTGACTCGCAGCACATATCATCACATCTATTTACCTCTCATTCTCATCACATCCATCCATCCATTCTTTTTCATCTATCTGATATCACATCTTATCACATCTATTTATAGAATGTAAGAGAATTCTTATTTTTTATATAAAGATTCTTTATGCATCTATTTATGCATAAGAACAACTTTTGTGGGAAATAACTTTTTTATAAAAATCCGTTTATGCATAAATTCAATTTTAAGGAGAATAGCACTTTCAAAATAAAAATAAATCTTTTATGCATCTTTCTATGCATAAAATTAAAATTGATGAGAATAACTCTTTTGAAATAAAAATAAATTTCTTTATGCATCTTTCTATGCATAAAATCAAAATTGATGAGGATAACTCTTTTGAAATTTAAAAAAAATTCTTTATGCATCTTTCTATGCATAAAATCAAAATTTGATGAGAGTAACGCTTTTATAATAAAAAAATTCTTTTATGCATCTATTTATGCATAAATTTAATTTTAATGATAGTAACACTTTTATAATAAAAAATTTCTTCTATGCATCTATTTATGCATAAAAATCAATTTTGATGAAAGTAACACTTTTATAATCAAAAGATTTCCTATATGCATCCTTCTATGTATATAAATTAATTCTAATGAAAATAACACTTTTATTATAAAAATATTTATAATATGCATTTTTCTATGCATAGAATAAAAATAACACTTTTAAAATACACAAGTGGTGGGGATTACTCTTTTTGAATAATAAAAGATAAAACTTATTTCACAAAATTTAAGAAAATTTTACCATAACCTCCTTTGTATGGCTCACCATTTTTCAATTTTTTTCATTCTCAAGCTACTTAGAAAGTATCCCAATTGGTTTAAAGCATTTTATCAAATTCCACTTTTTAAAGAGAAACAATATGAAAAGTTTAGTTCTAACAATTTGATTACACATCTAGGATAAAGAAAGGCTAAATTCAAGAATGAAGAGAGGGGGAAAGCCTTTCCAATAAGGCATAGCACCATTTTTCATTTTAAAGAAAACAAAAATTAGAAAACCATTAAATGAAATAAAGAAAAAAAAGGATTTCTAGCTTACATGAATTTTGGTGAGCTTTCCTTTGGCTTGGTGGTTTGAGGGATCTACTCTTGTTTTTGCAACAAGAGTGGCTACCAATTCTTTTGAAAAGGAAATGGTGAAAAACTAATGAATTATCAATAAATTCACTGTTTTTGGCTTTGGGGAGGAGTAGAGTAACAGTGCATAAAACACTATTGACCATTTACAAAGGGGGAGGCTTCACTTATAGGGAAAAGTCAACCTCTAACCAAGCGATCTGATTCTAGAATTTTCGAGATCAGTTTGGTCAAATTTTGACCATTTTTTGGTCAGTTTAGCTTACTTTTTGGATCTAGTTGAAGCAGGAGAGAGAAGAGATGAAAATATCTCATTATTTGTGAGTTTAAAACTCAACCACACATGAAATAGGCACCTCCTTCTTGAGGGGAATTCCCCCACACCACTGAGGTGTCAAAAATGCATCATTTCTTCTAAATATATCTTCTTTTTTAACTAATAAAATTGTCCTTAGTCAACTCTTCATCTTATGTGAGTATTTACTCATTTTTGGGAGGATTTCCTTTTATTCTTCAATTTATCTCCTCCCTACATTTGGATTATTCTAAATTGTTCCATACGAACCTTAATTCAAAAATTTCAAAAAATTTGAACCCTTAGGCTAAGGTTCTTATTACCTGATTTCAATTTATTCCAATTGCACATTGGAAATTTCTTTTTGAATATGTGTTTTAGGGGAAACCATTTTAGACACTAGGAGTATTTTTATATACAAAAATATCTCAATTTTTAATGACCTCCCTCTAGACATTTTCTCTCTCTAGGCCAAAACAGGGTAAAACAGGATCTTTCTTTTATTTCAGAGAGGGGAATAATTATAAGATCAGAAGGGGAGTTTTTTACACCTCCACACCTCAAAAGCCGGAGGGAGGAATCTCACATCCTACCCCACTTAAAAAACGCGAGATGTCCTCATCTCGCAAAATTAGAGGAGAACTTTTTTCCTTAAGATCCAACTGATTCTGGGGTTCCTTATAGTTTGGTGAACCCAACAGAATCCTGGGATAAAGATCCCTTATATAAAACTCATCATCAGATAATAATTCACTCAGATCATATCATTCAAATCCTTATCACAATAATGGTCCATTAGATCAAATTTTCTATCTGAACAGTCCATGAAATTTTTAATTATACAGATTTTTAATTTGACATCCCTTAACTTAATCCACTGGGTCAAGTGTTAATAGTAGCAAATCTGTTAGCACAATCTACTAATCTCATATTGATTTGCTGAAGTCATTAACGTCATTCGAGTTATGAACATCATCACTGGGACTCTTTTGCTGCTTAGTTTAATACATTTTAACCAAAATTTAGGAATCTTCCTTTTTCACTCAGAATCCAAATCAACTCATCAATTCTCAACCAGAATTAAAAATCATATCAACCACATTTGAATTCATCATTTGGAGAGTATTGATGCTTATAATTTAAAGTCTTAGATTTACTCGTATATACTGCCAGTAAAGAGCTGTAGTTATACCCTCGGTATATACGAGTAGTCATGGTCCTTGGAACTATAAGGTAAATACCATCATGTCTAGGCCTCAAGAAAGTCAAGGATTCCATACAATTGCGGTACTTGCATCTAAAGACCCAATTACCAATTTATGAATTTCATTTTGAATATCAATTCGTATGAATTTTTTGACACAATTGTAACCTTTTACTGCTTCTTCATAAAATTTTGACAATTTTTGGCTTCTCGGTTGATCCTCATCAGCCAATTGGCTTTGATACCAGCTGCTGTAAGATCCCTGTTCCCACCGCGCAACAAATTTGAGAGGTGCCAGCAGCAGCAAAACGGAAGTAGCACTTCTTGCGTAGGGTAGGGTCCCACACTCGGGGCCTCTCCCATGGATATCTGGACAAGAGACTAATCCATCGGTTCTTCCAAAATTGATCCTGGAAAAACTTCCCTTTCCCGAAAAGCACGGGCGATTCGTCAAGGATGAAATTTCTCTCTAACATAGTCAAAAGCCTTAACTAACTGAACTGATCTGACCGAACCTGTAGTATCAAAGTCAGATCAAGGAAAAGATTGCACTTGGATCATAGAGACCAACACTTTTTTCTCATTGAGAGGCACAGCCGTTGATTCTTTTCCATAGAACACTTTTTATCTGGGATTTAGTTCATCTATCGTACAATAACAGAATTGAGTTTTATTTTAGGGATCCATCAGTCCAACCTAACCCCATCTAGTCTCGTGGGTCAGCGAGCTGCCCAACCATTGTAGTGATGGGATTCAATTAAGAATTTGGTTAGGTTTTGTCCCGGGTACCAGGGAGGAAAAGAGTTCCCACACCCCCTAGCCAAATATTCTTGCAAACTTAAAACTAGTCACACCACTTACACACCCAATATGAAATTTCCTTTTTCATAGAATCAACATCTTCTAAAAATAATTTTTTAACCAGAACGCTCACCACACTTGTCCAATCAATCGATAGTTCCTAGCTCATAGTGACCGACAATATATTCACATATCAAAAATGGAATCTCCGTTGAAGATCAGCAAGATCAACCAACGGATCCATATAAAAGAGCCATGGACTCATCCATTGAGGACCAGCAAGGTCAATCAACCAGATCCATGCCCGGATTCAGAAAACAACTCTTACTCCTTGTTCCAATATCTTCCTCCCTGACGTACGTGTGGGTATCTTCGGCGACCCAGAGCCCGAGAACCATACCCTCTAGAATCCTTCGCAAGTCACCTAGCGCTTCACTCATAGGCCGCTTCCTTGGTCCCTCGTCCACTGTACTGGAAACTCACCATTTAAATCAAGCCGAGGCTGGTCAAGACCTCGGGCGACCTTGTTACGCGAGACGTCCTCCGTTCAGCAGTTGCAACTTTAACAAATAGGTCTCCACGACCTCATTCACAAGACGGTCAAAATGCTTCCCCAGCATTCTTGACATAAAATAGTCATTTAAAAATAAATTTCACATACAAATACAGTTCCAACAATATTTTCATTTTTTCTCATCACTCTACATCCTTTCACATTAGTTTTCATCTTTTTTTATCTTCTCACAATTTTTTTTTCTTCATCAATCCCTATCAAATCACATCAAATCACATCCAATCGCATCATTCACACACATCAATCCACATCATCCATACATCGATCCACATCATCCACACCAATCCACATCATCCATACATCCATTAACATCAATCCACATTATCCACACATCCATCCACATCTTCCATACATCCATCCACATCAATCCACATGTCAATCCACATCATTCATGCATCCATCCACATCAATCCACATCATTCATACATCCATCCACATCAATCCACATTATCCACACATCAATCCACATCATCCCTACATCCATCCACATTAATCCATACGTCAATCCACATCATCCATACATCCATCCACATCAATCCACACGTCAATCAACATTACCCACGCATCAATCCACATCATCCATACATCCATCCACATCAATCCACATTACCCACACATCAATCCACATCATCCTTACATCAATCCACATCATCCACATTATCGATGTTGAAATATACAAGTGAATAGGGTGTGTGTGGGAACAAGCTCTTGGATAGAGGCTATAAAAGAGGAGATGTAATTGTGAAAGAACCTGTGAAAAGGTTAGAAGAATCTACTGGGAGAGAATAATGGGTAGCATGAGGGAATTTAGGAGTGTGGAGATATTCTGGGAGATATTCAGGGAAAAGAGAAGAGGTGGAGAGAATCAGGCAAAAGGTGGAGATATTCTGGGAGTGAATCATGGAGAAATCAATGGGATTTGATGCTTGATGTAAACTCTATAGATTGAGGCATAGCCCTAATGAGAATTTGCTGGTTTTTGAGTATCCATGCCTACATTAATCTATCTGCTAATTATTCACTAATTACGTCTTAATCATTTCTTAATCACTTTGTTAATCATGTTGATTCTAGTGTATGATCCACCATAGCTCATCATTATGCTCAAATTTCAACATGGTATCAGAGCCATGCCTAGAATCAACTAGATTTATGAGCCCATTAGTGAATTAATCAGGATTAGTAGGTAATTAGCAAAAAAATCAAATTTTTAGTGAGTTTTCACTTCTCCCCTTCACCCCCAGCCAGTGGAGGGTCTCTAGCACCTTGCACACATAAAATTAGGGCACAAGCTTTATACACAAGCTAGCTAACATCCCTAGCTTCAAGCCCATCTACTCCACGTAGCAAACCACCGGCGGAAGCAGCCAATTTTTGCTACTTAGCAGGCACCGTTTTTCTGAAGGAAACTGCAGATCTTGAGCTCATCAGTTTAAATCTTTCTAATTCCTCTTAGCCCAAGGGGTAATCAAGCATGCTCTACAAGCTGGTGAAGACAGAAATCAATTTCATCAAGTCTACAGTGAGATCCAAGCTCTTCATCAAATGTGCAGGTGACTTTGGTAAAATAGAGATTAAGCTTTCATTATTTGGTCAAATCTTGCGTTTCTTGGCTTAATCCTCTACTAGACTCATTGCTATTGATGCCTTTGAAAGCATTTGAGCTCATTTAAAGTGGAAGGCACCAGATCTGGACTCCCCGCATACTCTATTTTTTGCACATAAAACAGAGCATTAATTTGCTAATCAGTGATTAATCAGTGCTAATCACTGTACTTTGGTGCAATTGAGGGTTCAAATTAACCATTAGGTATCTGATACAGATCCCTATAACTTCAAATTTCAAATCGGAGTTGGTTTGATACTCCAACCATCCCGTACAAATTGGTTACCCTTGATTTAATGTAATTTGTGGTAAAATTGTGCTGATAAATTTGTGAAAATCATCATTTTGCATTCAACCCTTTGTTAATGCCTGTAAATCTCACTCAAATTCAAGATTATTCACAGCCAGAGTTGCATTTGGAATGTGCATGAGAATGAATGCTATACGCATTATGTATTGGGCACATTTTATCAGTGTAAAAATGGGAACAGACACTGCCCTTGTCCAGATTAAGGCAAGAGGTAAGACCTCCCGCATAAATTTGGGTTTGCATTGCATAATGATACAAAATAAACATAAAAAGCCCAAAGGAACTGTCAGCAAAACATTGAAACATGTTGCTCACATGGAGCAAAAAGACCTGACGGACGAGCTCATGGCCCCAGCCATGAAAGAAGAAGAATATCTCTTCCCAAGAAGAGGATCCACACCAAGAAGATCTGAAGGAAGACATGGACACGAGAAGAGAAGCTGCCACAAGAAGAGAAGCTGCCCCGAGAAGACTGAAAGAAGAGACGGACGCGTGGAGAGATGCTGCCACCACGACAAGAAGACTGAAGACAAGAGAAGATGTGAGGCTCCAAAGAGTGAGGAGCCATGTGAAAATCTCTGAGAGAGAGAGAGAGAGAGAGAGAGAGAGAGACCCCACAACCCAATGTAACCTGCCCCAATAAAGTAAAACCACCTCTGAGCCACCGATGATGTAGGCCAAGTGGTAGATGTATGTGTGAGCACTTTAGTCAAGGTCGCGGGCACTTATAGTAGCCTTGGACACATAGAGAGAGAGAGTGTCAAGGACTATGGAGTTTAGGGACTTGAGGCACTGGTCGCGGACTGTCAAGTAAGAAAGAAACTTGATACAGGGTCCAGGTGTGTTGAGATAACTTGAGGGGAGGAGTAGACACTGGTCGCGGACTATCAAGTAAGGGGAGGCAAACTTGGTATAGGGTCTAGGTGTACTAGGATTATTCACTTGAGGGGAGGTGTTGAAATATACAAGTGAATAGGGTGTGTGTGGGAACAAGCTCTTGGATAGAGGCTGTAAAAGAGGAGATGTAATTGTGAAAGAGCCTGTGAAAAGGTTAGAAGAATCTATTGGGAGAGAATAATGGGTAGCATGAGGGAATTTAGGAGTGTGGAGATATTCTGGGAGATATTCAGGGAAAAGAGAAGAGGTGGAGAGAATCAGGCAAAAGGTGGAGATATTCTGGGAGTGAATCATGGAGAAATCAATGGGATTTGATGCTTGATGTAAACTCTATAAATTGAGGCATAGCCCTAATGAGAATTTGCTGGTTTTTGAGTATCCATGCCTACATTAATCTATCTGCTAATTATTCACTAATTACTTAATCACTTTGTTAATCATGTTGATTCTAGTGTATGATCCACCATAGCTCATCATTATGCTCAAATTTCAACAATCGAAACATCCATCCACATCTTCCATACATATATCCACATCAATCCATACGTCAATCCACATCATCCACACATCCATCCACATCTTCCATACATATATCCACATCATCCATACATCCATCCACATCAATCCACACGTCAATCCTCCACATTACCCACACATCAATCCACATCATTCGTATATCCATCCACATCAATCCTTATTACCCACACATCAATCCACATCATCCCTACATCCCTCCACATCAATCCTCCATATTACCCACACATCAATCCACATCATCCGTACATCGATCCACATCAATCCACATTACCCACACATCAATCCACATCATACCTACATCCATCCACATCATCCACATCAATCCACATTATCCACACATCCATCCACATCTTCCATACATCCATGCACATCAATCCATATGACATTCCACATCATCCATACATCCATTCCACATCATCCATACATCCACATCAATCCACATTACCCACACATCAATCCACATTACGCGTTGTCGTGACGTGGACGATGTCGCTGGGAAAGTACGAGACTTCCAGCTGTGAGAGTTGCTTCTGATTTCCACAAGGAAACTCAAGCACATAGCTCTTCAAGGATCACAAGGCATCTCCATTTTTGATATCATAAACATGTACAAATTCACCTCAATACATCCATGAATTCAGCCTGATGATTGCACATAAATTGTGTATCAAGTGACTATCCTTTTCCAAGCATAGATTTACTGGCTCCTTTTTCCAAATCCCTCAAACCAATCACATGTAGGCATAACATAATCTTCAAATATTTCCCACATACATGTGACCATTTACATTCCATACATCAAGTGACATCAATTCCATCATTCCAAGATGTTTCTTTATCACCTGAAAACTTGCCTTTAAATTTCAACAACTCACAAACAAAAGACGATATATGGCATATCTATATCATGCTCACATGATTCTAAGAAATTCCATGACTTGCATTCCAAATCCATTTGGGTAGAAAAGAAAATCAAATTTCGAGAATCCTTACTGCATTTTTGATGCTTTGATTCCACGGATTTTTGTTGCTTTGATACCACAACTCTTCATATCCAAGATCTTCTTAATTTACAAAACCTTTAAAGGTTTATAAACTTAACAATTTTCCAAATCGTAGGTAGGTTAGTGGAATAAAATAAAAAAAAACCATCACTTATCTGAAAGTAACAGGGCAAATTTCACTTGATTTTTGCTAATTTCCATATGGTCGATTTGCTGTAGACCGCACAAGGTTGAGTACACGTATTAAATGAAAATCGTATCACTAGGTAGTACTCAATCTGCTCTTCATTTCTAACTCCAACAAGCCATGAACAGTAGCCGGCAGTTTTAAATTAAAATCTCTGGTCAAAGGTGCCTCTGGTCTTTTCTTTCTGCAGACGGTGATCTCCGATATGCGCCCTCCCCTCGCTTCTCTGGTTTTTCACCACTTTCCCTGCAAGGAAATTGGCGCACCCCCACTTTTGCAGCTATCTTCACGCATTTCCCAATTCGAAATTACTCATGCGCCACCTTTTTATTGTTTTCTCGAATATTTCTTCTTTTGCTGCCATGCAAGCTGCCCTCATAAGCTTCATATTCCTTGTATACCCATATTGTATCTACTTCTCTTATGTAAATATATCGACCAAGGCAACTAAGACCTTCACATTATGTATGTGCTTCAAGACACTACATCACCCATTGTTTTGCAACTTTGGGAACTTCTTCATGATGATCATGAGCTTCATCTATAGTACCTTTCTTGAAAATTATGCATGAGTTCCATGTCACATTGATTTGGAAGTGATGATGAAAAAGATCTTCATCCACATTGAGGGAAGTCCATATCATGCACATGGGTAGCCATTTACATCATTCACATAGCCCTTTTACGAGCCACCCATATCATCACTTACATAGCCACACAGGCCAAGTATGTAACTGAGTGTTTTCTACTGCAAGGTCTACCATAAGCATAAGGCTCCATAATTCACACCACACTCATATTCAAAGCTTCAAGACAAAACTCATCCTCAGCTCGTCTTATTGAATCTCATTTACAATATGAGCATATGTACATGGGCATCATATAATGTCTCGTCATAGCACTCATTCCCATGCATCTAGATTTGTATTTGATAGTCTCATATGCATGGTTTCATACCATAGACGTGCCATGGCACGACATCCACCCCCTCTAAACCTGCACATCCTCTGGTATGTGCCAAATCATCATCAAGATCCACATATATCTGGATGTCGTCCTCATCCTCAACATTATTAGGAAAATCATTCTCTTCCTCTTCAGCCATATCCATGTTATCACTATCAAGCCTCTCATCCTGAGTTCCTTGTGAATCAAAAGAATCACTGTCAAGCCTTCTCTTAAACATCTTGATCCTTTTGCCTGCTACTAGATTTTTTATCTCTGTTCCATCAAGCTCACACAGGGTATACATGGCATTTCCATGCACATGCTTGATAATGTAAGGGCCAAACCATCTTTTTGCAAATTTTCTTTGAACAGTGAACTGGTTGTCAAGGCTACTATCATACATTAGAACCCAATCACCTTCTTCAATAGGTTTTGGCCGGAGTCTGTGTCTTCTATCAAACCTTTCTTTATTTTTCAACCTTGCATCTTTCAAACGAGCTTTAGCAAGCTCTACATCTTCAAGCCTCCTTTCCAACTGCCTTATTCGCAATGCAAGGAGGTCTTCCCTGCTCAATCCTTCCACCCAGGGCAATACATTCCAAGTTGGAACTACTTCTTCAACTGGCATTACTGGCTTCTGACCATACATTAATTCTGCAGGCATATATCCTGTTACTGAGCTATGAGTTGTACGGTCAACCCACAAAGCATATGGTAGCAGCCTTGGCCACTCTCGCATTCTTTCTCTGCATGTCTTAGCCAAGGCTTTAATGATTGGAGGATGTCCTCGCTCACTTTTACCATTGCCCTCAGGATTGTAAGCACATGTTAGGGACAGTTTAATGCCAATTCTAGAGAAGAATTTCCTTGCTTCTTCAACATCTAGCTCACCCCTATCAGCTGTTATTTTCCCAACACAACCATATCGACAAATCACATCTTCCAAGAGAAATTTGCATACTGTTTCCGTACTCTTTGTTCTAAGAGCACGCCCCTCTACCTGATTTGTCAAATCTTCTCTTGCAAGTGCTATGTACCGCATCTGCCAAATTCCCAAAGGCATTGTAGCTAGATCCACTACCCATTTGTAGTGCATGGCAGGTGGGTAGGTTGGTTGCAAGCCATCACGATGTCGCACATTTGAGTATATTTGACATACCATGCATGTTTCTACATATTGGGAAATATCCTTGTACATTCCTTTCCACCAATATTTTTCCTTTATTTTGGTAAAGGTGGCCCACACACTTCGATGTCCAGCCCAGAGACTCTCATGGAATTCTTTCACAAGCTTCCCTTGAGTCTCTTTATCACATATGACTCTCTGTGGCATAGCATTCCTCTGCTTAGGATGCTTCCAGAGGTACCCATCCTTTAGAAAATAACCATATGCTTTTCTGCGGATCCTCTTAAATTCTGAGTCAGACCAATTTTCCTGTCTTGTCAGAGTACTCAAGTATTGACCAATAAGCAACCAATCTCCTTCATACATTTCCTCAGTAAAAGACTCAAGTGCATTTGATAGGCAAATATGGTCCCCCTTTGCATATGTAGCAGTGTAGAACTTTGTACCCACATCATCAATGTCACTAATCATCTCTTTTTCATCTTCATACCTGGCTCTTGATAGCATATCTGCAAACTGGATTATCTTTTCCCGCAATATGCTCAAACTCAGGATTTAGTGACTTGATATAGGCAATCCACCTAAGCATAGCAATATCTGGAGTGGTACAACTTGCTATCATCCCAAGAAGTGGCAAGCAATCAGTTTCCACAAGTACAGATGCCCCAATAAGATATTCTTTTTCACATTTTAGAGCAGTGACTATTCCCCATAACTCTCTCTTAATCTGCGGATATTTTCTTTGTCGAATGCTTAATACCTTTGCTCCAAATCTGATTACATACCTGTGATCATCCTCATCATCTTGCCCTACTGCCCATCCTATCCCAGTAGGACTAGTATCAACTGTAACAATCACAGGCCTGCCACACTCATAATCTGCCTTCCTCAGAGTAGGTGATGATTGGAGCAAACATTTCAGCTTCTGCATAGCTTTAATATGTACTGCACTCCACAGAAATTTTTGATTTTTCCTCAAAAGTTGATAAAGAGGATCTGCTACATGTGCATAATGTGGGATCCAAATAACATAAAAGACACATGCTCCAGGAAATCTCCTCAGCTCTGTAACATTAATGCATGTCTCTTTCATTCTTTGTATTGCATCTATCTTGGCTGGACAAGGTCGGCGTCCACTAGTACTACAAAGATGTCCCACTATTAGCACTCCACCAACCCCAAACACTGATTTCAGTCCAGATAAAGTAAGGTTCACCTCTTCAAGCCTGGATAGAATCATATCACAATCCTTTATATGGTTTGCCACAAACTTGCGGCACCCCTTTGAATCCAAATCCCCATCTTTGTCTTTCTCATCACAGCCTTTTATTGGTACGTCATCCAAAAAAGGCATAGTAATTTGTGGTATGAAGTCTCGCAAGACTTTATTCATTCCATTCATCATATGTGCCACTGAGTTGGTGGCTCCCTGTGGTAAGGTACACATCCTTACTAATCCCAAAGGAGTTTTCATTGTGGTCAAATCCCTGCTTTGTATATCCAGCTGGAACTGATCATATCCCGAATACAGATCACCCATAGAGTATATAGCTTTCCCTGCAAATGCTTCTGCAAACTCATCCACGACCTGCTCCCACATTCCTGATTGTGACTGTGTCCCGCTTTACAATGGCACCTGGCCAAAATCCCTCATCTCCCTGTAATTCATGAATTCTCTATTTATCTTTGGGAGTGACTGTGCTCGAAGAGACTCACGATTCCTTTCATGGTTAATGCAAACTGTCAAGAACTGAACAGCTTTCTTGCCATCTTTACTCCTTATTCTTGCACATGCCGAGTCATCATCCAAAACCTTTGTTTCCATCCTCACAGCTGTAATGTAGGGTTGCCCAAGGATGAGGGGATACGATGACATCTCCTGAACAAAGAAGTTCTGATCATCTTTCACATCCCCTATAGTTACCCTTACATTTGGACATGCTGCATAGAGCTCTCCAGATGAGTTATTAGCTGCTTTAATCATCCACCCATGATCTACATCCATTGGCCACTTACATTTGTTGTAGAGATTTTTAGCCATAAGATTTATTTCAGACCCATGATCAATTAGAGCGACATACGGCTCTTCCAAGTCACCTATCTTGACAAGAGTTTCAGTGGTTGCTCTTGCCCAATGGCTCCTGGAGTAATGACTCTTTGTAAGAACTTCTTTTTCATCATCCTCTTCCACAAAATGCACTTGTCGTGCCCCATCAGCAGAGTGATTACATTCCATCACATTTTCTCTCTCTTCCTTTTGCTGTACCTGTACTCCATGAGTCTTGGAAGTGCTTGCCTCCCCTTGTGATGGAATAGATTCAATTATGAACTGCCTTTTCCTTCGTATAATATCAATTATCTCATCATGGAATTCTTTCTTTGCAATCCCCAAGACGTGTAAATTCCACCCTGCTGTTTAGAATCCTCTCTTCAAGTACCTTTTTGAGATCTGTTTGCGGCTTCAATATCAGATTGAAGCTTATAGAGTGGACTTTTCCCTTTACCCTTCTCCTTCTCATGCTTCATTTTTGCTGGCACTTCTTCCATTGATACTTCCTGTGGAGGTCTGCTATGCGGTGGAAGCATATGTGATGGCCGAGGATCCTTCTTCTCACTACCACGAGTAACCCTTTTTGATGGGCCTCCTTCCTCATTTTCCCTTTTACGCTTCTCCTCTACCTGTGCCTCATTATTTTGGCATTTAGCAATGTAGGCATGAACAGATAAAGAATCCACAGGCTCCTCCCAACCAGTCTCAAGACGTATACAGTCACCTGCCTCATGCAAAGCTTGCTTAGACACCTTCTTTGACGCAATTAATTCCATTGTTGATGGCCAAAAATCTTCATTCTCATAATCTTCATCATTCTCAGATCCCTGCTTTGATTGACCAGCCTTTAACCCATAGGTTGCTGCCTCAACCATAGAGATGGCATGACTAGCAGCCATATCCTCAACCAGCTTTTTCATCCCTCCTTTCCCAAAGTTTGTACTTAATGGAAGGCCAGTCTCTGTAAGGTGGATTTTTCCATCTTTGAAAAACACAAGTTGATTTTTAAGGGCTTCTTTATAGCTAGCACAATCTTTCTTTGCATGTTCTGGGTCATCACACCATATGCATCTGTATGTAAACCCTTCTTTGCTTTGAGGCCTTTGCATAGAAGCCTGCCCTAATGGTAGCCCCCTTTTCTTCAATCCTGGACATCTTCAATTTTAGGTCCCGCATGCCCTTAATAAGTTCTTCCATCGGCCCTTCTACCTTTGGGATTGCAGCAGCTGGTTTTGGTAGATTCTCCGAGATAACAGCAGTTATAGGAGTTGCCGAGCTCATCACCATTTTATCCCTCCTTCGCTGCCGCTTTGCTAGCATGGTGACCGCATCCTCAACATCATTCCAATCACTCTTTAGTCCCTGCTCTGTATCCTTATCCCTGCTCTGTATCCTTATCCTCGAGGAGAATTTCCAGTTTTTCTTGGAGATCTTTCCCAGCTGCTTGTAAGAAGAGCTCTGTTTTTTCTCTGTCCAAAGTTGTGCGCTCTATCCTTGACAGCTGGGCATAGTGCTTCTCAAACTCTCTTAGCAGCTCTGTGGCAGAAATTCCCATTTTGGGTTTTGTGACCCATTCCAAGAAAGTTCGTTTGGTCACTCGCTCAGAATCCTCCATGAAATATTCATCCTTCAAAGCAAGCTTGAACTCCTCCCAATTTCTGCCACCATGTGCTGTCTGCAATCCTCTTATGCGCTCTCTTATTTCAGGAACACATACCAGCTCAAAGCTTCGAACCATATCCTCCTCAGTCACCCTGTTTAGCTCCATTTCCTTTATGTAATTGCGCAGGTACTTTGTGATATCCTTTCCATCAAATTGATCCACCTTTTTCACAATTGATTGCAGTGCTTTGGTCGTGAAAATTTGCCCCCTCTCAGCAGCTCGCTGCTGTTGCATATACATAGTAAACATCTGAAACATCTGCATAACTTCGGGGTCAAAATGAACCCCCTGACCCTCGGAATTCTCAGCCATAGCTTCCCTGTATATTTCACCACACTCTCACCCCAGCAATTTCACGTCGGGGTTCACCAAAGAGCTGTCTGACGTGGACGATGTCGTTGGGAAAGTACGAGACTTCTAGCTGTGAGAGTTGCTTCTGATTTCCACAAGGAAACTCAAGCACATAGCTCTTCAAGGATCACAAGGCATCTCCATTTTTGATATCATAAACATGTACAAATTCACCTCAATACATCCATGAATTCAGCCTGATGATTGCACATAAATTGTGTATCAAGTGACTATCCTTTTCCAAGCATAGATTTACTGGCTCCTTTTTCCAAATCCCTCAAACCAATCACATGTAGGCATAACATAATCTTCAAATATTTCCCACATACATGTGACCATTTACATTCCATACATTAAGTGACATCAATTCCATCATTCCAAGATGTTTCTTTATCATCTGAAAACCTGCCTTTAGATTTCAACAACTCACAAACAAAAGACGATATATGGCATATCTATATCATGCTCACATGATTCTAAGAAATTCCATGACTTGCATTCCAAATCCATTTGGGTAGAAAAGAAAATCAAATTTCGAGAATCCTTACTGCATTTTTGATGCTTTGATTCCACGTATTTTTGTTCCTTTGATACCACAACTCTTCATATCCAAGATCTTCTTAATTTACAAAACCTTTAAAGGTTTATAAACTTTAAAGGTTTTCCAAATCGTAGGTAGGTTAGTGGAATAAAATAAAAAAAAACCATCACTTATCTGAAAGTAACAGGGCGAATTTCACTTGATTTTTGCTAATTTCCATATGGTCGATTTGTTGTAGACCGCGCAAGGTTGAGTACACGTATTAAATGAAAATCGTATCACTAGGTAGTACTCAATCTGCTCTTCATTTCTAACTCCAACAAGCCATGAACAGTATCCGGCAGTTTTAAATTAAAATCTCTGGTTAAAGGCACCTCTGGTCTTTTCTTTCTGCAGACGGTGATCTCCAATATGCGCCCTCCCCTCGCTTCTCTGGTTTTTCATCACTTTCCCCGCAAGGAAATCGGCGCACCCCCACTTTTGCAGCTATCTTCATGCATTTCCCAATTCGAAATTACTCATGTGCCACCTTTTTATTGTTTTCTCGAATATTTCTTCTTTTGCTGCCACGCAAGCTGCCCTCATAAGCTTCATATTCCTTCTATACCCATATTGTATCTACTTCTCTTATGTAAATATATCGACCAAGGCAACTAAGACCTTCACATTATGTATGTGCTTCAAGACACTACATCACCCATTGTTTTGCAACTTTGGGAACTTCTTCATGATGATCATGAGCTTCATCTATAGTACCTTTCTTGAAAATTATGCATGAGTTCCATGTCACATTGATTTGGAAGTGATGATGAAAAAGATCTTCATCCACATTGAGGGAAGTCCATATCATGCACATGGGTAGCCATTTACATCATTCACATAGCCCTTTTACGAGCCATCCATATCATCACTTACATAGCCACACAGGCCAAGTATGTAACTGAGTGTTTTCTACTGCAAGGTCTACCATAAGCATAAGGCTCCATAATTCACACCACACTCATATTCAAAGCTTCAAGACCAAACTCATCCTCAGCTCGTCTTATTGAACCTCATTTACAATATGAACATATGTACATGGGCATCATATAATGTCTCGTCATAGCACTCATTCCCATGCATCTAGATTTGTATTTGATAGTCTCATATGCATGGTTTCATACCATAGACGTGCCATGGCACGACAGCGCACATCAATCCACATTCATTTCATAAGTAATCCCATTCTCATCTAATCATATCTAATCACATCTTTTTTTATCTCATCACTTATTTCCTCATTTATCCTCATCCGATCACGTCTACTTGCATCTACCCATACATCTCATCACTTCACATACATTAATATCTATCCAATTTACATCGCATCTTATTACATCCATTTCACATCACATCTCATTTATTCACATCTCATTCATTCACATCCCGATTCACGTGCTAACACATTTATTCACCTCCCTTATCGTTCATTCACATCCTGATTCACATGTTATCACATTCATTCACATCCTATATCATTCATTTACATCCTGATTCACATGACATCACATCTCATCTATTCATTCACATTTATTTGATGCGCATCACATATCATCATATCTATTTACCTTTCATTCTCATCACATCCATCCATCCATTCTTTCCTATCTATCTGATTCTTCGCATTACATCTCATCACATCTATTCACCTCACATTCTCGTCACTCCTATTCTCATCGCATCCATCCATCCATTCATTCCCATCTATCTGATTTGCATCACATATCATCACATCTATTTACCTTTCATTCTTATCACTTTTATTCTCATCACATCTATCCCTCCATTCTCTCCCATCTACCTGACTCGCATCACATATCATCACATCTATTTACCTCTCATTCTCATCATATCCATCCATCCATTCTTTTCCATCTATCTGATTCATATCACATCTTATCACATCTATTTATAGAATGTAAGAGAATTCTTATTTCTTATATAAAGATTCTTTATGCATCATTTTATGCATAAGAACAACTTTTGTGGGAAATAATTTTTTTATAAAAATCCGTTTATGTATCTATTTATGCATAGATTCAATTTTAAGGAGAATTGCACTTTCGAAATAAAAATAAATCTTTTACGCATCTTTCTATGCATAAAATTAAAATTTATGAGAATAACTCTTTTGAAATAAAAATAAATTTCTTTATGTATCTTTCTATGCATAAAATCAAAATTGATGAGAATAACTCTTTTGAAATAAAAAAAATATTCTTTATGCATCTTTCTATGCATAAAATCAAAATTTGATGAGAGTAACGCTTTTATAATAAAAAAATTCTTTTATGCATCTATTTCTGCATAAATTCAATTTTAATGACAGTAACACTTTTATAATAAAAAAATTCTTTTATGCATCTATTTATGCATAAAACTCAATTTTGATGAAAGTAACACTTTTATAATCAAAATATTCCCAATATGCATCCTTCTATGCATATAAATCAATTCTAATGAAAATAACACTTTTATTATAGAAATATTTATAATATGCATTTTTCTATGCATAGAATAAAAATAAGACTTTTAGAAAACACAAGCGGTGGGGATTACTCTTTTTGAATAATAAAAGATAAAACTTATTTCACAATATTTAAGAAAATTTTGCCATAACCTCCTTTGTCTGGCTCACCATTTTTTATTTTTTTTTCATTCTCAAGCTACTTAGAAAGTATCCCAATTGGCTTAAAGCATTCTATCAAATTCCACTTTTTAAAGAGAAACAATATGAAAAGTTTAATTCTAATAATTTGATTACACATCTAGGATAAATAAAGGCTGAATTCAAGAATGAAGAGAGGGGGAAAGCCTTTCCAACAAGGCATAGCACCATTTTTCATTTTAAAGAAAACAAAAATTAGAAAACCATTAAATGGAATAAAGAAAAAAAAGGATTTCTAGCCTACATGAATTTTTGTGAGCTTTCCTTTGGCTTGATGGTTTGAGGGATCTACTCTTGTTTGCAACAAGAGTGGCCACCAATTCTTTTGAAGAGGAAATGGTGAAAAACGTATGAATTATCAATAAATTCACTGTTTTTTGGCTCTGGGGAGGAGTAGAGTAACAGTGCATAAAACACTATTGACCATTTACAAAGGGGGAGGCTTTATTTATATGGAAAAGTGAGCCTCTAACAAAGCAAACTGATTCTAGAATTTTTGAGATGAGTTTGGTCAAATTTTGACCATTTTTAGGTCAGTTTAGCTTACTTTTTGGATCTAATTGAAGCAAGAGAGAGAAGAGATGAAAATATCTCATTATTTGTGAGTTTAAAACTCAACCACATGTGGAATAGACACCTCCTTCTTGAGGGGAATTCCCCCACACCACTGAGGTGTCAAAAATGCATCATTTCTTCTAAATATCTCTTCTTTTTTAACTAATAAAATTATCCTTAGTCAACTCTTCATCTTATGTGAGTATTTACTCATTTTTGGGGGAATTTCCTTTTATTCTTCAATTTATCTCCTCCCTACATTTGGACTATTCTAAATTGGTCCATAGGAACCACCTTAATTCAAAAATTTCAGAAAATCTGCTAAGGTCCTTTTTACCTGATTTCAATTTATTCCAATTGCACATTGGAAATTTCTTTTTGAATATCTGTTTCACGGGAAACGATTTTAGACACTAGGAGTATTTTTATATACAAAAATATCTCAATTTTTAATGACCTCCCTCTAGATATTTTCTCTCTCTAGGCCAAAACAGGGTAAAACAGGATCTTTCTTTTATTTCAGAGAGGGGAATAATTATAAGATCAGAATGGGAGGTTTTTACACCTCCACACCTCAAAAGCCGGAGGGAGGAATCTCACATCCTACCCCACTTAAAAAATGCGAGATGTCCTCATCTCGCAAAATTAGAGGAGAACTTTTTTCCTTAAGATCCAACTGATTCTGGGGTTCCTTATAGTCTGGTGAACCCAATAGAATCCTGGGATAAAGATCCCTTATATAAAACTCATCATCAGATAATAATTCACTTAGATCATATTATTCAAATCCTTATCACAATAATGGTATTAGACCGAATTTTCTATCTGAACGGTTCTTCATGGAAATTTTCAATTATATAGATTTTTTATTTGACATCCCTTAACTTGATCCACTGGGTCAAGTGTTAAAAGTAGCAAATCTGTTAGCATAATCAATCTCATATTGATTTGCTGAAGTCATTAACGTCATTCGAGTTATGAACATCATCCACTGGGACTCTTTTGCTGCTTAGTTTAATACATTTCAACCAAAATTTAGGAATCTTCATTTTTCAATCAGAATCCAAATCAACTCATCAATTCTCAACCAGAATTCAAAATCATATCAACCACATTTGAATTCATCATTTGGAGAGTATTGATGCTTATAATTTCAAGTCTTAGATTTACTCGTATATACTGCCAGTAAAGAGTTGTAGTTATACCCTCGATATATACGAGTAGTCACGGTCCTTGGAACTATAAGGTAAATACCAAGTGGTACTTCCATCTAAAGACCCAATTACCAATTTATGAATTTTAGTTTGAATATCAATTCGTATGAATTTTTTCACACAATTGTAACCTTTTACTGTTTCTTCATAAATTTTTGACATTTTTGGCTTCTCGGTGGATCCTCATTAGCCAATTCCCTTTGATACCAGCTGTAAGATCCCTGTCCGAACCGCGCAACAAATTCAAAGGTGCCAGCAAGCAACGGAAGTAGCACTTCTTGCGTAGGGTAGGGTCCCACACTTTGGGGCCTCGCCCACGGATATCTGGACAAGAGACTAATCCATCGGTTCTTCCAAAATCGATCCTGGAAAAACTTCCCTTGCCCGAAAAGCACGGGCGATTCCTCAAGGATGAAATTTTTCTCTAACATAGTCAAAAGCCTTAACTAACTGAACTGATATGACTGAACCCGTAGTATCAAAGTCAGATCAAGGAAAAGATTGCACTTAGATCATAGAGACCAACACTTTTTTCCTCATTGAGAGGCACAGCCGTTGATTCTTTTCCATAGAACACTTTTTATCTGGGATTTAGTTCATCTATCGTACAATAACAGAATTGAGTTTCATTTTGGGGATCCATCAGTCCAGTCTAACCCCATCTAGTCTCGTGGGTCAGCCAGCTGTCCAACCATTGTAGTGATGGGATTCAATTAAGAATTTGGTTAGGTTTTGTCCTGGGTACCAGGGAGGAAAAGAGTTCCCACGCCCCCTAGCCGAATATTCTTGCAAGCTTAAAACTAGTCACACCACTTACACACCCAATATGAAATTGCCTTTTTCACAGAATCAACATCTTCTAAAAACAATCTTTTAATGAAACCATTGTGTCACTGATCAGAATCCTCAAAATCTCCAGTTGAATCCTTATTTCGAATCATTTCTTCATCGGTGTACCTATGGCATCATTGGCAACCAGAACGCTCACCACACCTGTCCACTCAGGGGCCTTTTCGATAGTTCCTAGCTCATAAAAACCATTGTGTCACTGATCATAATCCTCAAAATCTCCAGTTGAATCCTTATTTCGAATCATTCCTTCATCGGTGTACCTATGGCATCATTGGCAACCAGAACGCTCACCACACCTGTTCACTCAGGGGCCTTTTCGATAGTTCCTAGCTCATAGTAGTAACCGGCAATATATTCACATATCAAAAATGGAATCTCCGTTGAAGTCTGAAGATCAGCAAGATCAACCAACGGATCCATATAAAAGAGCCATGGACTCATCCGTTGAGGACCAGCAAGGTCAATCAACCAGATCCATGCCCGAATTCAGAAAACAACTCTTACTCCTTGTTCCAATATCTTCCCCGACATACGTGTGGGTATCTTTAGCGACCCAGAGCCCGAGAACCGTACCCTCTAGAATCCTTCGCAGGTCAACTAGCACTTCACTCATAGGCCGCTTCCTTGGTCCCTCATCCACTGTACTGGAAGCTCACCATTTAAATCAAACCGAGGCTGGTCAAGACCTCGGGCGACCTTGTTACGCGAGACGTCCTCCCTTGACTCTCCGTTTAGTAGTTGCAACTTTAACACATAGGTCTCCATGACCTCATTCACAAGATGATCAAAATGCTTCCCCAACATTCTTGACATAAAACAGTCATTTAAAAACAGATTTCACATACAAATACAGTTCCAACAATATTTTCATTTTTTCCATCACTCTACATCCTTTCACATTAGTCCCCATCTTTTCTCATCTTCTCGCAAAATTTTGTTTTCTTCATCAATCCCTATCACATCACATCAAATCACATCCAATCGCATCATTCACACACATCAATCCACATCATCCATACATCGATCCACATCATCCACACCAATCCACATCATCCATACATCCATCAACATCAATCCACATTATCCACACATCCATCCACATCTTCCATACATCCATCCACATCAATCCACATCATTCATGCATCCTTCCACATCAATCCACATCATTCATACATCCATCCACATCAATCCACATTACCTACACATCAATCCACATCATCCCTACATCCATCCACATCATCCACATTAATCCACATTATCCACACATCCATCCACAAATTCCATATATCCATCCACATATAACATCTATTCACCTCACATTCTCGTCACTCCTATTCTCATCGCATCCATCCATCCATTCATTCCCATCTATCTGCTGATTTGCATCACATATCATCACATCTATTTACCTTTCATTCTCATCACTTTTATTCTCATCACATATATCCCTCCATTCTCTCCCATCTATCTGATTCGCATCACATATCATCACATCTATTTACCTCTCATTCTCATCATATCCATCCATCCATTCTTTCCCATCTATCTGATTCATACCACGTCTTATCACATCTATTTATAGAATGTAAGAGAATTCTTATTTTTTATATAAAGATTCTTTATGCATCTATTTATGCATAAGAACAACTTTTGTGGGAAATAACTTTTTTATAAATATCCGTTTATGCATCTATTTATGCATAAATTCAATTTTAAGGAGAATAGCACTTTCGAAATAAAAATAAATCTTTTATGCATCTTTCTATGCATAAAATAAAATTGATGAGAATAACTCTTTTGAAATAAAAATAAATTTCTTTATGCATCTTTGTATGCATAAAATCAAAATTTGATGAGAGTAACGCTTTTATAATAAAAAAATTCTTTTATGCATCTATTTATGCATAAATTCAATTTTAATGACAGTAACACTTTTATAATAAAAAAATTCTTTTATGCATCTATTTATGCATAAAAATCAATTTTGATGAAAGTAACACTTTTATAATCAAAATATTCCCAATATGCATCCTTCTATGCATATAAATTAAGTCTAATCAAAATAACACTTTAATTATAAAAATATTTATAATATGCATTTTTCTATGCATAGAATAAAAATAACACTTTTAGAATACACAAACGGTGGGGATTACTCTTTTTGAATAATAAAAGATAAAACTTATTTCACAAAATTTAAGAAAATTTTTCCATAATCTCCTTTGTATGGCTTACCATTTTTCAATTTTTTTCATTCTTAGGCTACTTAGAAAGTATCCCAATTGGTTTAAAGCATTCTATCAAATTCCACTTTTTAAAGAGAAACAATATGAAAAGTTTAATTCTAACAATTTGATTACACATCTAGGATAAAGAAAGACTGAATTCAAGAATGAAGAGAGGGGAAAAGCCTTTCCAACAAGGCATAGCACCATTTTTCATTTTAAAGAAAATAAAAATTAGAAAACCATTAAATGGAATAAAGAAAAAAAAGGATTTCTAGCTTACATGAATTTTTGTGAGCTTTCCTTTGGCTTGATGGTTTGAGTGATCTACTCTTGTTTGCAACAAGAGTGGCCACCAATTCTTTTGAAGAGGAAATGGTGAAAAACGTATAAATTATCAATAAATTCACTGTTTTTGGCTCTGGGAAGGAGTAGAGTAACAGTGCATAAAACACTATTGACCATTTACAAAGGGGGAGGCTTCATTTATAGGAAAAAGTGAGCCTCTAACCAAGCAAACTTATTCTAGAATTTTTGAGATCAGTTTGGTCAAATTTCGACCATTTTTAGGTCAGTTTAGCTTACTTTTTGGATCTAGTTGAAGCAGGAGAGAGAAGAGATGAAAATATCTCATTATTTGTGAGTTTAAAACTCAACCACATGTGAAATAGGCACCTCATTCATGAGGGGAATTCCCCCACACCACTGAGGTGTCAAAAATGCATCATTTCTTCTAAATATCTCTTCTTTTTTAACTAATAAAATTGTCCTTAGTCAACTCTTCATCTTATGTGAGTATTTACTCATTTTTGGGGGAATTTCCTTTTATTCTTCAATTTATCTCCTCCCTACATTTGGATTATTCTAAATTGGTCCATAGGAACCACCTTAATTCAAAAATTTCAGAAAATCTGCTAAGGTCCTTTTTACCTGATTTCAATTTATTCCAATTGCACATTGGAAATTTCTTTTTGAATATCTGTTTCACGGGAAACCATTTTAGACACTAGGAGGAGTTTTATATCCAAAAATATCTCAATTTTGAATATCCTCCCTCTAGACATTTTCTCTCTCTAGACCAAAACAGGGTAAAACATGATCTTTCTTTTATTTCAGAGAGGGGAATAATTATAAGATCAGAAGGGGAGGTTTGTACACCTCCACACCTCAAAAGCCGGAGGGAGGAATCTCACATCCTACCCCACTTAAAAAATGCGAGATGTCCTCATCTCGCAAAATTAGAGGAGAACTTTTTTCCTTAAGATCCAATTGATTCTGGGGTTTCTTATAGTCTGGTGAACCCAACAGACTCCTGGGATAAAGATCCCTTATATAAAACTCATCATCAGATAATAATTCACTCAGATCATATCATTCAAATCCTTATCACAATAATGGTCCATTAGATCAAATTTTCTATCTGAACAGTCCTTCATGGAAATTTTCAATTATACAGATTTTTAATTTGACATCCCTTAACTTGATCCACTGGGTCAAGTGTTAATAGTAGCAAATCTGTTAGCACAATCCACTAATCTCATATTGATTTGCTGAAGTCATTAACGTCATTCGAGTTATGAATATCATCACTGGGACTCTTTTGCTGCTTAGTTTAATACATTTCAACCAAAATTTAGGAATCTCCATTTTTCAATCAAAATCCAAATCAACTCATCAATTCTCAACCAGAATTCAAAATCATATCAACCACATTTGAATTCATCATTTGGATAGTATTGATGCTTATAATTTCAAGTCTTAGATTTACTCGTATATACTGCTAGTAAAGAGCTGTAGTTATACCCTCCGTATACACGAGTAGTCACGGTCCTTCGAACTATAAGGTAAATACCATCATGTCTAGGCCTCAAGCAAGTCAAGGATTCCATACAATTGCTGTACTTCCATCTAAAGACCCAATTACCAATTTATGAATTTCAGTTTGAATATCAATTCGTATGAATTTTTTCACATAATTGTAACCTTTTTCATAAATTTTTGACATTTTTGGCTTATTAATTGATCCTCATTAGCCAATTCGCTTTGATACCAACTGTAAGATCCCTGTCCCCACCGCCCAACAAATTCAGAGGTGCCAATAGCAGCACAACGAAAGTAGAACTTCTTGCGTAGGGTAGGGTCCCACACTTGGGGCCTCGCCCTCGGATATCTGGACAAGAGACTAATCCATCAATTCTTCTAAAACCGATCCTGGAAAAACTTCCCTTGCCCGGAAAGCATGGGCGTCGATTCCTCAAGGATAAAATTTTTCTCTAACATAGTCAAAAGCCTTAACTAACTGAACTGATCTGACCGAACCCGTAGAATCAAAGTCAGATCAAGGAAAAGATTGCACTTAGATCATAGAGACCAACACTTTTTTCCTCATTGAGAGGCACAGCCGTTGATTCTTTTCCATAGAACACTTTTTATCTGGGATTTAGTTCATCTATCGTACAATAACAGAATTGAGTTTCATTTTGGGGATCCATCAGTCCAGTCTAACCCCATCTAGTCTCGTGGGTCAGCGAGCTATCCAACCATTGTAGTGATGGGATTCAATTAAGAATTTGGTTAGGTTTTGTCCTGGGTACCAGGGAGGAAAAGAGTTCCCATGCCCCCTAGCCGGATATTTTTGCAAGCTTAAAACTAGTCACACCACTTACACACCCAATATGAAATTGCGTTTTTCACAGAATCAACATCTTCTAAAAACAATCTTTTAATAAAACCATTGTCACTGATCAGAATCCTCAAAATCTCCAGTTGAATCCTTTTTCGAATCATTCCTTCATCGGTGTACCTATGGCATCATTCGCAACCAGAACGCTCACCACACCTGTCCACTCAGCGGCCTTTTTGATAGTTCCTAGCTCATAGTAACCGGCAATATATTGACATATCAAAAATGGAATCTTCGTTGAAGATCAGCAAGATCAACCAACGGATCCATAAAAAAGAGCCATGGACTCATCCGTTGAGGACCAGCAAGGTCAATCAACTAGATCCATGCCCGAATTCAGAAAATAACTCTTACTCCTTGTTCCAATATCTTCCCCGACGTACGTGTGGGTATCTTCGGGAGAGCCCGAGAACCGTACCCTCTAGAATCCTTCGCAGGTCACCTAGCGCTTCACTCATAGGCCGCTTCCTTGGTCCCTCATCCATTGTACTGGAAGCTCACCATTTAAATCAAACCGAGGCTGGTCAAGACCTCGAGCGACCTTGTTACGCGAGACGTCCTCCGTTGACTCTCTGTTTAGCAGTTGCAACTTTAACAGATAGGTCTGTATGACCTCATTCACAAGACGATCAAAATGCTTCCCCAACATTCTTGACATAAAATAGTCATTTAAAAATAGATTTCATATACAAATACAGTTCCAACAATATTTCCATTTTTTCTCATCACTCTACATCCTTTCATATTAGTCCCCATCTTTTCTCATCTTCTCACAAAATTTTTTCCTTCTCCAAATCACATCCAATCGCATCATTCACACACATCAATCCACATCATCCATACATCCATCAACATCATCCACACCAATCCACATCATCCATACATCCATCAACATCAATCCACATTATCCACACATCCATCCACATCTTCCATACATCCATCCACATCAATTCACACGTCAATCCACATCATTCATGCATCCTTCCACATTAATCCACATCATTCATACATCCATCCACATCAATCCACATTACCTACACATCAATCCACATCATCCCTACATCCATCCACATCATCCACATTAATCCACATTATCCACACATCCATCCACAAATTCCATACATTCATCCACATATAACATCTATTCACCTCACATTCTCGTCACTCCTATTCTCATCGCATCCATCCATCCATTCATTCCCATCTATCTGATTTGCATCACATATCATCACATCTATTTACCTTTCATTCTCATCACTTTTATTCTCATCACATCTATCCCTCCATTCTCTCCCATCTATCTGACTCGCATCACATATCATCACATCTATTTACCTCTCATTCTCATCATATCCATCCATCCATTCTTTCCCATCTATCTGATTCATATCACGTCTTATCACGTCTATTTATAGAATGTAAGAGAATTCTTATTTTTTATATAAAGATTCTTTATGCATCTATTTATGCATAAGAACAACTTTTGTGGGAAATAACTTTTTTATAAAAATCCATTTATGCATCTATTTATGCATCTATTTATGCATAAATTTATGCATAAATTTATGCCTCCATTTATGCATCTATTTATGCATAAATTTAATTTTAAGGAGAATAGCACTTTTGAAATAAAAATAAATCTTTTATGCATCTTTCTATGCATAAAATTAAAATTGATGAGAATAACTCTTTTGAAATAAAAATAAATTTCTTTATGCATCTTTCTATGCATAAAATCAAAACTTGATGAGAGTAACGCTTTTATAATAAAAAAATTCTTTTATGCATCTATTTATGCATAAATTCAATTTTAATGACAGTAACACTTTTATAATAAAAAAATTCTTTTATGCATGTATTTATGCATAAAAATCAATTTTGATGAAAGTAACACTTTTATAATCAAAATATTCCCAATATGCATCCTTCTATGCATATAAATTAATTCTAATCAAAATAACACTTTTATTATAAAAATATTTATAATATGCATTTTTCTATGCATAGAATAAAAATAACACTTTTAGAATACACAAGCGGTGGGGATTACTCTTTTTGAATAATAAAAGATAAAACTTATTTCACAATATTTAAGAAAATTTTTCCATAACCTCCTTTGTATGGCTCACCATTTTTCAATTTTTTTCATTCTCAAGCTACTTAGAAAGTATCCCAATTGGTTTAAAGCATTCTATCAAATTCCACTTTTTAAAGAGAAACAATATGAAAAGTTTAATTCTAACAATTTGATTACACATCTAGGATAAAGAAAGACTGAATTCAAGAATGAAGAGAGGGGGAAAGCCTTTCCAACAAGGCATAGCACCATTTTTCATTTTAAAGAAAATAAAAATTAGAAAACCATTAAATGGAATAAAGAAAAAAAAGGATTTCTAGCTTACATGAATTTTTGTGAGCTTTCCTTTGGCTTGATGGTTTGAGTGATCTACTCTTGTTTGCAACAAGAGTGGCCACCAATTCTTTTGAAGAGGAAATGGTGAAAAACGTATAAATTATCAATAAATTCACTGTTTTTGGCTCTGGGAAGGAGTAGAGTAACAGTGCATAAAACACTATTGACCATTTACAAAGGGGGAGGCTTCATTTATAGGAAAAAGTGAGCCTCTAACCAAGCAAACTTATTCTAGAATTTTTGAGATCAGCTTGGTCAAATTTTGACCATTTTTAGGTCAGTTTAGCTTACTTTTTGGATCTAGTTGAAGCAGGAGAGAGAAGAGATGAAAATATCGCATTATTTGTGAGTTTAAAACTCAACCACACATGAAATAGGCACCTCCTTCATGAGGGGAATTCCCCCACACCACTGAGGTGTCAAAAATGCATCATTTCTTCTAAATATCTCTTCTTTTTTAACTAATAAAATTGTCCTTAGTCAACTCTTCATCTTATGTGAGTATTTACTCATTTTTGGGAGAATTTCCTTTTATTCTTCAATTTATCTCCTCCCTACATTTGGATTATTCTAAATTGGTCCATAGGAACCACCTTAAATCAAAAATTTTAAAAAATCTGCTAAGGTCCTTTTTACCTGATTTCAATTTATTCCAATTGCACATTGGAAATTTTTTTTTGAATATCTATTTCAGGGGAAACCATTTTAGACACTAGGAGGAGTTTTATATCCAAAAATATCTCAATTTTGAATTACCTCCCTCTAGACATTTTCTCTCTCTAGACCAAAACAGGATAAAACAGGATCTTTCTTTTATTTCAAAGAGGGGAATAATTATGAGATCAGAAGGGGAGGTTTTTACACCTCCACACCTCCACACCTCAAAAAGTCGGAGGGAGGAATGTCACATCCTACCCCACTTAAAAGGGGAGGTTTTTACACCTCCACACCTCAAAAGCCGGAGGGAGGAATCTCACATCCTACCCCACTTAAAAAACACGAGATGTCCTCATCTCGCAAAATTAGAGGAGAACTTTTTTCTTTAAGATCCAACTGATTCTGGGGTTCCTTATAGTCTGGTGAACCCAACAGAATCCTGGGATAAAGATCCCTTATATAAAACTCATCATCAGATAATAATTCACTCAGATCATATCATTCAAATCCTTATCACAATAATGGTCCATTAGACCGAATTTTCTATCTGAACAATCCTTCATGGAAATTTTCAATTATACAGATTTTTAATTTGACATCCCTTAACTTGATCCACTGGGTCAAGTGTTAATAGTAGAAAATCTGTTAGCACAATCCACTAATCTCATATTGATTTGCTGAAGTCATTAACGTCATTCGAGTTATGAACATCATCACTGGGACTCTTTTGCTGCTTAGTTTAATACATTTCAACCAAAATTTAGGAATCTGCATTTTTCAATCAAAATCCAAATCAACTCATCAATTCTCAACCAGAATTCAAAATCATATCAACCACATTTGAATTCATCATTTGGATAGTATTGATGCTTATAATTTCAAGTCTTAGATTTACTCGTATATACTACCAGTAAAGAGCTATAGTTATACCCTCGGTATAACTACGGCTCTTTACTCGTATATACTGCCAGTAAAGAGTTGTAGTTATACCCTCGATATATACGAGTAGTCACGGTCCTTGGAACTATAAGGTAAATACCATCATGTCTACGCCTCAAGCAAGTCAAGGATTCCATACAATTGCGATACTTCCATCTAAAGACCCAATTACCAATTTATGAATTTCATTTTGAATATCAATTCGTATGAAGTTTTTCACACAATTGTAACCTTTTATTGCTTCTTCATACTGCTTCTTCATAAATTTTTGACATTTTTGGCTTTTCGGTTGATCCTCATTAGCCAATTCGCTTTGATACCAGCTGTAAGATCCCTGTCCCCACCGCGCAATAAATTCAGAGGTGCCAGCAGCAGCAGCAACGGAAGTAGTACTTCTTGCGTAGGATAAGGTCCCACACTCGGGGCCTCACCCACGGATATCTGGACAAGAGACTAATCCATCGGTTCTTCCAAAACCGATCCTAGAAAAACTTCCCTTGCCCGGAAAGCACGGGCGATTCCTCAAGGATAAAAGTTTTCTCTAACATAGTCAAAAGCCTTAACTAACTAAACTAATCTGACCAAACCCGTAGAATCAAAGTCAGATCAAGGAAAAGATTGCACTTAGATCATAGAGACCAACACTTTTTTCCTCATTGAGAGGCACAACCGTTGATTCTTTTCCATAGAACACTTTTTATCTGGGATTTAGTTCATCTATCGTACAATAACAGAATTGAGTTTCATTTTGGGGATCTATCAGTGCAGCCTAACCCCATCCAGTCTCATGGGTCAACCAACCATTGTAGTGATGGGAGATGAGAAAAGATGGGGACTAATGTGAAAGGATGCGGAGTGAGGAGAAAAAATGGAAATATTGTTGGAGCTGTATTTGTATGTGAAATCTGTTTTTAAATGATTGTTTTATGTCAAGAATGTTGGGGAAGCATTTTGACCGTCTTGTGAATGAGGTCGTGGAGACCTATGTGGCCTATGAGTGAAGTGCTAGGTGCTTGAGCTTTGGGTTGCCAAAGATACCCACATGTATGTCGGGGAAGATATTGGAACAAGGAGTAAGATTTTGGTTATAATGTATTAAACTAAGCAGCAAAAGAGTCCCAGTGATGATGTTCATAACTCAAATGATGTTAATGACTTCAGCAAATGAATATGAGATTAGTGGATTGTGCTCACAGATTTGCTACTATTAACACATGACCCAGTGGATCAAGTTAAGGGATGTCAAATTAAAAATCTGTATAATTGAAAATTTCCATGAAGGACTGTTCACATAGAAAATTCACTCTAATGGACCATTATTGTGATGAGGATTTGAATGATACGATCTGAGTGAATTATTATCTGATGATGAGTTTTATATAAGGGGTCTTTATCCTAGGATTCTGTTGGGTTCACCAGACTATAAGGAACCCCAGAATCAGTTGGATCTTAAGGGAAAAAGTTCTCCTCTAATTTTGCGAGATGAGGAGATCTCACGTTTTTTAAGTGGGGTAGGATGTGAGATTCCTCCCTCTGACTTTTGAGGTGTATAGGAGTAAAAACCTCCCCTTCTGATCTTATAATTATTCCCCTCTCTGAAATAAAAGAAAGATCTTGTTTTACCCTGTTTTGGCCTAGAGAGAGAAAATGTCTAGAGGGAGGTAATTCAAAATTGAGATATTTTTGGATATAAAAATCCTCCTAGTGTCTAAAATGGTTTTCCCTGAAACAGATATTCAAAAAGAAATTTCCAATGTGCAATTGGAATAAATTGAAATCAGGTAAAAAGGACCTTAGCCGCCTAAGGGTCAAGATTTTTTGAAATTTTTGAATTAAGGTTCCTATGGACGAATTTAGAATCATCCAAATGTAGGGAGGAGATAAATTGAAGAATAAAAGGAAATCCCTCCAAAAATGAGTAAATACTCACATAAGATGAAGAGTTGACTAAGGACAATTTTATTAGTTAAAAAAGAAGAGATATTTAGAAGAAATGATGCATTTTTGACACCTCAGTGGTGTGGGGGAATTCCCCTCATGAAGGAGGTGCCTATTTCATGTGTGGTTGAGTTTTAAACTCACAAATAATGCGATATTTTCATCTCTCCTCTCTCCTGCTTCAACTAGATCCAAAAAGTAAGCTAAACTGACCTAAAAATGGTCAAAATTTGACCAAACTAATCTCAAAAATTCTAGAATCAGTTTGCTTGGTTAGAGGCTCACTTTTCCCTATAAATGAAGCCTCTCCCTTTGTAAACGGCCAATAGTGTTTTATGCACTGTTACTCTACTCCTCCCCAGAGCCAAAAATAGTGAATTTATTGATAATTCATTAGTTTTTCACCATTTCCTCTTCAAAAGAATTGGTGGCCACTCTTGTTGCAAACAAGAGTAGATCCCTCAAACGATCAAGCCAAAGGAAAGCTCACAAATATTCATGTAAGCTGCAAATCCTTTTTTTTCTTTATTCCATTTAATGGTTTTCTAATTTTTGTTTTCTTTAAAATGAAAAATGGTGCTATGCCTTGTTGGAAAGGCTTTCCCCCTCTCTTCATTCTTGAATTCAGCCTTTCTTATCCTAGATGTGTAATCAAATTGTTAGAATTAAACTTTTCATATTGTTTCTCTTTAAAAAATGGAATTTGATTAGTTTAGAATGCTTTAAACCAATTGGGATACTTTCTAAGTAGCTTGAGAATAAAAAAAATTTTGAAAAATGGTCAGCCATACAAAGGAGGTTATGGCAAAATTTTCTTAAATTTTGTGAAATAAGTTTTATCTTTTATTATTCAAAAAGAGTAATCCCCACCGCTTGTGTATTCTAAAAGTCTTGATTTTATTCTATGCATAGAAAAATACATATTATAAATATTTTTATAATAAAAGTGTTATTTTGATTAGAACTAATTTATATGCATAGAAGGATGCATATTGGAAATATTTTGATTATAAAAGTGTTACTTTCATCAAAATTGATTTTTATGCATAAATAGATGCATAAAAGAATTTTTTTATTATAAAAGTGTTACTGTCATTAAAATTGAATTTATGCATAAATAGATGCATAAAAGAATTTTTTTATTATAAAAGCGTTAATTTCATCAAATTTTTATTTTATGCATAGAAAGATGCATAAAGATTTTTTTTTATTTCAAAAGAGTTATTCTCATCAATTTTGATTTTATGCATAGAAAGATGCATAAATGATATAGGATGTGAATGAATGTGATAACATGTGAATCGGGATTTGAATGAACGATAAGGGAGGTGAATAAATGTGTTAGCATGTGAATCGGGATGTGAATGAATGAGATGTGAATAAATGAGATGTGATGTGAAATGGATGTAATAAGATGCGATGTAAACTGGATAGATGTTAATGTATGTGAAGTGATGAGATGTATGGGTAGATGCAAGTAGATGTGATCTGATGAGGATAAATGAGGAAATAAGTGATGACATAAAAAAAGATGTGATTAGATGAGAATGGGAATACTTATGAAATGAATGTGGATTGATGTGTGGGTAATGTGGATTGATGTGGATGGATGTATGGATGCTGTGGAATGTCATATGGATTGATGTGGATGGATGTGTGGATAATGTGGATTGATGTGGATGGATGTAGGGATGATGTGGATTTGATGTGTGGGTAATGTGGATTGATGTGGATGGATGTATGGATGATGTGTATTGATGTGTGGGTAATGTGGAGGATTGACGTGTGGATTGATGTGGATGGATGTATCGATGATGTGGATTGACGTATGGATTGATGTGGATATATGTATGGAAGATGTGGATGGATGTGTGGATAATGTGGATGATGTGGATGGATGTACGGATGATGTGGATTGATGTGTGGGTAATGTGGATTGATGTGGATGGACGTATGGATGATGTGGATTGACGTATGGATTGATGTGGATGGATGTATGGAATATGTGGATGGATGTGTGGATAATGTGGATTTGGATGGATGTAGGGATGATGTGGATTGATGTGTGGGTAATGTGGATTGATGTGGATGGATGTATGAATGATGTGGATTGATGTGGATGGATGCATGAATGATGTGGATTGACGCATGGATTGATGTGGATGGATGTATGGAAGATGTGGATGGATGTGTGGATATTGTGGATTGATGTTGATGGATGTATGAATGATGTGGATTGGTGTGGATCGATGTATGGATGATGTGGATTGATGTGTGTGAATGATGCGATTGGATGTGATTTGATGTGATGTGATAGGGATTGATGAAGAAATTTTTTTTTGAAAAGATGGGGACTAATGTGAAAGGATGTAGAGTGATGAGAAAAAATGGAAATATTATTGGAACTGTATTTGTATGTGAAATCTATTTTTAAATGACTGTTTTATGTCAAGAATGCTAAGGAAGCATTTTGACCGTCTTGTGAATGAGGTCGTGGAGTCCTATCTATTAAAGTTGCAACTGTTGACAGAAAGTCAACGGAGGACGTCTCGTGTAGCAAGGTCGGCCGAGGTCTTGACCAGCCTTGGTTTGATTTAAATTGTGAGCTTCCAGTACAGTGGATGGGGGACCAAGGAAGCGGCCTATGAGTGAAGCGCTAGGTGACCTGCGAAGGATTCTAGAGAGTGCTGACCATACGGTGCTCGGGCTCTGGGTCGCCGAAGATACCCACACGTACGTCGGGGAAGATATTGGAACAAGGAGTAAGAGTTATTTTCTGAGTTCGGGCATGGATCTGGTTGATTGACCTTGCTGGTCCTCAACCGATGAGTCCATGGCTCTTTTATATGGATCCGTTGATTGATCTTGCTGATCTTCAACGGAGATTCCATTTTTGATATGTGTTGGTCTCTATGATCCAAGTGCAATCTTTTCCTTCATCTGACTTTGATACTACGGGTTCGGTCAGATCAGTTCATTTAGTTAAGGCTTTTGACTATGTTAGAGAAAAATTTTATCCTTAAGGAATCGCTCGTGCTCTTCGGGCAAGGGAAGTTTTTCCAGGATTGGTTTTGGAAGAACCGATGGATTAGTCTCTTGTCCAGATATCCGTGGGCAAGGCCCGAGTGTGGGACCCTACTCTACGCAAGAAGTGCTACTTCCGTTGCTACTGCTAGCACCTCTGAATTTATTGTGCGGTGGGGACAGGGATCTTACAGCTGGTATCAAAGCGAATTGGCTAATGAGGATCAATCGAGAAGCCAAAAATGTCAAAAATTTATGAAGAAGCAGTAAAAGGTTACAATTGTGTGAAAAAATTCATATGAATTGATATTCAAACTGAAATTCATAAATTGGTAATTGGGTCTTTAGATGGAAGTACCGCAATTGTATGGAATCCTTGACTTGCTTGAGGCCTAGACATGATAATATTTACCATATAGTTCCAAGGACCGTGACTACTCGTATATACTACAGCTCTTTACTGGCAGTATATACGAGTAAATCTAAGACTTGAAATTATAAGCATCAATACTATCTAAATGATGAATTCAAATGTGGTTGATATGATTTTGAATTCTAGTTGAGAATTGATGAGTTGATTTGGATTCTGATTGAAAAATGAAGATTCCTAAATTTTGGTTGAAATGTATTAAACTAAGCAGTAAAAGAGTCCCAGTGATGATGTTCATAACTCGAATGACGTTAATGACTTCAGCAAATCAATATGAGATTAGTGGATTGTGCTAACAGATTTGCTACTATTAACACTTGACCCAGTGGATCAAGTTAAGGGATGTCAAATTAAAAATCTGTATAATTGAAAATTTCCATGAAGGACTGTTCACATAGAAAATTCGGTCTAATGGACCATGATTGTGATAAGGATTTGAATGATATGATCTGAGTGAATTATTATCTGATGATGAGTTTATATAAGGGATCTTTATCCCAGGATTCTGTTAGGTTCACCAGACTATAAAAGGAACCCCAGAATCAGTTGGATCTTAAGGAAAAAAGTTCTCCTTTAATTTTGCGAGATGAGGACATCTTGCGTTTTTTAAGTGGGGTAGGATGTGAGATTCCTCCCTCCGGCTTTTGAGGTGTGGAGGTGTAAAAACCTCCCCTTATGATCTTATAATTATTCCCCTCTCTGAAATAAAAGAAAGATCCTGTTTTACCCTATTTTGGCCTAGAGAGAGAAAATATCTAGAGGGAGGTAATTCGAAATTGAGATATTTTTTGATATAAAAATCCTCCTAGTGTCTAAAATGGTTTCCCCTGAAACAGATATTCAAAAAAAATTTCCAATGTGCAATTGGAATAAATTGAAATCACCTAAAAAGGACCTTAGCAGATTTTCTTAAATTTTTGAATTAAGGTAGTTACTATGGAGACCAATTTAGAATAATCCAAATGTAGGGAGGAAATAAATTAAAGAATAAAAGGAAACCCCCAAAAAAATGAGTAAATACTCACATAAGATAAAGAGTTGACTAAGGACAATTTTATTAGTTAAAAAAGTTGATTTATTTAGAAGAAATGATGCATTTTTGACACCTCAGTGGTGTGGGGGAATTCCCCTCATGAAGGAGGTGCCTATGTCACATGTGGTTGAGTTTTAAACTCACAAATAATGAGATATTTTCATGTCTCCTCTCTCCTGCTTCAACTAGATCCAAAAGGTAAGCTAAACTGACTTAAAAATGGTCAAAATTTGACCAAACTGATCTCGAAAATTCTAGAATTAGTTTGCTTGGTTAGAGGCTCACCTTTCCCTATAAATGAAGCCTCCCCCTTTGTAAACGGTCAATAGTGTTTTATGCACTGTTACTCTACTCCTCCCCAGAGCCAAAAACAGTGAATTTATTGATAATTCATTAGTTTTTCACCATTTCCTCTTCAAAAGAATTGGTGGCCACTCTTGTTGCAAACAAGAGTAGGTCCCTCAAACCATCAAGCCAAAGGAAAGCTCACAAAAATTCATGTAAGCTAGAAATGCTTTTTTTCTTTATTCCATTTAATTTTTATTTTCTTTAAAATGAAAAATGGTGCTATGCCTTCAATTGGAAAGGGTTTCTCGTGATGAGATGTAATGCAAATCAGATAGATGGGAAAGAATGGATGGATGGATGTGATGAGAATGAAAGGTAAATAGATATGATGATATGTGATGCGCATCAAATAAATGTGAATGAATAGATGAGATGTGATGTCATGTGAATCAGGATGTAAATGAATGATATAGAATGTGAATGAATAGATGAGATGTGATGTCATGTGAATCAAGATGTAAATGAATGATATAGAATGTGATTGAATGTGATAACATGTGAATCGGGATGTGAATGAATGATAAGGGAGGTGAATAAATGTGTTAGCATGTGAATCGGGATGTGAATGAATGAGATGTGAATAAATGAGATGTGATGTGAAATGATAGATGTTAATGTAAGTGAAATGATGAGATGTATGGGTAGATGCAAGTAGATGTGATTGGATGAGGATAAATGAGAAAATAAGTGATGAGATAAAAAAAGATGTGATTAGATGTGATTAGATGAGAATGGGATTACTTATGAAATGAATGTGGATTGATGTGCGCGTAATGTGGATTAATGTGTGGGTAATGTGGATTGATGAGGATAAATGAGAAAATAAGTGATGAGATAAAAAAAGATGTGATTAGATGAGAATGGGATTACTTATGAAATGAATGTGGATTGATGTGCGCGTAATGTGGATTGATGTGTGGGTAATGTGGATTGATGTGGATGGATGTATGGATGATGTGGAATGTCATATGGATTGATGTGGATGGATGTATGGAAGATGTGGATGGATGTGTGGATAATGTGGATTGATGTGGATGATGTGGATGGATGTAGGTATGATGTGGATTGATGTGTGGGTAATGTGGATTGATGTGGATGGATGTACGGATGATGTGGATTGATGTGTGGGTAATATGGAGGATTGATGTGGATGGATGTAGGGATGATGTGGATTGATGTGTGGGTAATGTGGATTGATGTGGATATATATACAGATGATGTGGATTGATGTGTGGGTAATGTGGAGGATTGACGTGTGGATTGATGTGTATGGATGCATGGATGATGTGGATATATGTATGGAAGATGTGGATGGATGTGTGGATGATGTGGATTGACGTATGGATTGATGTGGATATATGTATGGAAGATGTGGATGGATGTTTCGATAATGTGGATGATGTGGATGGATGTAAGGATGATGTGGATTGATGTGTGGGTAATGTGGATTGATGTGGATGGATGTATGGATGATGTGGATTGATGCGTGGGTAATGTTGATTGACGTGTGGATTGATGTGGATGGATGTATGGATGATGTGGATTGACGTATGGATTGATGTGGATGGATGCATGGAATTTGTGGATGGATGTGTGGATAATGTGGATTAATGTGGATGATGTGGATGGATGTAGGGATGATGTGGATTGATGTGTGAGTAATGTGGATTGATGTGGATGGATGTATGAATGATGTGGATTGATGTGGATGGATGCATGAATGATGTGGATTGACGTGTGGATTGATGTGGATGGATGTATGGAAGATGTGGATGGATGTGTGGATAATGTGGATTCATGTTGATGGATGTATGGATGATGTGGATTGGTGTGGATGATGTGGATCGATGTATGGATGATGTGGATTGATGTGGATTGATATATGGATGATGTGGATTGGTGTGGATGATGTGGATCGATGTATGGATGATGTGAATTGATGTGTGTGAATGATGCGATTGGATGTGATTTGATGTGATGTGATAGGGATTGATGAAGAAAAAAAATTTTGTGAGAAGATGTGAAAAGATGGGGACTAATGTGAAAGGATGTAGAGTGATGAGAAAAAATGGAAATATTGTTGGAGTTGTATTTGTATGTGAAATCTGTTTTTAAATGACTGTTTTATGTCAAGAATGCTGGGGAAGCATTTTGACCGTCTTGTGAATGAGGTCGTGGAGACCTATCTGTTAAAGTTGCAACAGCTGAACGGAGAGTCAACGGAGGACGTCTCGCGTAACAAGGTCAGCCGAGGTCTTGACCAACCTCGGCTTGATTTAAATGGTGAGCTTCCAGTATAATGGATGAGGGACGTCTCGCGTAACAAGGTCAGCCGAGGTCTTGACCAACCTCGGCTTGATTTAAATGGTGAGCTTCCAGTATAATGGATGAGGGCCTATGAGTGAAGCGCTAGGTGACCTGCGAAGGATTCTTGAGGGTACGGTTCTCGGGCTGCTTTGGGTCACCAAAGATACCCACACATACGCCGGGGAAGATATTGGAACAAGGAGTAAGAGTTGTTTTCTGAATTTGGGCATGGATCTGGTTGATTGACCTTGCTGGTCCTCAACGGATGAGTCCATGGCTCTTTTATATGGATCCATTGGTTGATCTTGCTGATCTTCAATGGAGATTCCATTTTTGATATGTGAATATATTGCCGGTTACTATAAGCTAGGAACTATCGAAAAGGCCCCTGAGTGGACAAGTGTGGTGAGCGTTCTGGTTGCCAATGATGCCCCATAGGTACACTGATATGATTCGAAATAAGGATTCAACAGGAGATTTTGAGGATTATGATCAGTGACACAATGGTTTTATTAAAAGATTGTTTTTAGAAGATGTTGATTCTGTGAAAAAGGCAATTTCATATTGGGTGTGTAAGTGGTGTGACTAGTTTTAAGTTTGCAAGAATATCCGGCTAGGGGACATGGGAACTCTTTTCCTCCCTTGTACCCGGGACAAAACCTAACAAATAGTTGGGCAACTAGCTCACCCACGAGACTGGATGGGGTTAGGCTGGACTGATGGGTCCCTAAAATGAAACGCAATTCTGTTATGGTACGATAGATGAACTAAATCCCAGATAAAAAGTGTTCTATGGAAAAGAATCAACGGTTGTGCCTCTCAATGAGGAAAAAAGTCATTAGGGGAAGGTTGAGGTCTATAGGGGCCCTTTAAGATGCCATGTGATTAAAAGGTTATTAAGGAAAAGAGCCAATCGTGTGATGCCATGTATACAAAAATGTTGGGTGATTAAAGCTGGTCAAAAGATTCTCTAGAAGATGCCTTTTTGTACTTTTCATTTCCAAAAAGGTGGAGGGAAAGTTTTTGAAATTTCGGACGTCCATAACTTCTACATATGAGGTCAAAATTTGTCAGAGATTACAGATCCAGCATCTACTCGTCAAGCTCTTTCCATAGATATGTCATATGATATAGTTTTGCTTGCTCGATTTCAAATTCAATTTTGGCGAGAAACTTTGAAATTCAAACTTTTAGCCGTTTGAAGAACAAGAAGGTATCTAAAGTCAAAGAAACTTAACGTTTTAACAAAAATTCATTAAAATCATAATATGGCAGCTTAAAGGGCCCCTATAGACCTCAACCTTCCCCTAATGGTTGGTCTCTATGATCCAAGTGCAATCTTTTCCTTGATCTGACTTTGATACTATGGGTTTGGTCAGATCAGTTCAGTTAGTTAAGGCTTTTGACTATGTTAGAGAAAAATTTTATCCTTGAGGAATTGCCCGTGCTTTCCGAGCAAGGGAAGTTTTTCCAGGATCAATTTTGGAAGAACCGATGGATTAGTCTCTTGTCCAGATATCCGTGGGCGAGGCCCCGAGTGTGGGACCCTACCCTACGCAAGAAGTGCTACCTCCGTTTGTTGCTTGCTGGCACCTCTGAATTTGTTGCGTGGTGGGGACAGGGATCTTACAGCTGGTATCAAAGCCAATTGGCTAATGAGGATCAACCGAGAAGCCAAAAATGTCAAAAATTTATGAAGAAGTAGTAAAAGGTTACAATTGTGTGAAAAAATTCATATACGAATTGATATTCAAACTGAAATTCATAAATTGGTAATTGGTTCTTTAGATGGAAGTACCGCAATTGTATGGAATCCTTGACTTGCTTGAGGCCTAGACATGATGGTATTTACCTTATAGTTCCAAGGACCGTGACTACTCGTATATACCGAGGGTATAACTACAGATCTTTACTGGCAGTATATACGAGTAAATCTAAGACTTGAAATTATAAGCATCAATACTATCCAAATGATGAATTCAAATGTGGTTGATATGATTTTGAATTCTGGTTGAGAATTGATGAGTTGATTTGGATTCTGAGTGAAAAATGAAGATTCCTAAATTTTGGTTGAAATGTATTAAACTAAGCAGCAAAAAAAATCCCAGTGATGATGTTCATAACTCGAATGACGTTAATGACTTCAGCAAATCAATATGAGATTAGTGGATTGTGCTAACAAATTTGCTACTATCAATACTTGACCCAGTGGATCAAGTTAAGGGATGTCAAATTAAAAATCTGTATAATTGAAAATTTCCATGAAGGACTGTTCACATAGAAAATTCGGTCTAATGGACCATTATTGTGATAAGGATTTGAATGATATAATCTGAGTGAATTATTATCTGATGATGAGTTTTATATTAGGGATCTTTATCCCAGGATTCTGTTGGGTTCACCATACTACAAGGAACCCCAGAATCAGTTGGATCTTAAGGAAAAACGTTCTTCTCTAATTTTGCGAGATGAGGACATCTCGCGTTTTTTAAGTGGGGTAGGATGTAAGATTCCTCCCTCCGGCTTTTGAGGTGTGCAGGTGTAAAAAACTCCCCTTCTGATCTTATAATTATTCCCCTCTCTGAAATAAAAGAAAGATCCTGTTTTACCTTGTTTTGGCCTAGAGAGATAAAATGTCTAGAGGGAGGTCATTACAAATTGAGATATTTTTGGATATAAAAGTCCTCCTAGTGTCTAAAATGGTTTCCCCTGAAACAGATATTCAAAAAGAAATTTCCAATGTGCAATTGGAATAAATTGAAATCAGGTAAAAAGGACCTTAGGAGATTTTCTGAAATTTTTGAATTAAATTTTTGAATTAAGGTGGTTCCTATGGACCAATTTAGAATAATCCAAATGCAGGGAGGAGATCAATTGAAGAATAAAAGGAAATCCCAATCTAGAATCAGTTTGCTTGGTTAGAGGCTCACTTTTCCCTATAAATGAAGCCTCCCCCTTTGTAAATGGTTAATAGTGTTTTATGCACTATTACTCTACTCCTCCCCAGAGCCAAAAATAGTGAATTTTTTTATAATTCATTAGTTTTTCACCATTTCCTCTTCAAAAGAATTGGTGGCCAAGTTATTCTCATCAATTTTAATTTTATGCATAGAAAGATGCATAAAAGATTTATTTTTATTTCGAAAGTGCTATTCTCCTTAAAATTGAATTTATGCATAAATAGATGCATAAACGGATTTTTATAAAAAAGTTATTTCCCACAAAAGTTGTTCTTATTTATAAAAAGAATCTTTATATAAAAAATAAGAATTCTCTTACATTCTATAAATAGATGTGATATTAATCAGATAGATGGGAAAGAATGGATGGATGGATATGATGAGAATGAGAGGTAAATAGATGTGATGATATGTGATGCGAGTCAGATAGATGGGAGAGAATGGAGGGATTGATGTGATGAGAATAAAAGTGATGAGAATGAAAGGTAAATAGATGTGATGATATGTGATGCAAATCAGAGAGATGGGAATGAATGGATAGATGGATGCGATGAGAATAGGAGTGACGAGAATGTGAGGTGAATAGATGTTATATGTGGATGGATGTATGGAATTTGTGGATGGATGTGTGGATAATGTGAATTAATGTGGATGATGTGGATGGATGTAGGGATGATGTGGATTGATGTGTGGGTAATGTGGATTGATGTGGATGGATGTATGAATGATGTGGATTGATGTGGATGGATGCATGAATGATGTGGATTGACATGTGGATTGATTTGGATGGATGTATGAAAGATGTGGATGGATGTGGGATGGTGTGGATTGATGTTGATGGATGTATGGATGATGTGGATTGGTGTGGATGATGTGGATCGATGTATGGATGATGTGGATTGATGTGTGTGAATGATGCGATTGGATGTGATTTGATGTGATGTGATAGGGATTGATGAAGGAAAAAAAAATTGTGAGAAGATGAGAAAAGATGGGGACTAATCACCTCACATTCTCGTCACTCCTATTCTCATCGCATCCATCCATCCATCCATTCAATCCCATCTATCTAATTCGCATCACATATCATCACATCTATTTACCTTTCATTCTCATCACTTCTATTCTCATCACATCTATCCCTCCATTCACTCCCATCTATCTAATTCGCATCACATATCATCACATCTATTTACCTCTCATTCTCATCACTTCTATTCTCATCACATCCATCCATCCATTCTTTTGCATCTATCTGATTCATATCACATCTATTTATAGAATGTAAGAGAATTCTTATTTTTGATATAAAGATTCTTTACACATCTATCTATGCATAAGAACAACTTCAGTGGGAAATAACACTTTTATAAAAATCTGTTTATGCATCTATCTATGCATAAATTCAATTTTAAGGAGAATAACACTTTCGAAATAAAAATAGAAATAAAAATAAATCTTTTATGCACCTTTCTATGCATAAAATCAAAATTGATAAGAATAACTCTTTTGAAATAAAAACAAATTTCTTTATGCATCTTTCTATGCATAAAATCAAAATTGATGAGAATAACTCTTTTGAAATAAAAATATATTTCTTTATGCATCTTTCTATGCATAAAATCAAAATTGATGAGAATAACTCTTTTGAAATTAAAAACATTTCTTTATGCATCTTTCTATGCATAAAATCAAAATTTGATGAAAGTAATGCTTTTATAATAAAAAAATTCTTTTTTGCATCTATTTATGCATAAATTCAATTTTAATGATAGTAACTCTTTTATAATAATAAAACTCTTTTATGCATCTATTTAGGCATAAAAATCAATTTTGATGAAAGTAACACTTTTATAATCAAAATATTCCCAATATGCATCCTTCTATGCATAGAAATTAATACTAATGAAAATGACACTTTTATTATAAAAATATTTCTAGTATGCATTTTTCTATGCATAGAATAAAAATAACACTTTTAAAATACACAAGTGGTGGGGATTACTCTTTTTGAATAATAAAAGATAAAACTTATTTCACAAAATTTAAGAAAATTTTGCCATAACCTCCTTTGTATGGCTGACCATTTTTTAATTTTTTTCATTCTCAAGTTACTTAGAAATTATCCCAATTGGTTTAAAGCATTCAAAACTAATCAAATTCCACTTTTTAAAGAGAAACAATATGAAAAAATTAATTCTAACAATTTGATTACACATCTAGGATAAAGAAAGGCTGAATTCAAGAATGAAGAGAGGGGGAAAGCCTTTCCAACAAGGCATAGCACCATTTTTCATTTTAAAGAAAACAAAAATTAGTAAACCATTAAATGGAATAAAGAAAAAGTAGGATTTCTAGCTTACATGAACTTTTGTGAGATTTCCTTTGGCTTTGAGGGTTTGAGGGATCTACTCTTGTTTGCAACAAGAGTGGCCACCAATTCTTTTGAAGAGGAAATGGTCAAAAACTAATGAATTATCAATAAATTCATTGTTTTTGGCTCTGGGAGGAGTAGAGTAACAGTGCATAAAACACTATTAACCATTTACAAAGGGGGAGGCTTCATTTATAGGAAAAAGTGAGCCTCTAACCAAGCAAAGTGATTCTAGAATTTTCCAGATTAGCTTGGTCAATTTTGACCATTTTTAGGTCAGTTTAGCTTACTTTTTGGATCTAGTTGAAGCAGGAGAGAGGAGAGATGAAAATATCTCATTATTTGTTGTGAGTTTAAACTCAACCACACATGTGAAATAGGCACCTCCTTCATGAGGGGAATTCCCCCACACCACTGAGGTGTCAAAAATGCATCATTTCTTCTAATTATCTCTTCTTTTTTAACTAATAACCTTATCCTTAGTCAACTCTTCATCGTATGTGAGTATTTACTCATTTTTGGGGAGATTTCCTTTTATTCTTGAATTTATCTCCTCCCTATATTTGGATTATTCTAAATTGGTCCATAGGAACTTAATTCAAAAATTTCAGAAACTCTGGACCCTTAGGCTAAGGACCTTTTCACCTGATTTCAATTTATATTGCAATTGCACATTGGAAATTTCTTTTTGAATATCTATTTTTAGGGGAAACCATTTTAGACACTAGGAGGATTTTTATATCCAAAAATATCTCAATTTTGAATCACCTCCCTTTAGACATTTTCTCTCTCTAGGCCAAAACAAGGGAAAACAGAATCTTTCTTTTATTTCAGGGAGGGGAACAATTATAAGATCAGAAGGGGAGGTTTTTACACCTGCACACCTCAAATGGAGAGAAGAATCTTACACATCCAAATCTGTAAAGGAGCCTTCCTCAGCTCAACCACACTCTAATAAGACTCAAAGTACTCAACAAACTTCATTGTTGATGTAGAGCCTTGGCAGAAGTGGAATGTGAGGCTGGAAAGATCATGACTAAAACCAAAAGTGAAAATGAAAAACTAGACTTGCTCTCAATACTCGACCACTTCAAAACCGATACTGTTGAGCGAGTGGAAAGTGGTCTGAGTGACGGCGGTAACAAGGGTTAAGGAGGATGGGTTGTCCACATCATACAATGGCTTGATGGAAGTCAAGGAAGTTGATATTGTGGGACCAAGGGAGGAAGTTCAACCCGTATATATTGCTAAGGACTTGACTTTGGCTGAAGAAGATGAGCTCGTTGCTCTTCTTAAGGAATTTATGGACTGTTTTCCCTCAAATTCCAAGGAGATGAAGGGGGTACCACCTGAGGTAGTATAACATACGATTCTAATCATGGAAGGGTCGAGGCCAACTAGGTAGAAACCATACCAGATGAATCCTAAGTATGCGGCAATTGTAAAGGAGGAAATAGACAAGTTCATTACTGTGGACTTTATCTATGAAATCGAACATATGGATTGGTTGTCACCAATTGTAATAGTGCCAAAGAAGAATGAAAACATTAGGATATGTATTGATCTTAAAAAGGTCAACGTAGCTACTAGGAAAGAACATTATCCACTACCCTATAAGGAACATGTTTTGGAAAGAGCGGCTGGTGAAGAAGCTTACAGCGTATTGGATGGATTCTTCGGTTACAATCAGGTGTCCATAGCACCAGAGGACCAACATAAGACAACTTTCAATACAATGTGGGGGACATTTGCATACAAGGTTATTCCATTTGTAAGATTCCTCCCCAGCCCCTCAAGATGTCCAGTTTATCCCCCTGTAATCAATTCCCTTTTTAGAATAATAACAAATCTTGTTTTTATCTGTTTTGGCCTAGAGAGAGAAAATGTTCTAGAGAGAGGTAATTTAGTTTTTAGATATCTTTGGATGGGAAAATATCCCTTCTTAAAATTATTTCCCCTGAAACAGAAATTCAAAAAGAGCTTTCAAATGTGCAATTGGAATAAATTGAAATTAGGTAAAAAAAGGACCTTAGCCTAAGGGTCCAGATTTTTCCCTGAAATAGAAATTCAAAAAGAGCTTTCGAATGTGCAATTGGAATAAATTGAAATCAGGTAAAAAAGACCTTAGCCTAAGGGTCCAGATTTTTAAAAAATTTTGGATTAAGGTTCTTATGGACCAATAGGATTAATCCAAATGTAGGGAGGAGATAAATTGAAGAATAAAAGAAAACCCCCCCACAAATGAGTAATGCTCACATGAGATGAAGAGTGGACTAAGGACCAAAGAAAAGGATTAAAAAAACTAAATCTTGACACCTCAGTGTGGGGATCTCCCCTCATGAAGTAGGCGCCATTTTCTCATCAATACCTCCAATTTTAAAGCAATAAATGAGATATTTCATCTCTCCTCTCTCCTATTTCAAAACTAGATCCAAAAAGTAAGCTGAATTGACCCAAAAATGGTCAAAAATTGACTAAACTGATCTAGAAAATTCTAGAATCAGTTTGCTTGGTTAGAGGCTTTCTTTTTCCTATAAATAGAAGCCTCCCCCTTTTGTAAAAGCTTAATGGTGTTTATGCACTGTTACTCTGCTCCTGTCTTGAGCCATCTACATTGAATTTTTTAATAATTCAATTGTTTTTGGCCTTATTCTCTCCAAAGTGAATTGGCGGCCACTCTTGCTTCAAACAAGAGTAGAACCCTCAATCCCTTAAGCCAAATGAGGTCTTACAAGCTCTATGTAAGTTAATTCTCTTACTGGTTTAATTTTAAATCTATGGTTTTCTTAATTTTCATGTTTTACACCTGATTGAATGAAATTCAAATGCTATGTTTTGAGGAAAAGGCCACCCCCTTCTCTTCTTTACATTCCAACCCTTCTTAATCCTAGAAAGATTAAGAAGGATAGATGCATAAAGGAATTATTTTTATTTCAAAAGTGTTATTCTCATAAAATTTGATTTTATGCATAGAAAGATGCATAAAGGAATTATTTTTATTTCAAAAGTGTTAGTCTCATAAAATTTGATTTTATGCATAGAAAGATGCATAAAGGAATTGTTTTTATTTCAAAAGTGATATTCTCAGTAAAATTGATTTTATGCATAGAAAGATGCATAAATGATTTATTTTTATAACAAAATTAGAATTCTCTTAAATTCTATGAGTATTTGATAAATGAATAATTAAATACTCTAAAGGGAGAAATTTCTATCGTTTTATATTCACCCAGATTGTAGAAAGAAAATTCAGGAGATCTATCGAGATTGAAATATTTAGATAAATGATTAATTTATCCCTCATTGGACTTCGTAGATCAGTTAAGTGAATATTCAAAGAAAGAAATTCAGTAAAATAGTAATTGAATTATCAAAACTTTTTGAGAAAGATAGTTCAGGAAAAATCTTATCCGACTCAAACCTTGAATCAGACTATGACCAAGACCAAACTCTCTTGTCAATTTCGAGGAAAGAAGGTGTGACCAGTTTCGAAAAATACACTCAAAACTCTGCCAAATCTGAAACTAAGTTTAAGACCCTTCAAATTGATCTGTGGATCAAGGTTGTAGAATTCGAGGGATTCTAGTATGAAATTTAGAACTCCGATCAAGGAGTTTTGGGGATACTAATTCAAGAAATACTCTTGTATTTAAAAGAAAACCAAAATGAAAACTTGCTTAGAAACCCTGTTTTCTTAAAGGACCGTCTTACGCCAGAATGGATGTGATGTGAATAGAGGTGATAAGATGTGAGGTGAATAGATGTGATGAGATGTTATGTGAATTAGATAAATATGAATGAATGGATGGATGGATGGATGTGATGAGATGTCATGAGAATCAGGATGTAAATAAATGATATGGATTGTGAGTGGATGATATGTGAAGAATGGATGTGAATGTGTATGCGAAAGAATGGATGTGGATGCATGTGAAAGAATGGATGTGGATGTGTATGTGAAGAATGGATGTGGATGTACGTGAAAGAATGGATGTGAATGTACGTGAAAGAATGTATGTGGATGTTTATGTGAAGAATGGATGTGGATGTGTATGTGCAAGGATGGATGTGGATGTGTATGTGCAAGGATGGATGTGGAAGTGTATGTGCAAGGATGGATGTGGAAGTATGTGAAAGAATGGATGTGGATGTATGTGAAGAATGGATGTGGATGTGTATGTGAAGAATGGATGTGGATGTGTATGTGAAAGGATGGATGTGGAAGTATGTGAAGGAATGGATGTGGATGTATGTGAAGGAATGAATGTGGATGTGGATGTGGATGCGTATGTGAAGAATGGATGTGGAAGTGTATGTGAAAGAATGGATGTGGATGTATGTGAAAGAATGTGATGTAATGTGATATGAATCGAGATGTGAATGAATGATATAGGATGTGAATGAATGAGATGTGATGTGAAATGGATGTGATGTAAATTGGGATAAATGTGAATGGATGCTAGGTGATGTGAATGAATGTGATGTAAATTGGGATAAATGTGAATGGATGTTAGGTGATGTGATGTGATGTGAATCGAGATAGATGTGAATGAATGTGAATGAATGTGATGTGATGAGATGTGGATATGGGTAGATACGAGTGGATGAGATTTGATGAGGAAAAATGAGGAAACAAGTGATGAGTTGGAAAATGATGTGATTGGATAAGAATGGGAATGCCTATGAAATGGATGCGGATTAAATAAGTGGATTGATGTGGAACAATGTAGAAAGACGAGAGTTTGTTATAAAAAGTGTATTTATGACTGGTTTTTAAATGATTGTTTTATGTCAAGAATGCTAAGGAAGCATTTTGACTGTCTTGTAATAAGTGAATGAGGTCGTGTGGGGAGACCTAGCTGATAAAGTTGCAACAGCTGACAGAGAGTCAATGGAGGACGTCTCGCGTAGCCGAGGTATTGACCAGCCTCGGTTCAATTGAAATGGTGAGCTTCCGGTATGGTGGATGAGGGACCAAGGAAGCGGCCTATGAGTGAAGCTCTAGGTGACCTGCAAAGGATCCTAGAGAGTGCTGACCATATGGTGCTTAAGCTCTGGGTCGTCTTGAAGATATCCACACATGTGTCAAGGAAGATATTGGAACAAGGAGTAAGAGTTGTTTTTCTGAATTCGGGAATGGATCTGGTTGATTGACCTTGCTGGTCCTCAACGGATGAGTCCATGGCTCTTTTATATGGATTTGTTGGTTGATCTTGCTGACTTCAACGAAGATTCCATTTTGATTTTTATAAGTGAAAATATTTTTGAGTACTATGAGCTAGGAACTATTGAAAAGGCCCCTGAGTGGATATGTGGTGAGCATTCTGGTTGCCAATGATGCCATAGGTTCACCGATGAAGGAATGATTGGAAATTAGGATTCAACCGGAGAGTTTGGAGTATTATGATCAATTACACTGTGATTTCATTAAATGATTGTTTTAATGACAACAGAATCTGTGAAAAAGGCAATTTCATATTGGGTGTGTAAGTGGTGTGACTAGTTTTAAGTTTGCATGAATATCTGACTAAGGGTCCTGGGAACTCTTTTCCTTGGTACTTGGGACAAAACCTAACCAAATTCCTAATTGGATTCCATCACTACAGTGGTTGGATGGTTGGCTAACCCACGAGACTGGATGGAGTTAGGCTGGACTGATGGATCCCTAAAACGAGACAAAATTTTGTTATGGTACGATAGATAAAGTAAATCCCGGATAAAAATTATTCTTTGGAAAAGAATCAACGGCTATGCCTCTCAATGAGGAAAAAAGCGTTGGTCTCTATGATCCAAGTGCAATCTTTTCCTTGATCTGACTATGGGACTTATGAGTTCAGTCAAATTAGTTCAATTAGTTAAGGCTTTTGACTACGTTAGAGAAAAATAATCCTAGAGGAATCGCCCGTGCTTTCTGAGTGAGGGAAGTTTTTCGGGTTCGGTTTTGGAAGAACCAAGGGATTAGTCTCTTGTCTGGATATCCGTGGGCGAGGCCCTAAGTGAGAGACCCTAACCCACGCAAGAAGTGCTACTTCCGCTGCTAGCACAAATTCATTACGCAGTGGAAACACAGATCTTTCAGCTGGTATCAGAGCGAATTGGCTAAAGTGGATCAATCGAGAAGCCAGAAATGTCATAAATTTATGAAGTAGCAGTAGAAGGTTGGAATTGTGTGATGAAATCATAAAAATTGATATTTTGAATGAAATTCATAAATTGATAATTGGGCCTTCAGATGGAAGTACCGCAATTGTATGGAATCCTTGACTTGCTTGAGGCCTAGACATGATGGTATTTACCTTATAGTTCTAAGGACTGTGACTACCCGTATATATCGAGGGTATAACTGTAGCTCTTTACTGGCAGTATATACGAGTAAATCTAAGATCTTGAAATTATAAGCAAAAATGCTATCCAGATGATGAATTCGAATGTGGTTGATATAATTTTAAAATTCTGGTTGAGAATTGATGAGTTAATTTGGATTTTGATTGAAAAATGATGATTCCTGAATTTTGGTTGAAAAGCGATAAGCTGAGCAAAAACCACAATGAAGATGAATGGGACGAGTCCCTATGATGATGTTCGTAATACTGGAATGACGATAATGACTTCAGCAAATCACTATGAGATTTGTGGATTGTGGTAACAGATTGCTACTGTTAACACGACCACCCAGTGGATCAAGTTAAGGGATGTGAAATTAAAAATTTGTATAATTGAAATTCCCATGGAGAACTGTTCGGATGAAAAATTCGGTCTAATGGACCATTATTGTGTCAAAGATATGAATGATATGATCTAAATTAATTGTTATCTGATGATGAGCTCTATATACGGGATCTTTATCCTAGGATTCTGTTGGGTTGACTAGACTATAAGGAACCCCAGAATCAGTTGGAAAGTGGGGTAGGATATAAGATTCCTCCCCCCCAGCCCCTCAAGATGTCCAATTTCTCCCCCTGTAAATCAATCCCCCTTTTCACAATAATAACAGATCTTGTTTCTATCTGTTTTGGCCTAGAGAGAGAAAATATTCTAGAGAGAGATAATTCAGTTTTTAGATATTTTTGGATGGAAAAATATCCCTTCTTATTAAAATGATTTCCCCTGAAACAGAAATTCAAAAAGAACTTTCCAATGTGCAATTGGAATTAATTGAAGTCAGGTAAAAAGGACCTTAGCCTAAGGGTCCAGATTTTTTGAAAAATTTGGATTAAGGTTCCTATGGACCAATAGGATTAATCCAAATATAGGGAGGAGATAAATTGAAGACTAAAAGAAAACCCCCCCAAAGATGAGTAAATGCTCACATGAGATGAAGAGTGGACTAAGGACCAAAGAAAAGGATTTAAAAATTTGAATTTTGACACCTCAGTGTGGGGATCTCCCCTCATGAAGTAGGCACCTTTTTCTCATCATTACCTCCAATTTTAAATCAATAAAATGAGATATATCATCTCTCCTCTCTCCTATTTCAAAACTAGGTCCAAACAGTAAGCTGAACTGACCCAAAAATGATAAAAAATTGACCAAACTGATCTAGAAAATTCTAGAATCAGTTTTCTTGATTAGAGGCTCACTTTTTCCTATAAATAGAAGCCTCACCCTTTTGTAAAAGCTTAATGGTGTTTATGCACTGTTACTCTACTCCTGTCTTGAGCCATCTACATTGAATTTTTTAATAATTCAATTGTTTTTGGCCTAATCCTCTCCAAAGTGAATTGGTGGCCACTCTTGCTTCAAAAACAAGAGTAGAACCCTCAATCCCTCAAGCCAAAGGACAGCTAAAAAGCTCTATGTAAGTTAATTTTCTTACTTGTTTAATTTTAAATCTATTTTTTTCTTGATTTTCATGTTTTACACGTAATTGAAAGAAATTCAAATGCCATGCTTTGAGGAAAAGGCCACCCCCTTCTCTTCTTTACATTCTAGCCCTTCTTAATCCTAAAAAGATTAATTAAACTCTTTTTATTATTTACTCTCTTGATTTTAGAAAATGGTGTAGATTAGAGTTCTTGGAATCTAATTTGGGATAATTAAAGTCAAAAATAGAATGTTAAAAATGAGAAATGGTCAGCCATACAAAGGAGGTTATGGCAAAATTTTCCAGAAATTTGTGGAAAAGATAGTTTATTTTTTATGTTATTCCAAAAGAGTAATTCCCACCATTCTTGCATCTAAAAGAAATATTCTAATTACTCCATGTACATATTCATCTATGATTATGCATGGATATCACTGATACTCTTATTAAATTTGATTTTATGCATAGAAAGATGCATATAGGACTTATTTTTAATTCAAAAGTGTTACTCATTATATTTGATTTTATGCATAGAAAGATTCATAAAGGAATTATTTTTATTTCAAAAGTGTTATTCTCATTAAATTTGATTTTATGCATAGAAAGATGCATAAAGGAATTATTTTTATTTCAAAAGTGTTATTCTCATTAAATTTGATTTTATGCATAGAAAGATCCATAAAGGAATTATTTTTAATTCAAAAGTGTTATTCTTATTAAATGTGAATGAATGGATGGATGGATGTGATGGGAATAGATATGATGAAATGTGATGTGAATAGATGTGAATAGATGTGATGTGAATAGATGTGATGAGAATCAGGATGTAAATAAATGATATGGATTGTGAGCGGATGATATGTGAAGAATGGATGTGAATGTGTATGTGTATGTGAAAGAATGGATGTGGATGTATATGAAAGAATGGATGTGTATGTGTATGTGAAAGTATGTGAAAGAATGGATGTGGATGGATGTGAAAGAATGGATGTGGATGTGTATGTAAAGAATGGATGTGGAAGTGTATGTGAAAGGATGGATGTGGAAGTATGTGAAGGAATGGATGTGGATGTATGTGAAGAATGGATGTGGAAGTGTATGTGAAAGAATGGATGTGGATGTATGTGAAAGAATGTGATGTAATGTGATATGAATCGGGATGTCAATGAATGATATAGGATGTGAATAAATGATATGTGATGTGAAATGGATGTGATGATATGTGATGTAAATTAGGATAAATGTGAATGGATGTTAGGTGATGTGAATGAATGTGATGTGATGTGATGTAAATCGGGATAGATGTGAATGAATGTGAATTGAGATGTGATGTGATGAGATGTGGATATGGGTAGATACGAGTGGATGAGAATGGGAATGCGTATAAAATGGATGCAAATTAAATAATGTGGAACAATGTGGAAAGAGAGAGTTCGTTATAGAAACTGTATTTATGACCTATTTTTAAATGACTGTTTTATGTCAAGAATGCTGGGGAAGCATTTTGACCGTCTTGTGAATGAAGTCGTGGAGACCTAGCTGATAAAGTTGCAATAGCTGTGACGGAGAGTCAACAGAGGACGTCTCGCGTAGCAAGGTCGGTTGAGGTATTGACCAGTCTCGGTTCGATTTAAATGGTGAGCTTCTAGTATGGTGGATGAGGGACCAAGGAAGCGGCCTATGAATGAAGCACTAGGTGACCTCCCTGCGAAGGATCGTAGAGGGTGCTGACCATACGGTGCTCGAGCTCTGGGTCGTCGAAGATATCCACACGTGACTACGTTAGAGAAAAATTATCCAGGAGGAATCGCCCGTGCTTTTTGGGGACAAGGAAAGTTTTTCTGGGTTTGGATTTGGAAGAACCAAGGGATTAGTCTCTTGTTCAGATATCCGTTGGGCGAGGCCCCGAGTGAGAGACCCTGCCCTGCACAAGAAGTGCTACTTCTGTTGCTAGCACCCCAGCATTCATTGCGCAGTGGGAACAGGGATCTTTCACCCTTCGGTCTCACCAATGCCCCAACAACATTTCAACTCTTGATGTGCACAACCTTCAAAGACTACTTACAGAAGTGGTTGGAGGTATTCATTGATGATCTGTGTGCACACTCTCAATGGGCAGACCATCTGGCCTACTTAAGAAAAGTATTCGAGCAATGTCGATTATATTGTATATCCCTGAACCCTTTAAAGTGTCAGTTTTAGGTCAAACATGGTGTGATATTGGGACACATTATTTCAAAGAATGGTATATCCATGGATGATAGCAGGTCAAGTTGATATTGGAGCTGCCACCACCTACTAATTGCAAAGGTGTGCAAATACTTATGGGCCATGTGGTGTTATATGTACATTATGTGTGCTATGTTATATGCACATTATGTGTGCATATATTAGGAGGCTTACCCACATTAGGCTTTTGAGCATGGGAGCATGGCAACAAGCTCTAGTGGAGCATGGGTTAGGACTAACCTTAAGGGTTAAGGTTAGGGTCAGGCATCCAAGGGTCACACATGGAAAATGGAAAGTCAAGAGTCACTTGAGGGCCCTCTTATATACTAGGGGCATGGGGCACACTTAAGGGAGGCTTAGGGGATTGGAGGCTAAGGCTATGGTCTCTTGTGTAGAGGTCCATATCTACTCACCTACCATTTCACACTATAGCTACATGCTAATGAACTGGACTTATACCTCTTGATGGTATGGGACATCAAGGTAGAGGTATGATGTATTTCATTTATAATTCATATGTGCATCCCTTGGGCTCGGGGGTGGTTGGGTGGATGAGTTTACGCCTGATTTATGCATGTTTATGCATAACAATTATCTAGAGAGATCTTAGGGTTTTAATAGTGGTATATCAGAGCAATCTCTAGTTAATTGTTGTTGATTTTTTTGAAGGAAATTTTGATATTTACTAATAAAAATGTTATTTTGTTGATTTGTGTTGATGATTTGGACATAGATCGTCGATATGGCGATTGGAATGCATGTTACTACAATTCAATGGACGAATCAACGTTGCGGGGGAATTCCGTGAGTTTAATGCTATTTTTTCCTATTTTTTGTGGTTTTAAATAAGCATTAATGGAAAATTTTACAAAAATACCACATATTTTATTGTGGATATTTTTGGTAGAATGGTTTTCCTAAATTTCTAGAATTTTAAGGGAATTTTTGCTAATTTAAAAGGTATTTTTTGAGCATTTTTATGATTAAAAATATATTTTTTATACATTTTTGTGGGTTTTTCCGCGGGTATGCGATCAAATTTTTGTCGATTTTTTGCTGAAAAGCAATAGGGGACAGCATGTTGATACATGAAATGCTCTCTTGTGTGTGTGGGGTCCTCTTTGCCCTCTCAATTCTGATTTTTCCTTCTTTTTTTCGTGAAAATTTCTCTTAAAAGGGATTTTTAAATATTAATCATAATTAATGTTTAATTATGATTAGATTAGTTTAATTAAAAAAGATTAATTAAGACATAATCAACCTCCTCTTTTAACAGAGAAGGAGAGGGTGGAGAGAAAAGGTATTGGTGGAGAAGGTGGAGAGGAGAGAAGAGTGAAGGGAGAATATCTCTCTTGCTCTCAGGTTTTTGGACACGGGGACGGGGGGGCTGCGCAACAGCCCGTTGGTCGCCGGCGAAAAAATCACACCCCTAAAAAAATTCAAAACCTTAATAAGCTAATATAAAAGCTTATTATTATTATTTGTTATATTTTTAAATGAGTTTTTTATTATTGAAAAAAAGCTTTAAAAAAAAAGCTTGGAAAAAAGCCAAAAAATGTGAAATTGGAGATAAACATTCTTTGAAAATTTTTTGAAAATTTCTTCTTGAACTTTTTTGCTTTTCATCTTCCGGAAAACCTTTGGCTTTCCACTTTCCCGAAACCTTCTGGCTTTCCAAATTCTGGAAAAACTTTTGACCTTCCATATTCTGGAAACTTATGACCTTTCACGTTCTGTTTTTTTTTTTGACTTTTCATTTTCCTGAAACTTTTGGCTTTCCGTATTCCGAAAAAACTGTTGGGATTCCGAAAATTTTTGACCGTTCGTATTCTAAATGCGTTTGGGGTTAATTAAGAATTTACTGGAAAATTAGACAAAGGTTATTTTAAATTTTGAAAAAATGTGGGGTTGGTGTTTGGCATGTGTGGTTGTCCATTCGGGCATCTGTGACCATTCAAATTCCTTTAAAATATATATTTTTGACCCAAAAATTTGAAAAATCCATTAAAATTAAAAATTTTCATTCAATTTGAGATTTGTCGGGTGGAATTGGATATTTCGTGAATGATGGGATTCTCAAGAAAAATAAGGAATATTCTAGAAATTATTTTTAGAAATCCTAAAAATTGATATTTTTAAAATATCAATGGTATTTTGGCAAAATTAATTACTGAAAATTTTCTGGAAAAATATAGGTTTGGAATGCCATAAGATAGGTTTGGTGGAATTCAAAATTATCATATTTTGAGGCCCTAGAAAATTAGGTAAATTTTGGAAAAATCATCATAATTTTTTTTCTTGAGAATTTAAAATTTTCGAGGGTTATTTAATGTTGAAGTACATTTTCTCGTGCTGACATTAGATAGATGCGGGTTATTCGCATATTATTAATACTATTATACCTTGTATTAGTGGATGTTTTTGTTTGGATTAATTCTAAACGATGTTTTCATGATTTTTTGCCATTGTTTAGCCATTCTTTTTGGACATGTTCCATACTTTTAATTGCTATAATGTGCGTTCAAAGTGTGTTTCACCTTTGACACTTTTTCATGATAATTTATTTTGCACTTATTTAAGTGTGGTTTGTGCTTAATTTCTTAAGCCTAAGACAAATTCTATCATGGGCTAGTTGATTGGTTTGTTTTGGTGGATTTTTTTGGATGTTTTCCAAGTTTTATTTGGACTCATTAGGTTTTGCCTAGATCACTTATGTCTAGGGGTTTTTTAATGAGTGCTACACACGTGTTTTCACTTGCTTACTTTGGAGTTTTGCTTGAACGACACCACGTTTATATACTCCATATTGATGAGTTGGCCACACCAATTTTAATGCTTCTTTTGGCATGATTAACCATTTCTATGGCATGTATTGATTGTTATGATCAACTATGGTTTTCATGGATTTGAGGAGCTTCTATGCTTTTATCCATGGTCTTATAAGGATCTTTTGACCTTTTGGATAATATCATGTGCTTTGAAGGTAGCATTTGCCTTTGTATTTTCAACATAATTTTTGAGTATATTGCTTGTACTCTTGTACATATTCCAACTCGGATACCTAGTTGCTTATATATCTAGGTGAGTTGTTTTTTCTACCCTAACTTTATTGTGTTTTGGGTAGTTATTAGAAAGGCGCCAATAATTCAAAATGCTTTTCTAATGATGTACACGATAAGGGTTATTCCTTGATGTAGTCTCAGGTATAGATGTAGTCTCAGGTATAGAGAGATAGGTTTTAGTGTGTGAAAGTCTAGATAAGGCCATCTTATTCCTTTTATATAGGATTTTATTCATATTTCCTAGACGGCATACTAGGGAGTTTCAAATTGTTAAGGTATGTATGGGTGGTATCATGGTGGTATGGGACACTAGTGATCCCTCACATAGATTATCTTATGGGATAATTTGGGCTCAAGATTGTTGCTTTGCTTACATCACTTAGCATGTTGACCTCAACATTCAAAGACAATCTCATTTTCTAAATTCACTAGAAGTTATACTATGGGCATTCTCTAGATAAACTTTTTTTATCTATAGCTTGCATGTTTTGATGAGAGTAATCTCGTCGGCATTTTCACTTGTTGAAATCTCTTTCTTTAGAGTTCAAACAAGTTTATCTTGTTATGTTCGGATAAGGAAATTTGGATTCTTCCTTTGTTGGCATTTCTTTCTCTAGTTCCATACTTTAGGTGATTTATACAATCAAGCTGATAGGTTTACAGATGAACATATGTGACTCATCGAGACGTTGATGACTCTCTATGTTGATATGGGTAACTCGAGACGTCCATTATTCCATATGCAGATGTGGGTATATTGGGGCACCGATGAATCCTTGGTTTCTGTTGTTATAATGCCATGTTTTTCTACTTTATTCCAAATGGTTTACAACGAGGAGGTTTATGTATGGGTATTAACCCAGGGCACCTATTGATGTCGGTCTTAAGGATATTGAGCTTGATGCATCGAGGGATTTCTTTCGTGATATGCAAGAAATGCTGACCGAAGCTCGGGATTCTATCAGGAGTGCTCAGGATAGAGTACAATTTTATACTAATAGGGGGGATGCTCATCTCGGTCTTTTGAACCCAGGAGCGTTGGTTTATTTTAATGTTCCTAAAGATTCTCAGACTTTGTCAAAAGGAAAATGCTAGAATTTATCTCCTAGATATTGTGGCCGATTTCAAGTTATACATCGAATTGGCACGGTTGCATTTGAACTTAAAACTATCTCCACATGTTAGAGTTCATCCAGTCTTTCATATCAATAGATTGAAAGGGAAACTGCGAGGTGAGGATAACACAAATACTCCTCAAGAACTCGTTTGAAGTCAAAGATTTATCCTATGTTCCACATGAACTTGATAAGGTTCTTGAATTCAGGGAAAGGAAACTTTGTAGTTGACTAATCCCTGAGGTTACAATTAGGTGGAAAGATAGGGAAATAGAGGATTCCACTTGGGAGTCAGTTGAGATTGTTCAGCAGAGTTCTCCTTCTTTTCATTACAAGAGTGCAATGTTTTGAGAGAGGGGAAGTATGTTATATGTACATTATGTGTGCTATGTTATATAAACATTATGTGTGCATATACTAGGAGGCTAGCCCCCAGATTAGGCTTATGAGCATGGGAGCATGGGAACAAGCTCTACTGGAGCATGGGTTAAGGTTAGGGTTGAAAAGATGCACGGGGGAAGAGAGCTTGAGCTCTTGCAAGCACACACACACACTCACGAAACCCTAATAGAGAACACACAAGGTGAGAGGCTGAAAATCTTCTTCTTCTCTACTCAACACTCAACACACCATATACAAGAATAAGAGTACTCATAATATGAAAGGTACTCAACCAATACATACACGAGTTCTCTATAGTGTGAACCCGACTAAATGAGCTGGCGCTATAACTATGCCAGTCTCTAGAATGGCTGTCACACAGCCTGTCATCCAACTGGCCACATATCACCCAAGATCTCACCAACCATGCCAGTGGTGTAAGTGTGGGGCCTATCCCCCAGGCGGCGGGTCATCAGTGTCCACCGCCTCACTAGATGAGCTCGATATCTCAACACTCCCCCTCGAGCTCAACTCCATCTCATGTACACCAAGCGAAGCCCTGAATCTGCGGAGCTTCTCTGTACCCAATGCTTTGGTGAAGATGTCAGCTACCTGATCCTCTGTGCTGACATAAACAAGGTCAAGATCTCCTGCCAAGACCTTCTCTCTGACAAAGTGGTAGTGGACCTCTATGTGCTTCGTACGAGCATGAAAGACTGGGTTCCTGCTAATGTTGTCACAGAAAATGACAACTTGTCTATCCACTGATAGACCCAAATCTGCAAGTAGCTTTCTCAACCAAGCTACCTCACATGCTGCCATATGTACTCGGCCTCTGTACTCGATAGAGCAACCGTAGGCTGCTTCTTGCTGCTCCAAGTCATAGCAGCACTCCCCAAAGAAAACATAAAGCCACTGGTAGATCTTGTGTCTAAGATACTACCAGCCCAATCAGCATCTGGTACCCATGTACACATATCTCTGTCCCAGTCTCATAGAATAGTCCACAATGCAAAGTAGACCTCACATACCTCAGTATGCGTCTTATTGCATCCAAATGCGGTTTCCGTGGAACCTGCATAAACTGACTCACCAACCCAACAACATAGCTCGAATTTGGTCTGGTGATCATCATGTATATCAAACTTCCTACTATGCTCCTGTACATAGTAGGATCCTCCAAGATCTCTCCTGAATCTGCACTCAACTTGCCATTCTGATCCAATGGCACAGAAATAGGCTTACAACCTGTCATACCATACTTGGACAACATGTCCAAGCCATACTGTCTCTGCAGTAATCCAATACCATGTGGTGACCTAATCACCTCAATGCCCAAGAAATATCTGAGCTCCCCCAGATCCTTCATCTCAAACTTCTGTCTAAGCAAGATCTTTACATCAAAGATCTCTGCATCATGGTCCCCCGTAATGAAGTCATCTACATAGATGACAACAAGCACAACCCCTCTATCACCATGTCTCACATACAATGAGAAATCTGCATTGGCTACATGAAAGCCAATAGTGACAAGATATTCAGAAATCTTGTCAGACCATGCTCTTGGTGCTTGCTTTAAGCCATACAAGGCTTTCTTCAACCTGCAAACATGCTCGGGGTGACCCACATCCTCATATCCAGGTGGCTGCAACATATACACCTCTTTTTGCAAATCCCCATGCAAGAATGCATTCTTTACATCCATCTGATGTAAAGACCATTGCTTTGACGCAGCCACTGCTATCACAACTCTCACCGTTGCCATCTTGGCAACTGGGCTGAAAGTTTCCTCATAATCAATCCCATATGTCTGCGCATGTCCTTTGGCTACCAATCTAGCCTTGTACCTGTTTATGCTTCCATCACTGTTATGTTTAACTTTGTACACCCACTTGCATCCAATGGCTTTCTTGCCTTCACACATTTCCAATAGCCTCATCAATGCATGTGGGCTCAACAACCTGCACAACCTTTGCCATATATGCATAGTGATGTGCCACATAACCATCATAGGTAAATCTCTGCACAGGATTTTTCACTCTCCTAGATCTTCGCAGCTTTTCATTCATGGCTTCCATAGCCTTCTTTACACCAGGTGTTCTCATAGCTGGAATCCCAAGCTCCTCATCAAGGCTCATATCTGAACCACTAGACTCTCCATCAACATGAGAATGCCCTGCAGAAACGTCAGGCATACCAAGGGGCTCAACCACTTTCTCTTTTCCTTTACGTGATGTACTAATCACATTTGCAGGGCTAGTATTATGACGCAGCCTGCCACTCCATGGTCTATCAACAGAGCCACTAGATGAGGACTCTCCTGGTCCACTCAAAGACTGTGATTGCTGACCTGCATTCTGTGCAACCACACTTCCACTCACATCAGGCCCCCAACAGCTTCTTTTTCAATAGCATACCAGCTGCTCATCTCATCAAAGACAACATCCCTGCTTACCCTCAACTCACGTGTAGCAGGGTTATAACACCTGTATCCCTTTTGCTCAAGGGAGTATCCAATAAACACACATTTTTCAGCTTTTGGATCCAGCTTAGTTCTCAGCTCATCTGGCACATGCACATATGCAATGCATCCAAAAACTTTTAGATGAGACAAATCTGGTTTTCTGCCAGTAAACTTCTCCTTTGGAGTTACATCATGTATGGCTGTAGTTGGAGTCCTGTTCATGATGTATACTGCTGTAGAAACAGCCTCAGCCCAATAGCAATGCGGCATATTCTTCTCTCTTCCACCATCAATGCTCACGCAATCTCTGCAATGTGCCTATTTTTCCACTCAGTAACTCCATTTTGCTGTGCGGAGTGTATCTGCATGTAAATTATCTCCGAATACCATTCTTCTTCAAAAATTCAGAGAACTCATTGGAGAAGTACTCTCCCCCTCCATCTGACCTTAGGCACTTTACATATTTCCCTGTTTTCTTATCAACCAAGACTCTGAAATTCTGAAAGTGAGTGAACACCTCACTCTTCTCCTTCATGAAATATACCCACACTTTCCTTGTGTGGTCATCAATGAAAGTCACATAATACCTGCAGCCTCCCATAGATATGGCCTTCGTAGGACCCCATACATCTAAATGCACAACATCTAGTGCATTTCTGCTCACATATCTGTTACGTGGAAACACATGCTTTGTTTGCTTCCCGAATTGGCATGCTTCACATATTTTCTGCATACCTTCCACTTTAAATTTTGGCAGCCCTGTCACAATTCCTTTTGTCTACATAGACTTCAATCTCTACACATTTACATGTCCAATCCTTTTATGCCAAATGTCTGTGTCTGCAACAATTCCTGAATCATTTGCAAACATCGCAGCACTCATTTCAGGCATGTCTACATTCAACGTAAACATTCTGCCCACTCTATTGCCTTTTGCAACCAACCTGCACTTGTCTTTGAAATCTTCAACATAACACCCATCAGGGTTAAACCGAACCTGCAAACCCTGCTCAATCATCTGGCCAACTGAAACCAGATTCTTTGTTATGTGCGGTACATGAAGTACATCTGCAAGGTACTTCACTTTGCCATCCTGCATAGATAATGGCACATCTCCAACGTGGGCAATTGGATGAGCAGTGTCATCCCCTGTTTCCACAAAACCTGGTCTTTCCGGGTTTTTCATCTCCTTGAACCACTCTCCATGACTCGACATGTGGTTCGAAGCGCCTGAATCCACATACCATACATTATCTTTTTGTGCTGCATCAACATTTTCAGACATGGCATTCACGACATGCTGCATAACAAACAACCTTTCATTATCCTCATTATTTTTGCTTGAGGATGCATAGTTGTTTTGCTACGCTTTCCCATTTTGCATGTCAGCTTGCTTCTTATAACATTCTGCCTGCACATGTCCAGGCTTACCACAATAATAGCATTCACGTGCATCATTATATTGCCTTTGCCAATTTCCACGGCCTCTTTGACTCCCCCTACCTCTGAATTTGCCTCTTCCACCTACGTGTTGTTGTTGTTGTTGATTCTGGGACTGTTGTTGTTGCTGCTGCTCTGCTGACCATAATTCTGATTACCTGTTCGGCCACCTCCTTGACTGCGTCCACGGCCTCCTCTACCTCGTCCTCTTCCTGAACTCGTGTAGAAAGCCTGTTGCTCTGAACTGTTTTTGCTTTGTGAAGACTGTTGGTCTTCACCCAAGCTCTTCTCTTCGCATAGACACCAAATCTGTAAAGTTGGGAATGTTTTCCCGAGTCTGAATAGACGTCTTGAACGCCTTGTATTGTGGCCCGAGACCACGTAGACAGACTTCCACCTTGTCATCATCATCTATTGACACACCAATAGATGCAAGGGATTCCACAATACCCTTTATCTTCAGCACATAGTCATTCACAGACATGCTTTTTTTCTCCCACAGTATGAAGTTCATTCTTCAACTGTATCTTACGTGCCTTGGTATTTGTTTCGTAGAGCTTTACCAAGGTGTCCCATGCCTCCTTGGGGGACTTGGCATCCTGAATGTGCCCAATCATAGTGTCCTGTGTATACTAATGGAGAGCCAATACATAACCTTCCTGGCTCCTTGGTTCCAGTCTTTAAACTCTTTCACATCTGCAGCAGTCGGATTTATATCTGGTATCTATGGTGCCTCTTCATGCTCACCTTCTATGTAGTCCCAATAGCCTTTTCCCATCAAGAAGTTCGTCAACCTGAACCTCCAAGCATGGAAGTTATTCTTATCAAGCTTCTTAGCCACAATCTGTGTTATGCCATCATTAGACATCTTGCCAAACACACAATTTCACCAGAAACTGCACTCTGGTTTTTCTGCACAACCTGCAGTATTTCTGCATAGCGGTACTGTAGTACTCTCAATGTCACAACCAGTGACTTCAATCTGCATACATACACCCAATGGCAACTGTAGACCTCTTTGCAGCACCCACAGTGTTTGCACAGTCAATCTGTCTTCCTGCAGTTCTTAAAACAGAGTTCTGCAAAGAATCGATGACTTACCCGCAGTGCTCGAAATCGCCTGCTTTCTGAAAAACGGAGGTCCAGACGTGCCCAAAACGCGTTTTCGGCCCGAAAATCGAAGTCCGATAAGACTGTATAGTTGCCCTATAGCTTTACTCCCGTGAAGAAAGCTCCTCAATCAGAGACCGTTTGCTGGTGCCTCCCGTGGAGCTCCCGACAAGGGTGTAGTCACCAACACAATAGGGAAGAGTAGTTGAAGCTCTTACCCTCGTACCGCTTCCTGTGGTTCTCTTGCTTGCAGCTCAGCCCTTAGCATGAACCAGGCTCTGATACCATGAAAAGATGCAGGGGGGAAGAGAGCTTGAGCTCTTGTAAGCACACACACACACTCACAAAACCCTAATAGAGAACAAACAAGGTGAGAGGCTGAAAATCTTCTTCTTCTCTACTCAACACTCAACACACCATATACAAGAATAAGAGTACTCATAATATGAAAGGTACTCAACCAATACATACACGGGCTCTCTATAGTGTGAACCCGACTAAATGAGCTGGTGCTATAACTATGCCAGTCTCTAGAATGGCTGTCACACAGTCTGTCATCCCACTGGCTGCATATCACCCAAGATCTCACCAACCATGCGAGTGGTGTAAGTGTGGGGCCTATCCCCCATGCAGGTCATCAATGTCCACCGCCTCACTAGATGAGCTCAATATCTCAATAAGGGTCAGGCATCCAAGGGTCACACATGGGAAATGGAAACTCAAGAGTCACTTGAGGACCCTCCTATATAATAGCGGCATGGGGCACACTCAAGGGAGGTTTGGGGGCTTGGAGACTAAGGCCATGGTATCTTGTGTAAAGGTCCATATCTACTCACCTACCATTTCACACTATAGCTACATGCTAATGGATTGGAGTTATACCTCGATGATATGGGACATCAAGGTAGAGGTATGATGTATTTCATTTATAATTCATATGTGCATCCCTTGGGCTCGGGGGTGGATGAGTTTATTGCCTAATTTATGCATGTTTATGCATAATAATTATCTGGAGAGATCTTAGCATTTTAACATGTGGGGTATTACCATCGCTTCATAATTTTCTATGCTGAAATAGCCAAACCATTGTACGAGCTACTCGTTGTCTTTGAATGGACTGAGGAATGCCAGGAAGCATATGATTGACTGAAGCAAGCATTGGCTAGTGCACCAATTCTACAACCCCCAATTGGGATCTCATATTTCATGTGCATATTGATGCATCAAAATTTTATATTGGTTGCATAATAGCCAAGCCTGATGAGTTCAAATTGGACTATCTAGTCTGCTTTGTTAGTCGTCAGTTAAATGATGCAGAGTTGAACTACACCACCATAGAGAGGGAAGGATTGGCCATGGTTTATGCCGCCGTCAAGAAGTATCCCCATTACCTATTGGCCAGTAAATTTGTATTCTTAGTGAACCATCAAGCCTTATTATACTTAGTGAATAAGCCTTGCACCATGGGTAGAATCACACGATGGTTGCTATTATTGTTGGAATTCGACTTTACAGTCACGATAAGAAAAGGAACACAGCATGTGTTAGCTAATCATATGTCAAGAATTCCAAATGGGAAACCAGACTGGTGTTGAAGATGATCTCCCTGATGCGTTTTTGTTCAAATTGGAGATGGTACCCCAATGGAGCAACGAGGAAATCTCAGATTGTCTAGCTCATGGTTTTTTGCAAGAAATACCTTTGAACAAAGATAAAATGTGGTGGCTTATCAAGCTTGCTTCACCTTATCAACTAAATGCAGGAGAACTATATAGGCTAGGAAAAGATAATGTGCTAAGAAGATGTGTGAGAGAAGATGAGTTTGTCACAATATATTGGATGAAGCTCATTTAGGGATAGTAGGCGGGCATTTTGCTGGAGAGATCACAACTCGTAAAGTGCTTCAAGAAGGAATATGGTGGCCTACACGCTATTCAAAGATGCCATAGAATTTTTCAAAAGGTGTGAAGAACGTCAGCATTTCGCTATCCCATAATAAAAGGACAAGATGTCGCTCACCCCTATTATTGTAAGGCAACCATTCAAAAAATGGGGAGTAGATTTTGTTGGACCTATTAGTCTAACGGCACATCCATCTCCCAAGCCTGCCCACACCATGGACTATTTCACAAAATGGGCAAAAGCCAGAGCCTCAAAGAGAGCTAATGCATCAACAACAACAAAATTCTTATACGAGAAAATTATCTTAAGGTTCGGTTACCCATTAGAATTAGTTAGTGATCGCGGCTCACATTTTATTAATGAGGTGATTGATCATTTACTTGTTGCAGGATTCTTAGTGGTCCATCAACAATCATCACCTTATTATCCACAAGCCAATGGTCAAGTAGAGAGTACAAATAAAATTTTATGTACTATCTTGACAAAAACCTTGGAACAGACTGGGAACATAACAGTAGCCCTATGGTGGGTGTATTGAGCATCATATAAGGTAGGGAGATGGGATACTGTAAGATTCCTCCTCCCCAGCCTCTCAGGATGTCTAGTGTCTTCCCCTGTAGTCAAATCCCTCTTCAAAAATATAAAAGATCTTGTTTCTACCTGTTTTGGCCTAAAGAGAGAAAATGTTCTAGAGAGAGGTTATTCAAATTTTGGATATTTTTAGATGGAAAAATATCTTTTCATATTTAAATAAGTTCCCCCAAAACATAAGTTCAAAAAGATTTTGAGAAGGTGCATTCGAAATAAATTATAATTTGTTCAAAAAGGCCTTATCCTAGGGGTCCAAATTTTCTGAAAATTTTAAAAATTAAGGTTTTTAGGAGCCAATCAAATTCATCCAAATGTGTGGAGGAGATAAATGGAAGAAATAAAGAAAACCCCTCCCAAAAATGAGTAAATGCTCACATAAGATAAAGAGTTGACTATGTACAAGGGTTATTAGTAAAAAACTATGAGTACTACTAAAAAATGAGATATTTTGGGTATAATGATTCCATTTTGACACATGTGTAAGGAAGGGGAGTCCCTTCAAGGAGGCGCCTACTTCACATGCTTGAATGATTTTAAACTCAATAATAATGTGATACTTTTATCTCTCCTCTCTCTTGGATCAAACCGAATAAAAAAGGAACCAAACTAGGTCCAAATGTGGACCAATTTCAACCAAACTAAATCTGAAAAATTCTAGAAATCAGTTGGTCTTGGTTAGAGCCTCCCTCTCCTATAAATAGAATGCGAGCCCTTTGTAAAAAAATAGGAGAATTATACTATGCCAGAATTATGCTGAAATAATGATAATTTTTACTATTCTCTAAAATTATCTCCAAATTGAAGAAATTGGAGCTCCCTCCTTCCATTGGTGGCTCCATCAACATACCAAACCAATTGATTAGTTGGGGGCCTCTACAGCAATTTGTAAGGTAAAGGGTGAATTTTGATCTTTTTCTATAATTTCTCAATGTTTCTCTCTTCTCAACCCCTCTTAAGCTTGAGAAGCTTAATTGGAATGACTTTTTAATGCTATTGAAGTTAATTGATGAATGGTAGTAAGGAAATACAGAAATTTTCATTTATGCTTAATTTTAATGATTTTAATGATTTTTGTCTTCTCTAAAATGATTATGATGTTATGCCTCATTGAAAAAAGGCATTCCCCTCTCTTCTTTAGTAAATCCAACCATTCTTTATCCTAGATGAATGATTAAGGGATAAAATCAAGTTTTCATAATGTTTCTCTTTGATAAGTAGAAAATGTTTATATCAGAATGATTTAAATACTCTTGATGAACCTCTAATTAATTTTAGAGATTTAAAATTTGAAAAATGGTTAGCCATACAAAGGAGGTTATGGCAAAATTTTCTAAAATTGTGTAAAATAAGTTTTACTTTTTTTAATTCAAAAAGAGTAATTCCCATCATATATGTATTCTTAAAGTGTTAATTTTCATCCTAGGTTAAAAAAATGCATACTAAAAATATTTTATTAAAAAAGTGTTACTTTCTTAAGAATTAAATTTTATGCATAGAAGGAAGCATATTGAAATTGTTATTTTGATTATAAAAGTGTGATTTTTATCATAAATGATTTTTATGTATAAAAGAAATTCTTTGTATTAAAAGAGTGATTTTCGTCATAAATGACTTGTATGCATAAACATATGCATAAAGATTTTTTTAAATATATTAAAAGTGTGATTTCATTATAAATGGATTTTATGCATAAATTCTTTCATTCTAAAAGTGTAATTTCTACTAAATTGGATTTATGCATGGAAGGATGCATAAAGAATTTAATTTAATCCAAAAAGTGTTATTCTCATCAATTTTGATTTTATGCATAGAAAGATGCATAAAGAAATCTATTTTTATTTCAAAAGTGTTATTCTCATCAATTTTGATTTTATGCATAAATAGATGCACAAAAAGTTTTATTTTTATTCCAAAAGAGTTATTCTTATCAATTTTGATTTTATGCATAGAAAGATGCATAAAGAAATCTATTTTTTTTTCAAAAGTGTTATTCTCATCAATTTTGATTTTATGCATAAATAGATGCATAAAGAATTTTATTTTTATTCCAAAAGAGTTATTCTTATCAATTTTGATTTTATGCATAGAAAGATGCATAAAGAAATTTTTTTTTAATTCAAAAGAGTTATTTTCATCAATTTTGATTCTATGCATAAATAGATGCATAAAGAATTTTATTTTTATTCCAAAAGAGTTATTCTTATCAATTTTGATTTTATGTATAAAAAGATGCATAAAAGATTTATTTTTATTTTGAAAGTATTATTTTCATTGAAATTGAATTTATGCATAGATAGATGCATAAAAGATTATTTTTATTTTGAAAGTGTTATTCTCATTAAAATGGAATTTATGCATAGTAAAATGCATAAAAGGTTTATTTTTAATTTGAAAGTGTTACTTTCCTTAAAATCAAATTTATGCCTAAATAGATGCATAAAAGGATTTTTATAAAAGTGTTATTCCTACTAAAGTTGTCTTTATGCCTAATTAGATACGTAAAGAATCTTTATATCATCAATTAGAATTCTCTTACATTCTATAAATAGATGTGATGAGATGTGATAGGAATCAGATTGATGTAGATGGATGAATAGATGATGTGGTTTGATGTGTGAATGATGTGGATTAATGTAGATTGATGTATGGGTGATGTGGTTTGATGTGTGAATGATATAGATTGATGTAGATGGATGAATGGATGATGTGGTTTGATGTGTGTATGATGTAGATTGATGTAAAGATGATGTGGTTTGATGTGTGAATGATGTGGGATGATGTAGATGGATGTATGGATGTGTATGTGGATGTGGAAATGGATGTATGGATTTATGGATGTGGATAAGGATGTGTATGTATGAATGTGGATGTGAAAGTGGATGTATGAATGTGGATGTGAAAATGGATGTATGGATGTATGAATGTAGATGTGGATGTGGATGTATGGATGTGGATGTGGATGTATGAATGTGCATGTGGATGTGGATGTGTATGGATGTAGATATGGATGTGTATGTATGAGAATGTGGATGTGGAAGAGGATGTATGAATTGGGATGTCTGGATGTATGAATGCGGATGTGGAAGTGGATGTATGAATGTAGATGTGGATGTGGATGTATGAATGTGGATGTGGAAATGGATGGTGGATGTATGAATGTAGATGTGGATGTGGATGTATGAATTTGAATGAGGATGTGGATGTATGAATGTGAATGGGGATGTGGATGTATGAATGTGGATGTGGATATGGATGTATGAATGTGGATGTGAAAATGGATGTATGGATGTGGATGTGGAAATGGATGTATGGATGTGGATGTATGAGTGTGGATGTGAAGGTATGGATGTGGATATGGATGTGTATGTATGAATGCGGATGTGGAAGTGATGTATGGATGTGAATGTGTATGTGGAATAATGAATGCGAATGTGTATGTGAAATGATGTGACGTCGATATATGAGTGAATGGATGAGATGTGATGACATGTGAATTGGGATGTGAATAAATGATATGTGATGTGAATGAATCTGATGTGATGAGATGGAAAATGATGTGATTGGATGAGAATGAGTACACATATGAATGGAATGTGGAATAAGTAACGTGGACTGATGAGGGATAATGTGGAAAGACGAGAGTTCATTATAGAAACTGTGATTGTGAACTGTTTGTAAATGACTGTTTTATGTCAAGAATGGTGGGGAAGCATTTTGACTGTTTTGAGAATATGGTCGTTGAGACCTACCTGATAAAGTTGCAACTACTGTGTGACGGAGAGTCAATGGAGGACGTCTCGCTTAGCAAGGTCCGCCGAGGTCCAGCCTTGGCTTGATTAAAATGGTGAGCTTCCCGGTACCAAGGAAGCGGCCTATGACTGAAGCGCTAGGTGACCTGCGAAGGATCCTAGAGGGTGCTGACCATACGGTGCTTGGGCTCTGGGTCGCCCCGAAGATACCCACAAGTACGTCGGGGTGATTATATTGCTGGGTACTATGAGCTAGGAACTATTGAAAAGGCCCCTGGGTGAGCGTTTTGGTTGCCAATGATGCCATAGATACTCCGATTTGGAAATTAAGATTCAACCGGATATTTTAGAGAATTGTGATTAGTGATACTATGGTTTCATTAAATGATTATTTTAAAGATGGCTGAATCTGTGAAAAAGGCCATTTCATATTGGGTGTGTAAGTGGCATGACTAATGTTAAATTTGCATGAATATCTGGGTAGGGGACGTGGGAACTCTTTTCCCTGGTACCCGGGACAAAACCTAACCAAATTCTAAACTGAATCCTATCACTACAGTGGTTGGGCGGTTGGCTAACCCATGGGACTGATGGGGTTAGGCTGCACTGATGGATCCCTAAATCTGAGACTCAATTCTGTTATGGTACGTTAGATAAAGTAAATCCTGATCAAAAACTGTTCTATGGAAAAGAATCAACGGCTGTGCCTCTCAATGAGGAAAAAAGCATTGATGTCTATGATCCAAGTGCAAGTTTCTTCCTTGATCTAACCAAGTGACTTTAGGTTCGGTCGTATCAATTTGGTCAGTATTATGACCTTGACTACGTTAGAGTAAAATTTTATCCTGGAGGAATCGCTTGTGCTTTCCGGGCAAGGGAAGTTTTTCCAGGAATTAGTCACCTATCCGGATATTCGTGGGCGAGGCCCCGAGTGTAGGACCCTGCTCCGCAAGATGTGCTACTTCCGCTGCTAGCACCCCGAATCCGTTTTGCGAGGTGGGGACAGGGATCTTACAGTTGGTATTAGAGCAAATTGATTAATGAGGATCAACCAAAAAGCCAAAAATGTCAAAAATTTATAAAGTAGCAGTATAAGATCAAAATTGTGTGATGAAATTCATACAAAATGTTATTTGAACTGGAATTCATAAATTAGTAATTGGGTCTTCAGATGGAAGTACCATAATTGCATGGAATCCTTGACTTGCTTGAGGCCTCGGACATGAGAGTATTTACCTTTAGTTCCAAGGACCGTGACTACCCATATATACTGAGGGTATAACTGCAGCTCTTTATTGGCAGTATATACGAGTAAAGCTTAGACTTGAAATTATAAGTATTAATACTATCTAGATGATGAATTTGAATGTGGTTGATATGATTTTTAAATTCTGGTTATGAACTGATGAGTTAATTTGGATTCTGATTGAAAAATGATGATTCCTGAAATTTAGTTGAAATGTAATAAGCTGAGCAAACCACAATGAGGATGAATGGGACGAGTCCCTGTGATGATGTTCATAACTGGAATGACGCTAATGACTTCAGCAAATCACTATGAGATTAGTGGATTGTGCTGGTAGATTACTACTATTAACTTTTGATCAGTGGATCAAGTTAAGGGATGATAAACTAAAAATATGAAAATTTGAAATTCCCATGGAGGACTATTCAGATGGAAAAAAATTAGTCTGATGGACCATTATTGTGTTAAAGATATGAATGAGAGTAATTGATAATGCGTTCTATATGAGTATCTTTATTCCTTGATTCTATGGGGAGACGACCTATTTAGAGAACCCCGGAATCAGTTGAATAAAAAATCGGATTGAATCATAAATAAAGAGACTTAACAAGAATTCTCGTATTGATAGGAACATGGATCGAGGTCGTCGTGGTAGAAATATTAACCCCCAACTCCATGAAGAAGAGCTCGACCTGGATGTTCATAAAACTCTTCATAGTTCGCAACATGGACCTTTCAAGGGTGAAGGGGAAAACTTGGGCGGGGCTGTGAAGAAGTGGATCGAAGCAATGGAAGAATACTTCGATGTCACCGAGTACAATGAGAAGAGCAAAATGGCTCTTGCAAGGGTGAAGATAGTGGAGATAGCTAGAGTGGCATGGAGAAACCACTGTGAGACAAACCGTCTCGACCGAAATACCCAAACCTAGACTAATCTCAAAATTTACCGAAGGACGAGGTTCTGTCCTCCCAGCTTTTTAGAAACAAAGATGAACGAATTCTTAGAGTTAACCTAGGGGAGTAGAACTATTGAAGCATATCACCAAGCATTTGCCCTCCTCCTCAAATACTCGCCTCCACACTGGATGAAGAATAGCTGATGGCCAGGTTCATTCGGGGACTGAACGAACATTTGAATATCCTGGTGAAGAATGCCAAGCCAGTTTCCATGGCCGAGGCAGTTCGGATGGCGAAGGATTTCGCCAAAGCCTTTGATGTCAAAGTCCCGCGAAAGCCAGCACCATCACCTTTCAAAAGGTTTTTATTCCCAGAAGATGATTCCAACCTCCCTCCACGTAAGAGATATCAAGGTCAAACCCAAGATATGGGAAGTTTGAGAATGGAAGAAATGTCCTTTTCTCGAAACTCAATCCCCTAGATTATAACTTCAGAAGTTTCACCCTTGAACAAAAGAGTGAAATGCTATAACTGTCAAGGGTTTGGACATCGTAGCATGGATTGCTCAACTCCTTTTGGATCAAGGTTTTCAAGGCAGGGAAAGATTCCAGACTCCAACCCCTTCCTTCCAGAGTAATCAAGGTTCTATCCGCCAAAATTAGGGAAATCCCAGAGGTAGATCCTCTATCCAACCTGCAATTTCAATCCAAAGTAATGCAAGACCTCCACCTCACAATAGGGGAAGTCAAAGAGAGTTGTTCCCAAATCGGCCGCCCACTTCCAAGCTAGTAACGCTGGAAGTGATTGAAGAAGAAGAAGAAGATGAAAGAGATCATACTCCACCTGCAAGATGAGGACATCTCGCATTTTTTAAGTGGGGTAGAATGTAAGATTCCCTCCCAGCCTCTCACGATGTCCAGTATCTTCCCTTGTAGTCAAATCCCTCTTCAAAAATATAGAAGATCTTGTTTCAACCTATTTTGGCCTAGAGAGAGAAAATATTCTAGAGAGAGGTTATTCAGATTTTGGATATTTTTGGATGAAAGAATATCTCTTCATATTTAAATAAGTCTCCCCAAAACAGAAGTTCAAAAAGATTTTCAGAAGGTGCATTTGAAATAAATTATAATATTTTCAAAAGGCCTTATCATGGGAGTCTAAGTTTTCTGAAAAATTTAAATTAAGGTTTTGAGGAGCCAATCAGATTCATCCAAATGTGTGGAGGAGATAAATGGAAGAAATAAAGAAAATCCCCCCAAAAATGAGTAAATGCTCACATAAGATGAAGAGTTGACTATGTACAAGTGTTATAGTGAAAAACTATATGAGTATTACTAAAAAAATGAGATATTTTGGGTATAATGATTCCATTTTGACACATGTGTAAGGAAGGGGAGTCCCTTCAAGGAGCCGCCTACTTCACATGCTTGAATGAGTGTTAAACTCAATAATAATGTGATATTTTTATGTCTCCTCTCTCTTGGATCAAACCGAATCAAAAAGGAACCAAACTAGGTCTAAACCTGGTCCAAATTCAACTAAACTGAATCTGAAAAACTTTAGAAATCAGTTGGTCTTGGTTAGAGCCTCCCTCTTCTATAAATAGAACCTGAGTCCTTTGTAAAAAAATAGGAGAATTATACTATGCCAGAATTATGCTGAAATAATGATAATTTTTACTATTCTCTAAAATTCTCTCCAAATTGAAGAAATTGGAGCTTCCCTCCTTCTTCAATCTCCATTGGTGGCTCCATCAACATACCAAACCAATTGATTGGTTGGGGGCCTCTACCGTGATCAAAGAATCAAGCAATTTGTAAGGTAAAGGGTGACTTTTTATCTTTTTCTATAATTTCTCAATGTTTCTCTCTTCTCAACCCCTCTCAAGCTTGAGAAGCTTAATTGGAATGGCTTTTTGATGCTATTGAAGTTAACTGATGAATGGTAGTAATAAGGAAATACATAAATTCTCATTTATGCTTAATTTTAATCATTTTTGTCTTCTCTAAAATGATATTGAAGTTAATTGATGAAGTTAATTGATGAATGGTAGTAAGGAAATACAGAAATTTTCATTTATGCTTAATTTTAATGATTTTAATGATTTTTGTCTTCTCTAAAATGATTATGATGTTATGCCTCATTGAAAAAGACATTCCCCTCTCTTCTTTAGTAAATCCAACCATTCTTTATGCTAGATGAATGATTAAGGGATAAAATCAAGTTTTCATAATGTTTCTCTTTGATAAGTAGAAAATGTTTTTTTTTGAAAAAACAATCCTTCTATTAGTTAATGAGAAAACGCCATAAGGCTACAAAGCTCACCTCACAAGGAGGGATAATAAACACAGTGAACACCAGGGAGCTCCACCCCCGTGGGCCGCTCTCTGGGGGGGGGGCTACCTAGTAGTACATGTTGGAGGTGAGAAGAGCCAAACTGGAGGCTTGTAGTGCCAAGTGACATCCTCGCCCCTCGTGATGATGAGGAAAGGGCCAGGCTACCAAGTGCGGAGGACCGCCTTGCGGTGACCTCTCATGCAATCCGAGTCGCCCTGAAGTTTCCCCCCCACCAGTGTCCTCTCAAGGTGTGAATGATGTCCACCCAGAGGGCCTGTATGACCTCCGCCGGTGGAGTCGCCTGGCGGTCTATGGCCTCCCTGCATCGGGCTCTCCATATGTGTCAAGCCGTCATGCTGCTCATCATCTCCCATCTGTGCCCGTCCCCCTCCTGGGAGACTGCCGAAGAGAAGTCTAGCGTCGGAACCACCGCCATCGCCTTGTCAGAGACCTGGATGGTCACACTGCCAGGGACGTCCTCGTATCCAAGGGCCGGGACGCTGTCCGTGGCCCAAGCCACCGCACCCCACGTCGCCATCATCTCACCTGGCAAGCCTGCAAAAACCATCCTAAGAGCGCGCTGCCAGACCTGCTCTGCCTGTGGGCAATCCCAGAAGCAGTGCCGCTGCTGTGACTCCTGTGCATGGCCGCACCGAGGGTAGGACGCTGGGTGTCTGCCAAAAGCTAGCCAAGCCCCCATAGCCAGTCCTCTATGCGCTGTAAGCCAAAGAAAAAGCGTCACCTTCCGAGGCCGGAAGCTGGCCCAAAGACACTGCCAGAAGTCCCTAAGGAAGGCATGGGAGAGCCCCTGTCTCGCTGCCAATGCTCGGTCGCCGTCGGGGTGCCCGCTGTCCTGTGCCTCTGGATCCGCCGCCCCAGCCTCGCTGTGCACTGAAAAAAGGGGGTGCCTGGGCTGGTAGGGGCCGAGTAGGGATCTCGCCAAAGCCACTCACCTAGATCCCACTGAAGGCGAATAAGAGGCCTACTGTCCCAAGCCCATAATCTCCAAGAATAGTCCTCCCCTATTGAGGCCGGTGAGGGGTCTACATGCCACTATCTCTGATGAAAGCTGACCACCTGCACCCTCTGAAAGATACAACCCTGGAACTCATCCAAAACTAGTTGGGTCCTCTGAAGCACGCCTCCCTCTCCCACCTCGAAGATGAGTGGGGCGACTCTCTCTGATGAGCCGCAGACCGCTAGAAGGATCTCATGCCGAGTAAAGACGCCCATCCACTGTGGAGGTGGAGGGTCCTGTACTGGAGTCCGCCACTCCCGGGGGATGGCCGCCTCAATGTCCTGCCTCATCAACTCTCTTCCCCTCATCCCGCTGAGTCTCCTCTCCTCCTGAGCCTCTAGAGGCAGCTACTGAAAACATATCCAGTCGTCTAGGGACTGGGCTGGGCCGGAGCTCAAAGGTCCCCACGACACTTGAGATCGTGATCCAACCATATGACCACTGGGAAGTCGGATCAAGGGGTTCCAGATCAATGGCTGCCTCAGGCGCTCCTCGTCGGTGCCCGGGGGAGTCTTGAAGAGTGACGGCCTCAGATGCTCCCAGGCCCTCAGAAGGCTAGCTGCAAAACGCTCCTCGAAGCCAAGGCCCACTCCTCTGGATCGCTGCTTTGTAAAGATCCACTTGATGCTAGGGGTCCAGGGGCCGCTAAGAGAAGGAGTGCGGCTGAGAATCCTGGCAACAAGAAACTCCTTCCACGGCTCAGCGCCTGGTAGGAGGCCACGAACCACCAACTTGCCAAGCAAATCTCGGCTTTGACAAATAGGATCAACTATGCCCAGGCCGCCTCTCTCCCTCGGCTGGGTGATCACAGCCCATGCCACCTTGGCCCTGGCGGGCCGCCCGTCTCGCCACCGGACCAAAGAAAGTTCCTGATGAGCCTCTGCACCTGGCCAATACATGCCCGCGAGACGAGAAGGCCTAGCAAGAAGTGATGTACCACATGGTAGCAAGCAGGACCTGGTTGGCCACAACCACTCGGCCAGCTAGAGATAAACGAGCGGTACTCCAATACAGAAGCTTCTTCCGAATGCTCAGAAGAAGGGGGGCTATCTGCTGCTCCGGAGATATGTCAATGCCCACATAGCATCCCAAATAGCGCACTGTAGTGCCGGGGGGCAGCCACTGAAACCCATCAACTGGCCTCCAAGTCGGAATTGACCCACAACCCACACGACTTGTGCCAGTTGATCAAAGCGCCTGAAGCTCTGCAAAACCTGTCCATGGTTGAGGCGAAGCAACGGAGGTTCTCCTCCCCTCCCTCAAGATAGACAGCAGTGTCATCCGCAAACTCCGAGTCTAGGAGCTCCTCCGAGGTGCGGATGGGGAGCTGGAGGCCCCGCAAACCTGTATCCTGTGCCGTCAAGAAAGTGCTCATGGCCTCCGCCACAAAAAGAAAAAGAAAGGGCGCCAAGGGGCACCCCTGCCGAGCGTGAGAGCTGGAACCTCTCTCCGTGCACTCCCTGTATCAGCACGTGGCTATGGGCCGATGTGTAGAGTGCAGAGGGGGGAAGCCCATCCTCTCCATAGTGCCTTCCAAGAAGGCCCAGTCCACCCGATCATATGCCTTCTCGAAGTCGAGAAGGAGCACTGCCAGATCCTCCTGCCAAAATCTAGCCAAAGCCGTAGCCTCCCAGAAAGAGAAGATGTTATCCAGGATGCTCCTATCTTGGATGAAGCCTGTCTGCGTGGAGTGGATGATGTCCGGAAGGTGAGGTTGAAGCCGCCTGTGCTGATCGCCTTAGCTAGGACCTTGTAGGCCGTGCCTAGCAAGATGATCGGTCTCCACTGTCTAATCTCCAGTCTGTGTCCTCCCTCTTTGGGGATCAGGTGAATCAACCCCTCTGCCATGCTGTCCGGCATGTCTCCCGACTCCATGATCTCCTGGAATGCCAATCTGAAGCCCCTATGCAAGAGACTCCAGTACCTCTGGAAGAAAGCCACTGAGAGACCGTCCTCACCAGGGCATTTGCCCCGAGGAAGTGCCTGAAGAGCCTCCTCCAGTTCCGTATCCGAGAAGGGGGAGAGAAGGGAGTGTTGCAAATGGGCCGGCACAACCGGTCTCGTGAAGCTCCAGACTGCCTCCCGAGCCTCTCTCACCCTGTCATCTGCTGCTCTGCTGGCTCAACAGAGAGCAGATCCCTGTAGCGATCGCCCTGGTGGGGGGATCCACCACCACCTGGCCATCAGCCTGTCGAAGACGCCTGAGACCCTCTCGTTTGAAGCGAGGCCCTGTTGCCTCAAAGAAGTCTTGAGTCACTCTGTCTCCAGCCTGTGTCCAAAAAGAAGCCCGAGCATGGAATCGGAACTCCACCCTCCTCTCCTCGAGATGGATCTGATCTCTGTGCGAGCTGACTCCATCTGCTCTGAAATCCAAGGGCTCGTAGGCTCCCTCTCCTGAAGTCTCTGAAGGGAAGCTAGACTCCTCCGCAGGCTCCTCCCTGCTCTCTGAAAGCCTCCAGACGGTCCAGGGCAGCCTGTCTGAGCATCCTGCTGATCTCCTGCAAACCCCTGTCAAGATCGCTGGCTGCCGATCCTCTCCTGAACTGAAGCTGCCAGACCTGCTCATCTCTGGTCGCAATCTCGGGCTCCTCTATGAGACAATATGGAATCCGGATGCTCTGGCCTCACTCTCCTCTCATGGGGTCATCGATCTGGAGAAGCACTGGAAAGTGGTCTAAAAACGAGGAGCCTGCAAGTATACCCACAGTGCCACCTCTATCGCAAGCCCACTCATCAATGTAAAACCTGTCGATGCGGGAAAGGTTAACTCCTGTGGCCCGTCTATTCGAGCGCGAGAAAGATAAACTCCCCTGCAACCTGCCAAACTCCGAGAGAGTCCACGGATCCTGGCCTCTCACCTGCAGCACTAGTTCCTCCCAGGCAGCGAGCTCCGGCCCATGAATGGTCTCCTGGCTGCCCCCCATCCTGTCCTCTGCATCCTCCAAGCATGTTGCAATCCCCCCCTAGGCACCAATGGTCTGCCATGGGGAGGGACTGCCTAATGGTGCTCCAGAACTCAGCTCTCCCGGTCGCCCCATTAGGGGCGTAGAAGTTGAGGAAGCCAATGCGGTCTTCCCCAACCCGAAGGATGATCCACTGCGCTCGACCCTGGACCAGAGTGCCAGAATCCACAACCTCGGATAGAAGCTGCTCGCTGACTGAGATGCATACTCCACCCTGGTTCCCCTGGGAGGAGGAGCCATATGCCGGTGACAAAAAAGTGTGACTCCTGCCTGCTGGCAAGATCTTCCCGCAGGTGCGGGTACGCCCGGCAGAAAGGTGGTGCTCTTGGATGAAAAGGATATCTATGGGTCCTCCAACGAGAGCCCTCTGGATCTCCTGGCAAAGTCTGCCCCTACCAATGTAGCAGCGAGGTCCACCAAGACCCTGGATGTTCCATGAGAGGATCCTCATGGATGAGCTATGGCAAGTGAAGCAGCTGCCAACTGGCTCACCACTCTCAGCTGGCCCGGATGAGCTGCCCTCCACTCTGTGAGTCTTGGGCACCGGCTTGGAGGGAGAATAGTCACTGTCAGTCCGGGTGTGGAGTCTCTCCAAAAAAAGGGTGACCTGTCTCTGTGTCCAGCCCCACTCCGCCTTCGCCCTGTCCATGGCATAGGCGTGAGACCAATCCTCTGCATATATGTATCTAAAGGTAGGCTGCACCCTCGGGGCGGCGTGGAGGAGAATCAGTAGCACCGCCTCAACTGAGGTGTGGACCGGATCTGCCCGCCAATCTCCTATGCCAAACAAGCTCATATGGGCTGAGTGTAATCGGGTCTGCAACAATAGGTCCGTGAGCCCCAGGTCACTGAAGTGGTGAGAAAACTCTAGTATCTGATCACGCAAAACTTCCTCTACAGAGTTGCAATCCCATGCTGTGTCTGGGGCAACACTGAGAGGAAAGGAGAAGGCTACTATGCTGCTCACCACTGAAGGAGAACGAGAGGGATGGCACACCACGCAAACTCACAAGGGCGCGACCAGTGTCTCAAAAGGGCCAATATCCAGCTGGAGACACCTGAAAAAACTATAATCCACTGGGAGCCCCATCACTCGCGGGGGCCCCCCATGGAGAGAACTCTGTGGGGGCGGGCAAAGCTATGATTGCCATCTCCACCGGCTCGGAGTGGCGATGGAACAGCCGCTGAACTGAACTCTGTACTACCCAGCTGCGCTGCCCCGGGGCAGTGGGTGGTCTGGAGGAGTATCCTGGAGAGGCCGAGTGAGGGATGGTGGCTCGCAGAGAGGAGGGGGGAGAGCGAGGAGAGGATGGAGACGCATCTGCCAGAGGCGAGGAGTCAGGGGGGCCGCCGGGGGAGGCGGGAGGGGGGGGGCTGGTGGGGGGGAGAGGGGAGAGGGGAGGGAGGAAGGAGTGCTCTCCGAGTGAAGGGAAGAGGGGCCGGGGGTCGCAGAGTGCGGCCCGGGATCCTCAGGAATCTGCTCCACGGAGGGGGTGCGGCCCCCCGCGGAGGCGGCGGGGGGAGGCGAGAGCGGGGTCTCCACGTGGGGGGCTCCACTGGCGGCCTCAAAACGGGCACTGAGACTGAATCCTCGTCCATCCGGGTGGGACCTGCTGGCCACCTATCCCTGATTAGAGCATAAGTGCGGGTAGGTGCCTGGACGCCAGTCGGGGTCGGCGAGCCTGTGCTGCCTGCTGGCGTCTGTGACGGTCCCTGCGGGCCGGGCGTTTTCGTCGGCGAACCTCCTGCCATCCGCCAGCCTCCTGGGACTGTGCGGCATCCTCCGCTGGAGCCTGCTCGTCAGATGATGGCGCCTGCTGAGACGAGCCAGAGATGTCCGGTCTCTGAGGTGGATGGCCACCCCTCGGGCCTCCTGAAGGGGGTCCAGAGGCGGCAGAGCGTGAAGGATGAGCCCCCTTGCGGGGACAAGCGCGTGCGAGGTGGCCCATCTCCCGACAGTTGTAGCACTTGCCGAGGAGGCCCAAATACTCCACGCGCTGTAACAGATGTCCTCCAGAAAGACAAGGGAGGAGGATCATCTTCGGGAGGGACTCCGGTGAAGGAACCACAACACGAATGGCCGGGAGTCCTGCTGCCCGAGCTATCACTGAGGCCGCTGTCTGAGGCGTCTCCACCACCTGCCCGAACGCGTTGCCAATGGATGACAAGAGGGGCAAGTACTCCCTGCAGAGTCCAAGAAAGCAGATAGTGATGGGGAAACATGTCGCGCCTACTAGCGGGTCAGAAGCGGGGTCGAAACCGTGAGTCCATCGCGCCAGGAACGCCCAGGATGAGCGGAGGGCAATGGGGCTCCGAGCCAGCACCGTCTGAGTTGCCTGGGGGGACTCGAAATCCACCTGGTAGTAGCCACGTCCCAAAAAATCGACGTTGACGTTCTTGGCAGGCACACCAATGAGGCTGCCTTGCAGAAGGTCGCGAAGCTCTCTCCGCATCGGACGGCTACCCACTATCTTGCAGACCAAGGAGGAGGCCTCAAGAGCGGATACTGTAGAAACAAATAACTGCTGATCTGCTGCTGTGAACTCCAGACGGAGACCGGAGGTAGGGGTAGTCGGAGCGGCTTCCATGGAGTCCTCCAGAGGGAAAAAGCCAGAGACCGGGGTCACCACAACGGGAGGGACACAGCCTTACGAGGAAATGGAGAGGCGGAAGGTGAGAGGATAGCGGGAGCGGGGGGAAGGGGGAGGGGGGAGCTAAGGCAGGGGGAGCTAGCGGTGGGAGGAAGGGTGAAACGGAGACGGAGGGGGAGGTGAGGGAGAAGGCAGAGGGAAGAGCCTGGAAGCGAAGGAGAAGGCGGGGGGGAGAAATGGCAGGGGAGAGATGGCGGGGGAGGAGATGGCGGGGGAGGAAGTTGCCGGGGAGAGATGGCGGGGGGGAAGAAGCGAGGAAGGAAGCGGGGGGGGGGGGGGGAGAGATGGCGGGGGAGGAAGCGAGGAGAGTAGAAGGCGGGGGGGAGATGGAGGGGGAGGAAGCGAGGACGGCGGCGGCGGGGGGGAGAGGCGGAGGAGAGGCGGGGGCAGGGAGGGCGCGCGACGGCGAGGGGCAGCAGGGGGAGGGTAGACGCAGGAGCAGATCGCGCAGCTCAGAGATCACGGATAGTTTAGAATTTTTCTTTCTACCATAAACTTGTTGTTAGAGGATATTCGATAAGTAGAAAATTTTTATATTAGAATGATTTAAATACTCTTGATGAACTTCTAATTAATTTTAGAGATTTAAAATTTGAAAAATGGTCAGCCATACAAAGGAGGTTATGGCAAAATTTTCTAAAATTGTGTAAAATAAGTTTTACTTTTTTTAATTCAAAAAGAGTAATTCCCATCGTATATGTATTCTTAAAGTGTTAATTTTCATCCTAGGTTTAAAAAAATGCATACTAAAAATATTTTATTAAAAAAGTGTTACTTTCTTAAGAATTAAATTTTATGCATAGAAGGAAGCATATTGAAATTGTTATTTTGATTATAAAAGTGTGATTTTTATCATAAATGATTTTTATGCATAAAATAAATTCTTTATATTAAAAGAGTGATTTTCGTCTCATAAATGACTTGTATGCATAAACATATGCATAAAAGATTTTTTTAATATATTAAAAGTGTGATTTTCATTATAAATGGATTTTATGCATAAGAGAAATTCTTTCATTCTAAAAGTGTAATTTCTACTAAATTGGATTTATGCATGGAAGGATGCATAAAGAATTTAATTTAATCCAAAAAGTGTTATTCTCATCAATTTTGATTTTATGCATAGAAAGATGCATAAAGAAATCTATTTTTATTTCAAAAGTGTTATTCTCATCAATTTTGATTTTATGCATAAATAGATGCACAAAGAATTTTATTTTTATTCCAAAAGAGTTATTCTTATCAATTTTGATTTTATGCATAGAAAGATGCATAAAGAAATCTATTTTTTTTCAAAAGTGTTATTCTCATCAATTTTGATTTTATGCATAAATAGATGCATAAAGATTTTTATTTTTATTCCAAAAGAGTTATTCTTATCAATTTTGATTTTATGCATAGAAAGATGCATAAAGAATTTTATTTTTAATTCAAAAGAGTTATTTTCATCAATTTTGATTTTATGCATAAATAGATGCATAAAGAATTTTATTTTTACTCCAAAAGAGTTATTCTTATCAATTTTGATTTTATGTATAGAAAGATGCATAAAAGATTTATTTTTATTTCGAAAGTATTATTTTCATTGAAATTGAATTTATGCATAGATAGATGCATAAAAGATTTATTTTTATTTTGAAAGTGTTATTCTCATTAAAATGGAATTTATGCATAGTAAAATACATAAAAGGTTTATTTTTAATTTGAAAGTGTTATTTTCCTTAAAATTAAATTTATGCCTAAATAGATGCATAAAAGGATTTTTATAAAAGTGTTATTCCTACTAAAGTTGTCTTTATGCCTAATTAGATGCGTAAAGAATCTTTATATCATAAATTAAAATTCTCTTACATTCTATAAATAGATGTGATGAGATGTGATAGGAATCAGATTGATGTAGATGGATGAATAGATGATGTGGTTTGATGTGTGAATGATGTGGATTGATGTGGTTTGATGTGTGAATGATATGAATTAATGTAGATTGATGTATGGGTGATGTGGTTTGATGTGTGAATGATATAGATTGATGTAGATGGATGAATGGATGATGTGGTTTGATGTGTGTATGATGTAGATTGATGTAAAGATGATGTGGTTTGATGTGTGAATGATGTGGGATGATGTAGATGGATGTATGGATGTGTATGTGGATGTGGAAATGGATGTATGGATTTATGGATGTGTATGTATAAATGTGGATGTGAAAGTGGATGTATGAATGTGGATGTGAAAATGGATGTATGGATGTATGAATGTAGATGTGGATGTGGATGTGGATGTGGATGTGGATGTGGATGTATGAATGTGGATGTGGATGTGTATGGATGTAGATATGGATGTGTATGTATGAGAATGTGGATGTGGAAGTGGATGTATGAATTGGGATGTCTGGATGTATGAATGCGGATGTGGAAGTGGATGTATGAATGCGGATGTGGAAGTGGATGTATGAATGTAGATGTGGATGTGGATGTATGAATGTGGATGTGGAAATGGATGGTTGATGTATGAATGTAGATGTGGATATGGATGTATGAATGTGAATGAGGATGTGGATGTATGAATGTGAATGGGGATGTGGATGTATGAATGTGGATGTGGATATGGATGTATGAATGTGGATGTGAAAATGGATGTATGGATGTGGATGTGGATGTGGATGTGGATGTGGATGTGAAAATGGATGTATGGATGTGGATGTATGAGTGTGGATGTGAAGGTATGGATGTGGATATGGATGTGTATGTATGAATGCGGATGTGGAAGTGGATGTATGGATGTGAATGTGTATGTGGAATAATGAATGCGAATGTGTATGTGAAATGATGTGACGTCGATATATGAGTGAATGGATGAGATGTGATGACATGTGAATTGGGATGTGAATAAATGATATGTGATGTGAATGAATCTGATGTGATGAGATGGAAAATGATGTGATTGGATGAGAATGAGTACACATATGAATGGAATGTGGAATAAGTAATGTGGACTGATGAGGGATAATGTGGAAAGACGAGAGTTCATTATAGAAACTGTGATCATTGTGAACTGTTTGTAAATGAGTGTTTTATGTCAAGAATGGTGGGGAAGCATTTTGACTGTTTTGAGAATATGGTCGTTGAGACCTACCTGATAAAGTTGCAACTACTGTGACGGAGAGTCAATGGAGGACGTCTCGCTTAGCAAGGTCCGCCGAGGTCTTGACCAGCCTCGGCTTGATTAAAATGGTGAGCTTCCGGTACCAAGGAAGCGGCCTATGACTGAAGCGCTAGGTGACCTGCGAAGGATCCTAGAGGGTGCTGACCATACGGTGCTTGGGCTCTGGGTCGCCCCGAAGATACCCACAAGTACGTCGGGGAAGATATTGGAACAAGGAGTAAGAGTTGCTTTCTTAAACCGGGCATGGATCTCGTTGATTGACCTTGCTGGTCCTCTCAACGGATGAGTCCATGGCTCTTTTACATGGATCTGTTGGTTGATCTTGCTGATCTTCAACGAAGATTCTATCTTGATTTTTATAAGTGATTATATTGCCGGGTACTATGAGCTAGGAACTATTGAAAAGGCCCCTGAGTGGACAGGTGGTGAGCGTTTTGGTTGCCAATGATGCCATAGATACTCCGATGAAGGAATGATTGGAAATTAAGATTCAACCGGATATTTTAGAGAATTGTGATTAGTGATACTATGGTTTCATTAAATGATTATTTTAAAGATGGCTGAATCTGTGAAAAAGGCAATTTCATATTGGGTGTGTAAGTGGCATGACTAATGTTAAATTTGCATGAATATCTGGGTAGGGGGCGTGGGAACTCTTTTCCCTGGTACCCGGGACTAAACCTAACCAAATTCTAAACTGGATCCCATCACTACAGTGGTTGGGCGGTTGGCTACTAACCCATGGGGCTAATGGGGTTAGGCTGCACTGATGGATCCCTAAATCTGAGACTCAATTCTGTTATGGTACGTTAGATAAAGTAAATCCCCATCAAAAATTGTTCTATGGAAAAGAATCAACGGCTGTGCCTCTTAATGAGGAAAAAAGTGTTGATGTCTATGATCCAAGTGCAAGTTTCTTCCTTGATCTGACCAAGTGACTTTAGGTTCGGTCGGATCAATTTGGTCAGTATAATGACCTTGACTACGTTAGAGTAAAATTTTATCCTGGAGGAATCGCTTGTGCTTTCCGGGCAAGGGAAGTTTTTCCAGGAATTAGTCACCTATCCGGATATTCGTGGGCGAGGCCCCGAGTGTAGGACCCTGCTCCGCAAGATGTGCTACTTCCGCTGCTAGCACCCCGAATCCGTTTTGCGAGGTGGGGACAGGGATCTTACAGTTGGTATTAGAGCAAATTGATTAATGAGGATCAACCAAAAAGCCAAAAATGTCAAAAATTTATAAAGTAGCAGTATAAGATCAGAATTGTGTGATGAAATTCATACAAAATGTTATTTGAACTGGAATTCATAAATTAGTAATTGGGTCTTCAGATGGAAGTACCACAATTGCATGGAATCCCTGACTTGCTTGAGGCCTCGGACATGAGAGTATTTACCTTTAGTTCCAAGAACCGTGACTACCCATATATACTGAGGGTATAACTGCAGCTCTTTATTGGCAGTATATACGAGTAAAGCTTAGACTTGAAATTATAAGTATTAATACTATCTAGATGATGAATTTGAATGTGGTTGATATGATTTTTAAATTCTGGTTATGAATTGATGAGTTGATTTGGATTCTGATTGAAAAATGATGATTCCTGAAATTTAGTTGAAATGTAATAAGCTGAGCAAAACCACAATGAGGATGAATGGGACGAGTCCCTGTGATGATGTTCATAACTGGAATGACGCTAATGACTTCAGCAAATCACTATGAGATTAGTGGATTGTGCTGGTAGATTACTACTATTAACTTTTGATCAGTGGATCAAGTTAAGGGATGATAAACTAAAAATTTGAAAATTTGAAATTCCCATGGAGGACTCTTCAGATGAAAAAAAATTAGTCTGATGGACCATTATTGTGTTAAAGATATGAATGAGAGATTTTGAATGAATTGTTAATTGATAATGCGTTCTATATGAGTATCTTTATTCCTTGATTCTGTGGGGAGCCGACCAATTTAGAGAACCTCGGAATCAGTTGAATCAAAAATCGGATTGAATCATAAATAAAGAGACTTAACAAGAATTTTCGTATTGATAGGAACATGGATCGAGGTCGTCGTGGTAGAAATATTAACCCCCAACTCCATGAAGAAGAGCTCGACCTGGATGTTCATAAAACTCTTCATAGTTCACAGCATGGACCTTTCAAGGGTGAAGGGGAAAACTTGGGCAGGGCTGTGGAGAAGTGGATCGAAGCAATGGAAGAATACTTTGATATCACCGGGTACAATGAGAAGAGCAAAATGGCTCTTGCAAGGGTGAAGATAGTGGAGACAGCTAGAGTGGCATGGAGAAACCACTGTGAGACAAACCGTCTCGACCGAAATACCCAAACCTAGACTAATCTCAAAATTTACCGAAGGACGAGGTTCTGTCCTCCCGGCTTTTTAGAAACAAAGATGAACGAAATTCTTAGAGTTAACCCGGGGGAGTAGAACTATTGAAGCATATCACCAAGCATTCGCCCTCCTCCTCAAATACTCGCCTCCACTGGATGAAGAATAGCTGATGGCCAGGTTCATTCGGGGAGGCTGAACGAACATTTGAATATCCTGGTGAAGAATGCCAAGCCAGTTTCCATGGCCGAAGCAGTTTGGATGGCAAAGGATTTTGCCAAAGCCTTTGATGTCAAAGTCCCGCGAAAGCCAGCACCATCACCTTTCAAAAGGTTTTTACTCCCAGAAGATGATTCCAACCTCCCTCCACCTATCAAGGTCAAACCCAAGATATGGAAAGTTTGAGAATGGAAGAAATGTCCTTTTCTCAAAACTCAATCCCCTAGATTTCAACTTCAGAAGTTCCACCCTTGAACAAGAGAGTGAAATGCTATAACTGTCAAGGGTTTGGACATCGCAGCATGGATTGCCCAACTCCTTTTGGATCAAGGTTTGCAAGGCAGGAGGGAAATTAAGGATCAAGATTCCAGACTCCAACCCCTTCCTTCCAGAGTAATCAAGGTTCTATCCACCAAAATTAGGGAAATCCCAGAGGTAGATCCTCTATCCAACCTGCAATTTCAATCCAAAGTAATGCAAGACCTCCACCTCACAATAGGGGAAGTCAAAGAGAGTTGTTCCCAAATCGGCCGCCCACTTCCAAGCTAGTAACGCTGGAACAACCACACTCATACATCCACATCCACACCCACATCCATACATCCATTCCACATCCACATCCACATCCATACATCCATTTTCACATCCACATTCATACATCCATATCCACATCCACATTCATACATCCACATCCCCATTCACATTCATACATCCACATCCACATCTACATTCATACCTCCACCCATCCATTTCAACATCCACATTCATACATCCACACATCCATTTTCACATCCACATTCATACATCCACATCCACATCTACATTCATACATCCACTTCCACATCCGCATTCATACATCCACACATCCATTTCCACATCCCAATTCATGCATCCACTTCCACATCCTCATTCATACATACACATCCATATCCACATCCATACATCCACATCCACATTCATACATCCACATCCACATCCACAGCCACATCTACATTCATACATCCATACATCCATTTCCACATCCACTTCCACATCCACATTCATACATACACATCCATATCCACATCCATACATCCATACATCCATTTTCACATCCACATCCACATCCATACATCCATCTACATCATCCCACATCATTCAACATGAAACCACATCATCCTTACATTAATCTACATTAATCTACATCATTCACACATCAAACCACGTCATCCATTCATCCATCTACATCAATCTATATCATTCACACATCAAATCACATCACCCATACATCAATCTACATTAATCCACATCATTCACACATCAAACCACATCATCCTTATATCAATCTACATTAATCCACATCATTCATACATTAAACCACATCATCTATTCATCCATCTATATCAAGCTGATTCCTATCACATCTCATCACATCTATTTATAGAATGTAAGAGAATTCTACTTTTTGATATAAAGATTCTTTACGCATCTAATTAGGCAGCATAAAAAAACTTTTAGTAGGAATAACACTTTTATAAAAATCCTTTTACGCATCTATTTAGGCATAAATTCAATTTTAAGAAAAATAACACTTTCGAATTGAAAATAAACCTTTTATGCATTTTACTATGCATAAATTCTATTTTAATGAGAATAACACTTTCAAAATAAAAATAAATCTTTTATGCATCTATCTATGCATAAATTCAATTTCAATGAAAAAAATACTTTCAAAATAAAAATAAATCTTTTATGCATCTTTCTATACATAAAATCAAAATTGATAAGAATAACTCTTTTAGAATAAAAATAAAATTCTTTATGCATCTATTTATGCATAAAATCAGAATTGATGAAAATAACTCTTTTGAATTAAAACTAAAATTCTTTATGCATCTTTCTATGCATAAAATCAAAATTGATAAGAATAACTCTTTTGGAATAAAAATAAAATTCTTTATGCATCTATTTATGCATAAAATCAAAATTGATGAGAACAACACTTTTGAAATAAAAATAGATTTTTTAATGCATCTTTCTATGCATAAAATTAAAATTGATAAGAATAACTCTTTTGGAATAAAAATAAAATTCTTTATGCATCTATTTATGCATAAAATCAAAATTGATGAGAATAACACTTTTGAAATAAAAATAGATTTCTTTATGCATCTTTCTATGCATAAAATAAAAATTGATGAGAATAATACTTTTTGGATTAAATTAAATTCTTTATGCATCCTTCCATGCATAAATTGAGTTTAGTAGGAATTACACTTTTAGAATGAAAGAATATCTCTTATGAATCTAATTTATGCATAAAATCTATTTATAATGAAAATCACACTTTTAATATATTTTAAAAAAATCTTTTATGCATATGTTTATGCATACAAATCATTTATGATGAAAATCACTGTTTTAATATAAAGAATTTCTTTTATGCATCCATTTATGCATAAAAATCATTTATGATGAAAATTAAACTTTTATAATCAAAATAATAATTTCAGTATGCTTCCTTCTATGCATAGAATTTAATTCTAAAGAAAGTAACACTTTTTTAATAAAATATTTTTAGTATGCATTTTTTTATACCTGGGATGAAAATTAACACTTTAAGAATACATATACGATGGGAATTACTCTTTTTGAATTAAAAAAAGTAAAACTTATTTTACACAATTTTAAAAATTTTTGCCATAACCTCCTTTGTATGGCTGACCATTTTTTAATTTTTAATTCTCTAAAATTAATTAGAAGTTTACCAAGAGTATTTAAATCATTCTAATATAAACATTTTCTACTTATCAAAAAAGAGAAACATTATGAAAACTTGATTTTATCCATTAATCATTCATCTAGGATAAAGAATGGTTGGATTTACTAAAGAAGAGAGGGGAATGCCTTTTTTCAATGAGGCATAACATCATAATCATTTTAGAGAAGACAAAAATCATTAAAATTAAGCATAAATGGGAATTTATGTATTTCCTTATTACTACCATTTATCAGTTAACTTCAATAGCATCAAAAAGCCATTCCAATTAAGCTTCTCAAGCTTGAGAGGGGTTGAGAAGAGAGAAACATTGAGAAATTATAGAAAAAGATCAAAATTCACCCTTTACCTTACAAATTGCTTGATTCTTTGATCACGGTAGAGGCCCCCAACCAATCAATTGGTTTGGTATGTTGATGGAGCCACCAATGGAGATTGAAGAAGGAGGGAAGTCCAATTTCTTCAATTTGGAGAGAATTTTAGAGAATAGTAAAAATTATCATTATTTCAACATAATTCTGGCATAGTATAATTCTCCTATTTTTTTACAAAGAACTCAGGTTCTATTTATAGGAGAGAGAGGCTCTAACCAAGACCAACTAATTTCTAAAGTTTTCCAGATTCAATTTAGTTGAATTTGGACCAGGTTTAGACCTAGTTTGGTTCCTTTTTGATTCGGTTTGATCCAAGAGAGAGGAGAGATAAAAATATCACATTATTATTGAGTTTAACACTCATTCAAGCATGTGAAGTAGGCGCCTCCTTGAAGGGACTCCCCTTCCTTACACATGTGTCAAAATGGAATCATTATACCCAAAATATCTCATTTTTTTAGTAATACTCATATAGTTTTTCACTATAACCCTTGTACATAGCAACTCTTCATCTTATGTGAGCATTTACTCATTTTTGGGGGGATTTTCTTTATTTCTTCCATTTATCTCCTCCACACATTTGGATGAATCTGATTGGCTCCTCAAAACCTTAATTTAAATTTTTTAGAAAACTTAGACCCCCAGGATAAGGCCTTTTGAAAATATTATAATTTATTTCGAATGCACCTTCTGAAAATCTTTTTGAACTTCTGTTTTGGGGGGACTTATTTAAATATGAAGAGATATTTTTTCATCCAAAAATATCCAAAATCTGAATAACCTCTCTCTAGAATATTTTCTCTCTCTAGGCCAAAATAGGTTGAAACAAGATCTTTTATATTTCTGAAGAGGGTTTTGACTACAAGGGAAGATACTGGACATCCTGAGAGGCTGGGGAGGAATCTTACATTCTACCCCACTTAAAAAATGCGAGATGTCCTCATCTCGCAGGTGGAGTATGATCTCTTTCATCTTCTTCTTCTTCTTCAAGAGGATGTATGGATGTGGATGTACGAATGTGGATGTGTGTGTGGAATAATGAATGTGAATGTGTATGTGGAATAATGAATGCGAATGTGTATGTGAAATGATGTGACGTCGATATGAGTGAATGGATGAGATGTGATGACATGTGAATTAGGATGTGAATAAATGATATGTGATGTGAATGAATTTGATGTGATGTGATGGAAAATGATGTGATTGGATGAGAATGAGTACACATATGAATGGAATGTGGAATAAGTAATGTGGACTGATGAGGGATAATGTGGAAAGACAAGAGTTCATTATAGAAACTATAATTGTGAATTGTTTGTTGTAATGCTAGCAAGATGAGACACCCATAACCTCACACCCATGGTTCACTGTCTCATTCAGGCGTCTCATTCAAGCGAGACGGGACCTAACAATAACATCTCCTGATCGGAATGACATATCAGATAAAAAGTGCATGTGGAAAATGTGAGTGCACAGGCAAATGTGACTATTGAGTGATAGGTCTAACATGGACCAGGCCTAGGCCCACCATGTCTCTCCCATCCAGAGATGTCCCAGCAACTGCCATGCAAGTGCAGTGCACAAATAAAATGCAAATAAAACCATCCAAATGCTAGCCAGTTACTAGACATCATTCCCACTCAATCCTCACAATGTCCTCACAATCATCTGATAACATGGACTGACTCACCGTCCCTCAGGCACCATCCCCTCTTACCTGACTGAAGGGTCGGAAGATATGACACTGAACCCTTATCCAAATGACAAAAGTCATGACTAAACATACCACATCCAACTGACAATAACCCAAACAAAAAATAAAATCACACAGTCAACACACAAAATCAATCAAAAAACATACCAATCACTCACAAACAAAACAAAAAATCAAAAATTACACTGAGTTAGACTAGACTCAGCTACCACAATCCCTAAACACGATTACTCGCATGCAAGCCAAGGCAATCACGGGAATTGCGCAAGAGAGAAAGAGAAGGTCATAATGGAACGTCACAAAATCCGAAACCTCAAAACAACCCAACTAAAAAGCAAGCGATTAAAGTGGGTAAGGGTAAGGATAAAGTGATAGTGCAGAGTGGTTCTGATGAGGATACGGCCATTGTAGCAACCTTAGAGACCACAAGGAGTTTAGAAAGAAAATCTAGTCAAGGAGGTAAAGGAGACGAGGGACTGAAAGTAGAGAAGATAGAAGAGCCAAGATCAAATACACCAAGTGGATTTCACGAGTATCCTAATCCTATTCAGGAGAAGGAGAATTTGGTGAAGGCCAAGGCTCTAGTTGAAGAATGTCAAGCAACGCAGGTAGAATCCAGAGCGCCAATGGACATTAGGTTCCCAAAACATCAAAAATACCCAATGCATAGAGCACCAGTCAAAGTACCATCCATTATAGCAGAATTGAACGAAGACCAAATGTCAAATGATAAACCACTGCTTATGGATCGTATGTTTGAAGAGGATCCGATTATGGAAAGGTTAAGACATGAGGGTCTGAATAACCTTCATGATAATATAGAGAGACAGTCTGATGGCATTACGGTGCCGGGTTGGACCAAGAGATGTCGCAGGACTTGCTGCATTTCTGTCCATGGAAGTCAAAATGCCAATTGCTACATTGCTAAGGGGAAACCCGACATTATGGCATGACTTATCAGATTGGATGAACAGACACCTTGATTCAATTACGGAATCTCATGATTACGGATGGACAAAAGAGGAGTCAAACTTAGAAGATGACACGCCAATGGTGCCTATCAATAAGTTAGGCCAATATTTTGAGAGTGATGACTCTAATGCAGTCATTCCGATATCGTATCATCATAGGAAGGTGGAAGGCATCCTGGATGGTGGTGCCGGAGTGAGCATCATGACCAAACAGTGTTGGGAAAAATGGGGAAGCCCGCTCATGGAGAAAACCTCACTAATAGTCAAGTTGGCTGATGGAACCACTACAAGGCCAGTGGGTGTGGTGAAGGATCTGAAAGTCAAAACTTTTGGCATCACCTACCACGTATGGTTTGTTGTCATGGACTTCAAGAATCCAATTGACTCATATGATATTATCCTAGGGAGACCGTTCCTTAGATCAGCAGGAGTAGTGCACGATTGGTCATCCAATACAATCTAACTCAGGAAGGATACTTCAGTAACAAAGGTGGACTTTACAATGTGGAAGTCTCATCCACTTGGTGGCAACTTGTTTGCTGCCAAATCAGAAACAATCGCCAGGACAACAACTGCTAATCAGTTTGAAGCGTCCAATGAGAGAAGAATTGGAGGTGATGCGGATAACACATGGTATGCATCTCTACCTGAACCAGAGTACTCGCATAACTGGATGCATTTACTTGCAACCATTGATATATCAGAGAAAAGAGGAACTCACATGGTTAAGGATGAGAGCCGCTCAGAGGGTACAATATGTTGAGATATCAAGCTCCACTCATGATATGCCAGGGTGATCGTTGTGCATTTATGTCACCGACTTGTTCGCTGTAGATGCGGTTGGTACACCGCCCATGAATAATAGCTGGATGACAGCTATCCTTATGTACTCTAGTTCGTGGCTCAGTTAGTATGCTACCTTAGTTAGCTGAGTTTGGTTTGAGACCCACATATAGGGTTCTTCTATCTCTTTGTACTTGAGTTCTTTTGGCTTTCACAACTAAGAAGAGGAAAACTGTTTTCAGCCTCCACCTTTGTGTGTATTCCCCCATTGTGTATGTGAGAAAGCCACAAGTGAGACTCTTTCCTTCTCTCCCACTATCTTCACATGGTATCAGAGCCTGGTTCATGATAAGGAGCTCAAGAAAGCAAACCAAGTTCGCGGTGTCCTGGTAAGAGGACCAGTGTTGCTTTCCATTTTTGAGTTTGGGAGCAAATCTCTGCAGGTAGCACAACTAGAAAGTACAAGAGTGCATTGTCTCAGATTGAGATGCCCTTCGCGGTGTGGCGAGAGGGCAGTATATGCTACGGGAAAAGGCAAAGCCCTTGGTCACTGAATTTTTCTGATTCGAGGCCATTTTGGGGCTCGTTTTGGAGGCGGAAGTTCTCCGCACGCACTCAGAAAAAGGCCCTGTTTTTGCTGTGCGACCATTGTTCTGTAGGTCAGTGAAAAGTTGCCACAGAAATTGCATTGTATGCCTGTGCACAGAGATATTGGTAGTTACAGAATCATCCTTGTTGCCTGTTGATGCAAAATCATCACTAGGAAGTGACTGTGTGGTCAAATACCACTTTCGTCAGTTTTGCAGATTTGCCCTTGTGAGGCTGAAGTGTTGTTTTTTGCAGAGACAGAATATTTTGTAGTGTTCTATAATGGCGTCTGATTCTCTTTCACAGATTGTCACTGAAAAGCTTGACAAGAACAACTTCCAAGCATGGAAGTTTAGAATGACAAATTTCCTTATGGGAAAAGGATATTGGGACTTCATTACAGGAAATGAAGGAGAACCAGTTCTTCCTACCAATCAACAGGAAATGCAGGCATTTAAAGGATGGCATGAGAGAGCCAGAAAAGTTATGTATTGGCTGTCTATTAGTATTTCAAATTCTATGATTGTGCATATTCAGGATGCAAGTACGCCAAAGGAGGCATGGGATACTTTGGCAAAAATTTATAGCACAAATACACAAGCCAGGAAAATGCAGCTCAAGCAGGAGTTGCACAATGTGCAGAGAGAAAGTATGAGCATCAATGACTACCACATGAAGGTGAAGAAGATTGCAGATGCACTTGCTTCCACTGGGTCGCCAGTGGAAGATGATGATTTAGTTTCTGTGACCTTGAATGGTCTAGGAAAGGATTATGCACAGTTCCAGACATCTATTTTTGTCCGTGAAAAATTTCCTGATTTTGAGGAGTTGATTGCTCTTCTAATTTCTGAGGAGCAGAGAAATGGTGGTGCATCTTCTTCAGGAGGAACTTCAAAAGAAACTATCTTCTACTCAAATGCTAGAAGAGGTAGAGCCAGAGGTAGAGGAGGCCGATTTGGAGGCTGTGGTAGAAATCAAAATATGCAGCAAACTCAAGAAAACCAGTCCTATGGAGGAGGACATGGTAACTCTAGAGGCAGGGGGAGCCAAAGAGGTCGTGGTGGGATGGCAAAGAGGCCAAAATGCAAACAGCAATGTTGAATGCTACTACTATGGTAAAATGGGTCATATGGCTAAAGACTGCTATAAAAAGCAGAATGACATCATGAATGGAAAATTGCAACAAGGGAATTATGCATCTTCTAGTAGACAAGGTGATGACAGAAATGAGCATCTGTTTATGGTGCAGCACATGATCAATTCTGTGACAAGTGTAGAAGAAAGCAACGATGTGTGGTATGTTGACTCAGGTGCGTCAAACCACATGACAGGTCATGCAGAATGGATGCAAGATGCAAGGAAAATGGAAAAACCAAGATTTGTGGAGACTGGTGATGATACTGCACATCCTATTGTGCAGATTGGTAAAATTCCTTTATCTATGGAGGATGGGAAAAAGAAATACCTGTTAGATGTATTTCATGTCCCGAATATCACCAAGAACCTGGCTTCTGTTGGTCAAATGGTTGAGCAGGGCTTGCAGGTCAGATTTAATCCTCTCATGGATGCTTTGTTGAGGATATGAAAAATAAAGGTCGCTTGATAGCAAAAGGAAAGAAGAAGGGTAGGATGTTTACGTTGAATGCGGACATGCCTGAATTGAGTGCAGCAATGTTTGCACTGGTGGCCAGCGTCATCCCAAAGAAGATGTAAATGCATGTTACGTAAGTAACATAGTCCATATATTATAATATTGTATTCCATTCATTATAGGCCATGGGCCAACAAGGGTGATTAGAGGGCAAAAAGGCTAAGGCCAAGTTTTAGGGTTGAACCTCCGTTCAAAAGGTCTTTGTATAAAAGCCAAGGTTGTTGACTTTTATCTTCATTCCTTCATTTGCTTGAGCTGGAATAGAGAGAAGAGCTTCATTCACTCTTGTGTGTTGTCTTGTCTCCCTTCTTTTCCATTTACTCTTGCTTTGTTGCTACACATACAATCGATTCCCCATTCACCACGCTCACGATTCTCCCTTCTATTCTTCTCATTCCATTTCCCCCCAACAATCGCGTAGTAGCTTAGATCAAATTCGAGGACGGTGCCTGTGACAACACCGCACAACTGCAAGACAACCAGCTCCCACAAGGAAGTTGCTTGGAGGTTGAGCTCTCCGAAGCGGCTCGGTTGAAGATCCCCACGACGCATTGGTCTCTGTCAAAGAAGACTTAACACATGAGCGTGGTGAAGGGGAATCGATCGTAGTTGTAGCAACAATGACAAGAGTAAAAGAAAGAAGGAAGCAAATGGACATCATCACAAGGATGAAAGAAACTTGCTCTCTATTCCATACTCAAGCACAGGAGAGAATGATGACCAAGTCAACCTTCTTGGTTTTTATACATAGACTTTTTGAAGGGAGGTTTAACCCTAATTCCTTGCCTAGCTTTCTAGCCCTTATTTGGCACTATTGGCCCACGGCCTATAATGAATCAGAATACAATGTTTTGCATAATGAATCATAATGCAATGATTTGCCAAAATGGAGGATGCTACTTGCGTAACAACCACATCTTGTACGAGCCGTCGAGTGCTCATATGCACCTATGTAAAGGATGCAATCATTTGGACATGCATGAATCTTGTTGTAAGCCATTCCTACTAATGCAATTATTCTATTTGCCTCTTTTCTTGATTCTGCATTGTATTCCCTTTTGGAATTAGTATTTGAAGCAACATGTGTATAAACTCATTCAAATGTCATTGAAATATACATCAAATGAAAAAAGATAGAAATCTCAATGTACATGGAGTTAGTAAAAGATCTTACTAAAACAAGGATGAAGAGCTAGTGTTCGACCATCTATTGTGAAGATAGTGGGAGAGAAGGAAGGAGTCTCACTTGTGGCTTTCTCACATACACAATGGGGGAATACACACAAAAGTGGAGGCTGAAAACAGTTTTCCTCTTCTTAGTTGTGAAAGCCAAAAGAACTCTAGTACAAAGAAATACAAGAACCCTATATGTGGGTCTCAAACCAAACTCAGCTAACTAAGGCGGCATACTAACTGAGCCAGAACCAGAGTACATAATTATAGCTGTCATCCAGCTATTATTCATGGGTAGTGTACCAACTGCATCTGCAGCTAACAAGTCGGTGACATAAATGCACAACGGTCACCCTGGCATATCACGAGTGGAGTTCGATATCTCAACACTCCCCCTCGAGCTCAATCCCAATTCTTGCACACCAAGTAGGTCTCTGAACTTGCGCAGCTTCTCTATGCCCAATGCCTTCGTGAATATGTCAGCTACCTGATCCTCTGTGCTGACATAAACTAGTTCAATAAGACCTAGTAAAACCTTCTCCCGCACATAGTGATAATGCACCTCAATGTGCTTTGTTCTAGCATGATAGACTGGGTTATTTGCCAAGTGTATACTGCTCATGTTGTCACAAAATAAATGACAACTGGCCCATCTGTAGACTGATGCATATCATAAAGTAGCTTATGCAACCAAGCTACCTCACATGCAGCCATTGTTGCACCCCTGTACTCAGCCTCTGTGCTCGACAAGGCAACTGTAGGCTATTTCTTGCTGCTCCAAGTGACTGCAGCACTCCCAAAAGAGAACACATATCCACTGGTAGATCGTCTATCAGAAATACTACCAGCCCAATCAGCATCAGTGTATCCATGCAATTGTATCTGAACCCCAGTCTCATAAAATAGTCCATACTGCAATGTGGACTTCACATACCTGAGTAAGCGTCTAGCCGCATCCAAATGCGGTTTCCTTGGAGCTTGCATAAACTGACTTACCAATCCAATAGCATAGCTCAAATCTGGCCTGGTAATAGTCATATAAATCAAACTTCCTACTATGCGTCTATACATAGTAGGGTCTTCCAGAAGCTCACCTGCATCTGCGCTCAGCTTCACATTCTGCTCCCATATTTGGACAGCATGTCATCCCATATTTGGACAGCATGTCCAATCCATACTGCCTCTGCAAGAGCCGTATCCCACCACTTGGTGATCTAATCACCTCAATGCCCAAGAAATAACGCAGCTCTCCCAAATCCTTCATCTCAAACTTTTGCTTCAATAGCATTTTCACATGAAGGATATCTTCATCACTATCACCTGTGATGATCAAATCATCAACATAAATGACAAGCAGCATAATACCTTTCTCTATTTTTCTCACATAAAGTGAGAAATCTACCTTGGAAATCTGAAAGCCAATAGTGACAAGATACTGTCCTATCTTGTCAGACCATGCTCTTGGTGCTTGCTTCAAGCCATACAAGGCTTTCTTCAACGTGCAAACAAACTCAAGATGAACAGCATGCACATAACCTGGTGGCTGCTCCATATAGACCTCTTCTTGCAAATCACCATGCAAGAAGGCATTCTTTACATCCATCTGATGTAAAGACCATCCCTTTGATGCAGCCATAGTAATGACTGCTCTTACGATTGCCATCCTTGCAACCGGACTGAATGTTTCTTCATAATCAATGCCATATGTCTGTGCATACCCCTTGACAACTAATCTTGCCTTGTATCTGTTCACAAAACCATCTGCATTGTGCTTCACCTTATAAACCCACTTACAACCAATTGCATTCTTGTATTTAGGCAAAGGCACCAATTCCCATGTAGCATTTGCTTCCAAGGCATTCATTTCTTCATCCATGGCTTTCTCCCATTTTTCTTTTCCCATGGCTTGCTCAAAAGAAGTGGGTTCTAGTTCCTGTATCACTTTGACCATATAGGCATAGTGAATGGCTGTAAATCCATCATATTTCAGCCTATCCACAGGATACCTCACTAGCTCTTGTAGATCTGCACAAAATAGGCTCACTTCCAGGTGCTCTCAAAACATCCTTAGTCTTCCTTACTCTAGGTGTAACAACAGAAGAAATACCCAACTCATCATCAATGCTATGTTCTGAGCCACTAGTTTCACCATCCACATAAGAGTGACCTGCATTCACATCAAACATGGGCTGATCTACCTTCTCTTTTCCTTGTCGCGTGATACCTGCATACCACTATCTGCATTGCTTTGAGGAGATTCTCCTGATCTCAATCTGCCTGTCCATGGCAAAGAATGTGAACCACTACTAGAGGACACTCCAAGTCCACTAATATTTTATGATTGCTGCTGTGAATTCTGTGCAGCATTACCATTTTGTGCATCTACATCATCAATCACATTTACTGGTTTATACCAGCTGCTCATCTCATCAAAAACAACATCTCTGCTCACTGTAAACATACGAGTAGAAGGGTTATAGCATCTATACCCTTTCTGCTGCTGCAGAGAATAACCAATAAAGATGCACTTCTAAGCTTTTGGATCCAACTTGGCCCTCAACTCATCTAACACATGAACATAGGCAATGCAACCAAAAATTTCCAAATGAGAAATATCTGGTTTCCTACCAGTATACCTCTCCTCTGGAGTCATGCCATGTATTGCTGCAGTGGGAGTCCTGTTCATTATGTAGACTGCTGTAGCAACTGCTTCAGCCCAATAAAAATCTGGCAGGTCTTTTTCGTTGAGCATGGCACGAGAGAGATACCTCTCCAATATGCCTGTTTTACCTTTCTGCAAGTCCATTTTGCTGTGGGGGGGTATGACTGCAAAATATTGCTACTTTATGCCATGCTCCTGCAAGAACCTTGCAAACGCATTTGAGAGGTACTCTCCCCCTCCATTTGACCTTAGGCATTTTATTTGCAGGCCTGTTTCTTTTTCAACCATAGGTTTAAAAGCTTTGAAATGCCCAAACACTTCACTTTTCTTTTTCATAAAATACACCCAAACTTTTCTACTATAGTCATCAATAAAAGTGACAAAAGAATGACAGCCTCCAATAGATGAAGCCTTAGTAGTCCACACATCAGAGTGGATTAATTCCAATGGCTTCTTACTCTCTTGAACATGTCTAAGAAATGGTTTCCTTGCCTGTTTTCCAAATTGACAGGCTTCACATACCTTATGCATTTCTGCAACCTTGAATTTAGGCAATCGTACAATGATATTTTGGGCCTGCATTGATTTAAGTCGCTATACGTTAACATGACCAATGCGTTTATGCCAGATATCAATATCTGCAACTACACTGGTCCCATGTGCAAACATTGCTGCACTTAATTCAGGCATGTCCGCATCCAACGTAAACATCCTGCCCTTCTTCTTTCCTTTTCCTATCAAGCAATCTTTATTTTTCATATCCTCAACAAAGCATCCATGAGGATTAAATCTGACCTGCAAGCCCTGCTCAACCATTTGACCAATAGAAACCAAGTTCTTGGTGATATTCGGGACATGAAATACATATGACAGGTATTTCTTTTTCCCATCCTGCATACACAAAGGAATTTTACCAATCTGCACAATAGGATGTGCAGTATCATCACTAGTCTCCACAAATCCTGGTTTTTTCATTTTCCTTACATCCTGCATCCATTCTGCATGACCTGTCATGTGGTTTGACGCACCTGAGTCAACATACCACACGTCGTTGCTTTCTTCTGCGCTTGTCACAGAATTGTTCATGTGTTGCACCATAAACAGATGCTCATTTTTGTCATCACCCTGTCTACTAGAAGATGCATAATTTCCTTGCTGCAATTTTCCATTTATGATGTCATTCTGCTTTTTATAGCAGTCTTTAGCCATATGACCCATTTTACCACAGTAGTAGCATTCAACATTGCTGTTTGCATTTTGGCCTCTTTGCCATCCACCACGACCTCTTTGGCTCCCCCTTCTTCTAGAGTTACCATGTCCTCCTCCATAGGACTGGTTTTCTTGAGTTTGCTGCATATTCTGATTTCTACCACAGCCTCCGGATCGGCCTCCTCTACCTCTACCTCTACCTCTACCTCTACCTCTACCTCTACCAGCATTTGAGTAGAAGACAGTTTCTTTTGAAGTTCCTCCTGAAGAAGATGCACCACCATTTCTCTGCTTCTCAGAAATTAGAAGAGCAATCAACTCCTCAAAATTAGGAAATTTTTCACGGATGGAAATGGATGTTTGGAACTGTGCATAATCCTTTCCTAGACCATTCAATGTCACAGAAACTAAATCATCATCTTCCACTGGCAACCCAATGGAAGCAAGTGCATCTGCAATCTTCTTCACCTTCATGTGGTAGTCATTGATGCTCATACTTTCTCTCTGCACATTGTGCAACTCCTGCTTGAGCTGTATTTTCCTGGCTTGCGTATTTGTGCTATACATTTTTGCCAAAGTATCCCATGCCTCCTTTGGCGTACTTGCATCTTGAATATGCACTAGAATCTGAAATACTGATAGACAGCCAGTACATAACTTTTCTGGCTCTCTCATGCCATCCTTTAAATGCCTGCATTTGCTGTTGTTTGGGAACATTAGGAAGAACTGGTTCTTCTTCATTTCCTGTAATGAATTCCTAATATCCTTTTCCCATAGGAAATTCGTCGTTCTAAAATTCCATGCTTGGAAGTTGTTCTTGTCAAGCTTTTCAGTGACAATGTGTGAGAGAATCAGACGCCATTACAGAACACTACAAAATATTCTGTCACTGCAAAAAACACAGCTTCAGCCTCACAAGGGCAAATCTGCAAAACTGATGAAAGTGGTATTTGACCACACAGTCACTTCCTAGTGATGATTTTGCATCAACAGGCAACAAGGATGATTCTGTAACTCCCAATATCTCTGCGCACAGGCATACGATGCAATTTCTGTGGCAACTTTTCACCAACCTACAGAACAGTGGTCGCATAGCAAAAACAGGGCCTTTTTTTGAGTGCGTGCGGAGAACTTCTGCCTCCAAAACGGGCCCCGAAATGGCCTCGAAGAATCAGAAAAATAAAGTCATTCAGGGCTTTGCCCTTGCCCGTAGCATATACTGCCCTCTCGCCACACCGCAAAGGGCGTCTCAATCTGAGACAATGTACTCTTGCACTTTCTGGCTGTGCTACTACCTGTAGAGATTTGCTCCCAAACTCGAAAAAGGAAAGCAACACTGGTCCTCTTACCAGGACACTGCAAACTTGGTTTGCTTTCTTCAGCTCCTTACCACGAACCAGGCTCTGATACCATGTGAAGATAGTGGGAGAGAAGGAAGGAGTCTCACTTGCGGCTTTCTCACATACACAATGGGGGAATACACTCAAAAGTGGAGGCTGAAAATAGTTTTCCTCTTCTTAGTTGTGAAAGCCAAAAGAACTCTAGTACAAAGAAATAGAAGAACCCTATATGTGGGTCTCAAACCAAACTCAGCTAACTAAGGTGGCATACTAACTGAGCCACGAAGTAGAGTACATAAGGATAGCTCTCATCCAGCTATTATTCATCGGCGGTGTACCAACCACATCTGCAGCTAACAAGTCGGTGACATAAATGCACAACGATCACCTTGGCATATCACGAGTGGAGCGCGATATCTCAACATCTATAAGTTGCTTGCAACTTTAAGGTCTACGGAATGCTGGAAAGGCACAAGTTGCTTGCCCTTTCATATAACGAGGACTTGCTTCAAATCGTAAGCTCTCATCCTTTGAACCAATGTCATGTTATGGGGGCAAGCCATCCCCTTCAATGTCATCCTCTTTAGTTGCTTCATTAGTGGGTGACGAAGGATCAAAGTAAGTATTTATCATATCTTGTATTATGGAATCCTCTTTAGTTGCTTCATTAGTGGGTGACAAAGGATCAAAGTAAGTATTTATCATATCTTGTATTATGGAATCCTCGCTGAGTCTATCCTCTTCATTTACTGCATCATTATCGTCAATGTTGTTTTGTGTTTCTTCATAACCCTTGCCTTCCATAAATTCGATGTGAATGGGACAACATTGATTTATGAGGATGATGATATAAAGCATGTGCTCTAGAGCCCCCTACATAAAACCATTATCTTCAGTGAATTTGAATAAAAATAATGCACGAAAGAGGGAAGAAAGAAATATAGCTTTTACCCCTTCATTCAACTCAACCTTTGGTAAAGTTTGGAAGCAACCATTTTTGTGAATGTGTCATCCTCACAGTACATAGCCTCCTTATTGCACCTTTGCATTGAGCACTCACATGCATTTTTTCCATAAAGATACTTTTCTTTTGATATACCTTGTGACATTGAAGCCATCTACAAAAACACGTTATTGTTAAAAAAACATGTCAACTTATTGAATTAAAACATGTCAACGCATGTTATGATGGGTGGTAACAAGCTAAGGATGTCCACTTTTTGTCCACCTTACGTGAAGTGTGACACCCCAGTCATGGAAAAATAAAGGATTGAAATCCAATGACACGTGGAGGCTCAGGAAAACTGATACCACGATCGTGGTATTTTTTGCAACTGCCACATCAGCATAATACCACAATCATTCTGTGTGTCATGGACAAAAAAAAGTAATGAGGGGGCTGGTAGCAAGCTAAGGGTGTTCACTTTTTGTCCACCTTATGTGAAGTGTAGTACCCCCTTCGTGGAAAAACAAAAGATTGAAATCTAATAAAATAAGGACACGTGGAAGCTCGAGAAAACTTTGATACCACGATCTTGGTGTTTTTTGTAACTACTACATTAGCATAATACCACGATCGTTTTGTGTGCCATGCCACATCTTTGATGACATGGCCATGTCAACATAGCATGATAATGCTATTTGTAAACAATGACATGGGTAGAGAATGCATCAGAGATGCTCATGTGTCATCCTAGTGACAAAATACCACGATCATGGTACGTAGATGTGGATAATGACAAACCACGATCATGCTACTATGATGGGGTACTTTTTGCATCTGTGGCGTCTCAAAGTGATGACGGTGCATGCGCATATACCATGATCATGGTATTTCTACATGTGGACCAATTGATTCAGACATACACGTGGCGCAGGTATATAAAAACTATATTTAAAAATGTCATTATATATTACCATCATGGTGGTATTGATACACGTGGACCAATATAACCTGATAGACACGTGGTATAATTATATGAAAAAAATGCATTTCAAAATATATTATATTACCACAGTTGTGGTATGATAACACATGGACAAACGAGTTTCGATAGACATGTGGCACATGTATAAAACCAAAGCACCATTTGAAAATTTCATTGTTGTATACCACAATCGTGCTTTTTGAATGGAATTTTTATTTATGAAACTCTCGACAAAATTGTTAATGGTCTTTCGACATCGAAGGACATATGATGGAGCTATGGATGGATTTGTGCCAATCGACGGGACATGGCAAGTCAGGCAAGCGATACTTGTTAAGCCTTCGATGGAGACTAACATTGTTGATATGGCAAGCTCAACACGTGCGGACATTGATGGTGGACCGCCTGGTTAGGTGGATCCGCACGTCTACACTTGGCACGTCTCAGTGATCATCATGACTCTCACATGACCACTGACTCATCACTTATCATATTTGGTTTGTTACACCTGTCTACAGCAGCTGGCATAGTTATAGCGCCAGTCGACTAGTATAGTCAGTTATGCACTATATGACTTAGTAGTCCACTTTCCTTTATGTTGTATCTTATCTATACTTTGTGTACATTGTAGAGTGTGAGGAGGAAGAAGAAAAAACCAGCAAGAAAACGTTTTTGGACTCCATATCTCTGTGTGTGTTCTTGAGTGAGCTTCTTCTTGTGAGTACTGTGTGTGTTTGATGCAGTAGCTTGAGCAAGTCCCCCCACCATGCGATTCTTGACATGGTATTAGAGCCTCATCACTGAGAGAGGCTGGTTTTGAAGGCTGAAGTGAAGGAGAGGAAGCAAGGATTTGAGCGAGCAAGCAATGGGTAAAAAGCTCCCCTATTCTCCCCTATTTCTCTTGGATATGCTTGCAAAGGCACCCGCAGCAGGGCAGAGCAAAAATCTTAGATTGCAGTGAGATTTGGTGTGCAAGTAGAGAGGTGTATATTTGTTACGCAAGTAACATAGTCCATACAATTGTATTCCATTCATTATAGGCCGTGGGCCAACAAAAAGGGTTAATTAGAAGATAAAGGGCTTAGGCCAATTTTAGGGTTAAACCTCCTTTCAAAAGGTCCTTGTATAAAAGCCAAAGTGGTTGACTTTGGTCTTCATTCTTCCTTGTTGAAGGTGTGGAATAGAGAGCACAACTTCCTTCACTATTGTGTTGTGTCTTGCCTCCTTTCTTTCCATTTGCTTTCATTTGTTGCTACGCATACGATTGTTTCCCCATTCATCATGCTCATGATTCTCCCCTCTACTCTTCTCATTCCCTCTCCCCCTTACGATCGCGTAGTAGCTCGAGTTAGAATCTGAGGACGGTGCCCGTGACAACACCGCAACAACTTCAAGTGAACCAGCTCTCACAAGGAAGTGGCTTGGAGGTTGAGCACTCTCAAGCGGCTAAGTTGTAAGATCCCCATGACACGTTGGTCTCCGTCGAAGAAGGCTTAACAAATTTGGCGCCGTTGCCGGGGAGGTAAGCAACTTTGCTTAGGTTCTTGTTGTTGTATTCCTTGTATCTAAACCGTTAGTTGGTTGTAAAGGTGAGTAGGGAAAGAAGAGTGGCCTGTGGGCTGAAAAATCAAAAACGAGTTTTTTAAGTTGCTGTTTTTTGTGTTTTTAGTTTAGATCCATGAAAAGTAGTTCTTCTACATCAAAAACGACCTATCACAGTCATCTTTTGGGCAAGATTTGACCCAGAAAGAGGCTTGTGAGGTCAAAAACACACTTTTCTCATTTCGAGTTTTTTATGTTGTTGTTTTTTGTGTTTTTTAGCTTCACATAGTTAGAAGAGCACCTACACATCACTGTGCACAAATCACAGTTTAGAAAAAACACAAAAAAATGAGCCAAACAATCAAAACTAGGTCAAAAGCATTGGCGCTGCATTAGTGTTCTAGGGCGCTGCAATAAGCTCCAACAGTCACACTAACAGCTGTCAGCACACCTAGCTGTTAGAAAATTTAATGCACTAGCTTGTCAGCATTTATTGCATCAGCACTGCATTAATTAAAGTTGACTTTTTTCAAAATTATCTCTGATTTAGTGAACACAAATCTCTGAGACACTTAATTAACCACCAACCTGTCAGCCAGTCTGTTATTGCACCGGCATTGCAATAATTATTGCAACGTGACCTCGTGGACTGATCAACCCTTAGAGTCTAAGAGTGTTTGCAGGAAGTGTTCCAAGTCAAGTTCAACCCAAAAAGTCAAACAGGCTGAAAACCCTAAGACGCTGCAACAATTTATTGCAACGCGCTACATTAATTTAGTGCATCAGGAGTCTGAAAAAAGTGCATCATACCAACATTATCAAACAAAAGTGAATTGATCACTCAGAAGTGAGCCAGAACTCAAAAGAGCCAGGGCGCTGCAATAATTTATTGCAACGCGCTGCATTAACACTATTGCATCAAAGCTTGCTGAACCCTGCATTATCACTGAACATCTCCATAGCATAAGTGCACTGATTAGCCAGAGTGAGTGAAAAGCTTAAACAAGTCAGGACACTGCGATAATTTATTGCACCAGAACTGCATAATCTGATCCTGACAGCCTGAACACTTTGACAGCAGAACTCAATTCCAACCTGAACCTTAATAACACGGTCGCACCTTAGGACCTGAAGTTGATCCAGAAGATAGTGCTTCAAACGTTGACTTAGAGGCCATTTTGGGCTCAAGTCTAACCGCAAGGGAAAGATCTTCTCTGAATAGTACATCATCTATGCTAGGACCATTGTTTGAATATGAATCAAGCACAGACAAGACTATGAGCATGGAGGACAACATGTCTAATCAGAGTGAAATTCAAGTTTCCATTGCTCAGAACACAGGGACTCAGTCCCTGACACAGTCAACCTCCAATACGATTTACGAAGGAATCACCAATTTCTTTGGAAGGTTTGACCCCCGAGCTCAACTTTTTGAGAACACAGATGACATGAATTTGTTGGCTCACACAAACACAGTGACTTCAGGACTTCCTGTCGTTACAAAACGCACAGCGAGGGTGATGACACCACCCTCTGCAAATGATCTACATTCTCAAAACTTACATGCTGAAGGTGGACCAGTCTTTCGATTTGATTCGGAAGTAGGACCATCTAATCCTCAAGGGAGTTATAGGTCATATATGAACACACAGCAGATGGAGGCAAATGTCGAGAGAGTGCCTCAACCATCAAGACATGTGCCGTACTTTCAAGATAGACCTCAAATGGCACGACCACCATCACAACAATGGCTTATCAAGGGCCGACACCTAGGTTTAACCCAGTGTCAGTAGGACCAACATTCACGCAAACTCGTCCAACAGCGAATCCACCACATGAAACACCAAGCACATCATATTATGTGGATCCTCACATGAGACAGTATCCAAGACCGGTCCCAACCCAACAAGCCCATGTACCCCCACAACCAACATATCCATATCCAAATCCACCACAAATTCCATATCAACAGCCACCTCCTATTCATCAGATATGGTATTGTCGGATGATGCAGTTAGAACGTTAGTGCAAGCTATAGGAAGGGGGGTGCCAGTGCCAGCTGCATTTCTTACAGCTAGAGAAAATCATGGGTCTAGAAATAGGTCCATTGCCATTGCCAAGTTAATCACGAAATTCCATGGAGAAGGTGATCCGATCACATATGTGGAACGATTCGAGCAAGTATGTGCCGCATTCGGAGATGTCTCCGACGGCGATAAGATTGGAGCCTTTGGAATCCAACTTGAGGGCAAGGCAGGTGCATGGTATCGAGCACTAAAAAACGAGGAGAAGGATACGTGGGAAACATTAAGAGGGTCGTTCATTTTGGAGTACTCTCCAAAAGGTCCGAAGTGGAGCCCTGTAAATCAGTTGAATCAAGTCAAACAGGGTAAAGACTCCTTGCGAGATTGCTAGAATCAAGCACTTGAACGCAAGGTGTGAGCCTCATGAGAGGCTCAGGGAGACGAACAACTCTTGCCTCGATTCTTATTGGGGTTAAGAAGTTTGAAACTGCATGATCAACTTACGGTTCTTAATATAACATCCTTCGAGACATGCAGTAAAGAAGCGATCAGGCTAGGAGATAACATGAGAGAGGGCGACGAAACTGTTAATACATCTGTACCCTCAATCGTGGGATCCAAGGATCTTGCGAGTTCATCCCGGGTTTCTAAGGAGCAATCCAAGGAAGCCAAGGATTTGAACATAGATGAGCTTGCAGACTTAACAGTCGCAAGGCTAAATCCTCAAGCAAAGAACGCAGCTCATCGCGATACCCAAGGAAATGCGCACTTATACCCAAGGAGAGATATGGTATGGTGCAATATATGCTCAGGGAACCATCCCTCAAATGAGTGTCCAAGATTAAGAGCAAGGCCACCAGCCTTGTGGTGTGGACACAGTAATAGGTGGGGAAACCACGATGCATCCCAGTGTAGATACCCCAGAATGTTGCCGCCAACACAAACTCAGAGATACCAACCAAGGCCGCAACAGCTAGCTTTACTAGCTCCACCATTACAATCAAATCAATTTGTTCAAGGAGCTAACCAAGTTAGACCAATGCCATACCAACCACAAAATGTGCCATTACCACCACCAATCCTAGGATCTCAACCACCTCCACCACGAATTACGCCAATGAATCAAGTGATGGTGGAAGAATTGTCTCAGGGTTGGAGTGAATTTGATCCACGGATCATCGAGACTTACGCTGAACAACCGTTATCCACGCAGGAGGAGGACGAATACATGAGTTACCTAAGTCATTATGTTGTTCAAGGTGATCAGCATATCCCAGTGTATCAAACAGCGCCAGTCAACACTAAGGCTAGGGATATGAACAACACAAACACGAGACCTCTAATCCAATGCTACAAGTGCAATGGACCACACAAGGCAACTGAGTGCCCACAGAAAGTGCAAGCGGGACAACCTGTCCAATGTTATGGATGCGCGGGACCTCATTATTACAAAGATTGTCCATATAGGCACAACAACGCACCGCCAGTGACACCCACAGTTGCTGCCAATGTTCCATTGTGCAGTGGATGTGGTATAGACCATCTATACAAAGATTGTTCAATGAGGCGAGCACCTGTAGATGCTTCGAACCCACGAACGACAAGTCTTAACTTGTTAGGGATTGAACGCGGACGCATTGCTCAAGTATCCCTAAACGCGATTACTCACATGAAAGCCAAGGCAATCACGTGAGAATTGCACAAAAGAGAAAGGGAAGGTCAAGCTGGAACATCACAGAATCTGAAACCCCAAAACAACCCAACCAAAAAGCAAGCTATCAAAGTGGGTAAGGGTAAAGATAAAGTGATAGTGCAGAGTGGTTCTGATGAGGACACGGCCACTGTAGCAACCTCAAAGACCACAAGAAGTTTAGAAAGAAAATCTAGTCAAGGAGGTAAAGGAGACGAGGGGTTGAAAGTAGAAAAAGCAAAAGAGCCAAGACCAAACACACCAAGTGGATTTCACGAGTACCCTAATCCGATTCTTCAGGAAAAGGAAAATTTGGTGAAGGCCAAGGCTCTAGTTGAGGAATGTCAAGCAACGCAGGTAGAATCCAGAGCGCCGGCTAACATTAAGTTCCCAAAACATCAAGATTACCCAACGCATAGAGCACCAGTCAAAGTACCATCTATTATAGCAGAACTGAACGAAGACGGATTGTCAAGTGATGAACCTCTGCTTATGAATCGTATGTTTGAGAGGAAGATCCGATTATGGAACGATTAAGACATGAGGGTCTAAACAACCTTCATGACAATATAGAAAGACAATCTGGCATTACGGTGCCGGGTGGACCAAGGGATGTCGCAGGACTTGCTGCATTTCTATCCATGGAAGTCAAAATGCCAATTGCTTCATTGCTAAGGGGAAACCCGACGTTATGGCATGACTTGTCAGATTGGATGAACGGACACCTCGACTCAATGACGAAAGCTCATAATGACAATTGGACAAAAGAAGAGTCGAACTTAGAGGACGATACGCCAATGGTGCCTATCAATAAGTTAGGCCAATATTTTGAAAGTGATGACTCTAATGCAGTCATTCCGATATCATATCATCATAGGAAGGTGGAAGCCATCCTGGATGGTGGTGCCGGCGTGAGCATAATGACCAAACAATGTTGGAAAAAATGGGGAAGCCCGCCTATGAAGAAAACCTTGCTAATAGTCAAGTTAGCTGATGGTACCACTACAAGGCCAGTCGGTGTGTTGAAGAACTTGAAGGTAAAAACTTTTGGAATCACCTACCACGTATGGTTTGTAGTCATGGACTTCAAGAATCCAATTGACTCATACGACATCATTCTAGGAAGACTGTTCCTGAGAGCAGCAGGAGTAGTGCATGATTGGTTATCCAACACACTCTACGTCAGGAAGGATAATTTAGTGACAAAAGTGGACCTTACAATGTGGAAATCTCATCCACTGGGTGTGGCAACTTGTTTGCTACCGAATCAGAAACGACCACTAGGACAACAACTGTTAATCAGTTTGAAGCGGCCAATGAGAGAAGAATGGGAGATGATGCGGATGAAACATGGTATGCATCTCTACCTGAACTAGAGTACTCGCATAATTGGATGCATTTACTTGCAACCATTGATATACCAGAGAAAAGAGGAACTCACATGGTTAAGGATGAGAGTGGCTCAGAGGGTACAATTGTCCCACTCTGCATGATCAACCTAGTCAAACACGATAAGAAGCTTAGCAGTGCATTACCAGTGAAGCCAAATCTATAGCATGTTAAGCGAAGAAATGTAATACCCACTCCTTCTTACGCCACGACTAAAATGGGTGACAATGGGGTAGCATATGTGGAATCTGACCTTCAATGGTTAAGATATGTCCAAGCAACCACGGCCGATCACGAATTCACAGAAGATTGGGGTAAGAGGATGGAAGAGATCCTGATTCCAGTAGGATCCCTGAAGATAGAAGAATCATCTTCAGAAGAGTGACAGCGGAAGGAGGATAGAGGTGAGAAAAGAACGTCGAAAGCTAGGAAACCCAAGGAATCTATTGAAACCTCACCTAAGAAACGACATGAACCGTAGCCTAAACCAGCAAGGGAAAGTATGCCATTGGACGATAAGAAGACTCGACCATCTTTACTTGAATGAGCTTCGAAGAAATCGCTAGAAGAGGAAGATCACAAGAATGTCCCGTGTGACATTTCAAGTCCTATTCTATTCAAGACCGAGACATATTTTGTGAAAAAGCTAAGCGGATAGCAGACACATATGATGATGGATTTTATGAAGGGCCCGCAAAAGTTAAGGAAGTCAATTTGGCTAGTAGGCCTAGGGAGACTCCTAAACCAGTCTTTGTGTCAGTAGACCTCAGTAACAATAAGGAGGAAGAAAGTGAGTTGATCACTTTACTAAAGGAGTATAAGGATTGTTTTGCCTGGTCTTACAAGGACATGAAGGGCATGCCGCCAGAAGTGGTGCAACACACGATCCCCATAAGAGATGACGCAAAGCCAGTGCAACAACGACCTTATGACATGAATCCTAAGTATGAAATGATAGTAAAAGAGGAGATTGACAAACTCCTAGATGTGGGATTCATATATGAAATCGAGCATACCGAATGGGTGTCTCCCATTGTAATTGTAACGAAGAAGAATGGAAAAATACGAGTGTATGTTGACCTCAAAAAGGTCAATGTAGCCATAGTAAGGGACCATTACCCTTTACCATTTACTGAGCATGTGCTCGAAAGAGTGGCAGGCCATGAAGCATACAGTTTTCTAGACGGATTCTTTGGATACAATCAAGTGTCCATTGATCCCAAGGATCAGCATAAGACAGCCTTTGCCACAACATGGGGTGTGTTTGCGTATCGAAAAATGCCATTTGGTTTAACCAACGCCCCAGCAACATTTCAAAGACTGATGAGTACAGCCTTCAAGGAGTACTGGCGTATTTGGCTAGAAATATTTCTAGATGACTTAGGCATTTACTCGAGATGGCTGGAACACTTGAAATATCTACGCATGGTCTTTGAACGTTGTAGATTGTATAGGATTTCTTAAATGTCAATTCTGGGTAAAACATGGTGTTATCCTAGGACATGTGGTGTCCAAAAATGGAATCTCCACAGACTTCAATAAGATCAAACTGATCTTGGAATTACCCCCACCAACGAACTTTAAGGGTGTTCAACGATTCATGGGACACACAAGGTATTATCGAAGATTCATCTACATGTATGCGGAACTAGCTCGACCGTTGTACCGTTTGTTAATTGATTTTACATGGATAGATGAATGCCAAAAGGCATATGATGCCTTGAAGGGAGCTCTAGCATTAGCACCAATCCTACATTCACCAAGTTGGGATTTAATATTCCATGTTCATATTAACGCATCTAACTTCGCGATAGGATGTGTGTTAGCTCAGTCTGACGCTCAGGCTTGACTATCCCATATATTTTGTGAGTCGCCAGCTGAATGATGCTGAAAGAAATTACACCACCACAGAACGAGAGGGTTTGTCAATGGTATATGCTGTGAAGAAATTCAGGCATTACCTATTGGCAAACAAATTTGTATTTTTTGTGGAAAGCACTTCTATACCTGGTGAATAAACCCTGCATGATGGGAAGAATTACACAGTGGCTGTTGATTTTGATGGAGTTTGACTTCACGGTCGCAGTCAGAAAAGGAAGAACACATGTTCTTGCTGATCATATGTCACAAATTTCCAACGGAGAGAAACCAACAGGTGTGGACGACGATCTACCAGATGCACCATTGTTTCTAGTAGATTTGATTCCCGAGTGGGCAGAAGAAATTTGTCACTATCTAACCAATGGATTGCCCACTGATACACCTATAGACATGGCCAAAGCAAGAAGGTTGATTAGGGACGCTGCTCTTTATCAACTAATTGCAGGACAATTGTATAAGCAGGGAAAAGATGGAGTGAGAGAAAATGAGTTCTGTAAGATTCCTCCCCAGCCTCTCAAAATGTCCAGCATCTTTCCCTGTAATCAATCCCCTCTTTCCCTGTAATCAATCCCCTCTTCAGATATATAAAAGACCTTGTTTCTAACTGTTTTGACTTAGAGAGAGAGAATATTCAGATTTTGAATATTTGTAGATAGAAAAATTTCTCATCTTATTAAAATAAGTTTCCCTGAAATAGAAATTCAAAAAGAACTTTCCAATGTGCAATTGGAATTAATTGGAAATGAGTATGAAGAACCTTAGCCTAAGGGTCTAGATTTTCAGAAATTTTTGGATTATGGTCCAATTAAGGTTCCTATGGGCCAATAGCATCAATCCATGTGTAGGGAGGAGATAAATCCAATTTTGTAAAAGAAGATACCCAAAAATGAGAAAATGCTCACATAAGATGAAGAGTTGACTATGTACAAGGTTTATTAGTAAGAAACTATGAGTAATATCAAAAATATGAGATATTTTGGGTATCCAAAAATGAGTAAATGCTCACATAAGATGAAGAGTTGAAAATGTACAAGGTTTATTAGTAAAAAACTATGAGAAATATTAAAAATATGAGATATTTTGGGTATCCAAAAACAAGTAAATGCTCACATAAGATGAAGAGTTGAAAATGTACAAGGTTTATTAGTAAAAAACTATGAGCAATATTAAAAATATGAGATATTTTGGGTATAATAATTTCATTTTGACACATATGTAAGGAAGGGGAGTTTTTTAAAGGAGGTGCATATTTCACATGCTTGAATGAGTTTTAAACTTAAAAATAATGTGATATTTTTATCTCTCCTCTCTCTTGAACCAAACCAAATCAAAATGGAACCAAATCGAATCAAAAAGGAACCAAACTAGATCCAAATCTAGTCCAAATTCAACCAAACTGAATTTGGAAAATTCTAGAATTCAGTTAGCTTTGGTTAGGGCTTCCCTCTTCTATAAATAGGACATGAGTCCTTTGAAAAAAATAGAAGAATTTTACTATACTACAGTTATGCTGAAATAATGCTAATTTCTACTATTCTCTAAAATTCTCTCCAAATTGAAGAAATTGGAGCTTCCCTCTTTCTTCAAACCCCATTGGTGGCTCCATCAACATACTTAACACTAGTTTGGTACCAAAACAGGACACTCGAGTGTCCTTTTTTGGGGGTTGCAAAAAAAAAAATCAAACTCCTAATGTAGGCTTTAAAAACCAAAATGCTTCATTGGGCATGTAGAACATAACCCTATGCTTATGTAAAAAATGCTAAATATATAAAATGCCTTTTTATTTGGAAGTACATAAGCAACAAAGTAGCATATGTCTTGAAAATGAACATTTTTCAGGATTTTCCAAGATTTTTCCAAATATGCAAGCATCATTCTCTCAAAACAAAATCCAATGATATCAATAGCATTTTTCCCAAGATATTTTGATAGCATACATCAGTCCAAGGAGGTAGAAGTTCACCAAAAAAATCATTTTCCTTTCCTAGAATTTTTTCCAAAAAAGTTGTATAAAATCGGCAATATAAAATCAGCAAAAGTAACGCGTATTATCAAAACTCAATCACGCCACTAAAAAAATTTGTAGCCCTATCAATGAGAATGTTGATTATTGGTTTTCATGCTTGAGATGAGACAAATAAGCCATAATTTGATGTGTATGACACTAACTTAGCCTCCACTTAAGTAGGTTCTTATCGCCTAGTTCTAAAAAAATTGTAAAAAATAAAAATACAAAATTTGATCATCTTTTTTCAAAAACTAATCATAACTATGCTTGCACAAGTAGTCTACACCTATAGTTACAACAAATAATGCACTTACACAGCTTTTCCCTTTGATGAAAATCAAAATTAGGCTCATAATTAGACATTTTATGTATTAAAAACAGGTTGCGCAAAAGGCCATGTATGAGAAGAGGCCCAAAAAGTGGCTATAAAGTTTTGGAAAATTCAAAACAAAGTAGTATTTACCCTATATAACATGGGTGCACCTAAAGTTTTACATTATTAGCTTGCATATGGAAGGAGAAAAATTCATGCTCCACCTGTATAAAAAACGTCATTTCAATATTAGCGAGTCAAAAATTTATCCAATAATTATCGTTTGATGATTCCAAGATTTAGTTTACATCATGGGCTTTCCATCAAGCCAAGTTTCATGATCAAACTATGTCCCTTCTAAAAGTTATGTACAAATTACTACTATTTTAAAAACAGCAAAATCATGCGTTTTATCAGCATGTGTCTAAGAAAATTAAAATATTGCCTTGTAAAAGCTAAGAAAAGTGCAATTTAAAAAATCTCAAATTTTTTTTGGGTCTTGAGGAACATCTGTGGGGATGGTAAGCATTTCAAAACTCTTAATAGATTGCCCACAAAAATTCAAGAAAAATGCTAACTTTCAGGACACTTTAGTGTCCTTAGGACACTTTAGTGTCCAATTACAGAACTAGTGTTAACCAATTGATTGGTTGGGGGCCTCTACCGTGAACAAAGAATCAATTAATTTGTAAGGTAATTAGTGAATTTTGATCATTTTCTATAATTTCTCAATGTTTCTCTCTTCTCAACCCCTCTCAAGCTTGAGAAGCTTAATTGGAATGGTTTTTGAATGCTATTGAAGTTAATTGATGAATGGTAGTGAAGAGTTACATAATTTGATGAATGATAGTTAAGAATTACATAAATTTTCATTTATGCTTAATTCTAATGGTTTTTATGTAAATTCTCTCTCTCACTCAAGAAATGGTCATACTCATGACCCATTCTCAATCCAAATGAAGCTTTTCATAAAGCTTTTCCTTAATCCAAGATTAATCTATACTTGAGGTCAAATTAATAGTTTTTTTTCTATGCTTTTAGTTTATATATTTCATGAATATTGATGAGTCAATCCATTATGGATTATTGATCCAATTAGGGATCATTCTAATTATTTCTTAATGATAAGCTTTATCCCTTAGAAAAATTGAGATTTATCAATCATAGCAGCGGAGCTATGGCAAAATTTTTATAAAAATTATGCATAAAATAATTTCATTCAAAGCATGAAAAGAGGACTTCCTACCATATTCTAGGAATTATCATCCTAGATTAATTGAAGATATTCATTGTAATCATAGAGAAATTAATTTTTATATTTTTTCATGCATAGAGGTATGCATAAAAGATTATTATTTTAATGTAAAAGTGTTACTTTTATCATATTTGAATTTCATGCATAGAGGTATGCATAAAAGATGATTAATTTATTATAAAAGTGTTACTTTTAGCATAATTGAATTTCATGCATAGAGGTATGCATAAAAGATGATTATTTTATTATAAAAGTGTTACTTTTAGCATAATTGAATTTCATGCATAGAGGTATGCATAAAAGATGATTATTTTATTATAAAAGTGTGACTTTTATCATAATTGAATTTCATGCATAGAGGTATGCATAAAAGATGATTTTTTTATTATAAAAGTGTTACTTTTATCATATTTGAATTTCATGCATAGAGGTATGCATAAAAGTTGATTATTTTATTATAAAAGTGTGACTTTTATCATATTTGAATTTCACGCATAGAGGTATGCATAAAAGTTGATTATTTTATTGTAAAAGTGTGACTTTTATCATATTGGATTTCATGCATAGAGGTATGCATAAAAGATATTCTTTTTATACTAAAAGTGTGTTTTTTCATCATAAATGGATCTTATGCATAACTTAGATGCATAAGAGAAATTCTTTTATTCTAAAAGTGTAATTCTTGAATTTATGCATAAGAAGATGCATAAAAGATTGATTTTTAATTCAAAAGTGTCATTCCCATCTAAATTGAATTTATGCATAAAACATTGAAATTTAATTCAAAAGTGTCATTTTCATTTAAAATAAATTTATGCATAGAAAAATGCATAAAATATTGATTTTTACTTCGAAAGTATTAATCTCCTTAAATAGAATTTATGCATAAATAAATGTGTAAAGAAATCTTATATCAAATATAAGAATTCTCTTGTATTCTATAAATAGATATGAGATGTGATAGGATGTGATAAGAGGTGTATAAGATGTGATAAGAGGTGATAAGATGCTTATGAAATAAGTTAGGAGGTGATAAGATGAATTAAGATGTGATAAGATGTGTATGGGATGAGGTAAGAAGTGTATCTGATAGGATAAGATGTATATGGATTGTGATAGGGCGAGAATGGATGTGATGTAAAAGATTAGATGTGAAGACATATGGGGCTATATGAATGGGAATGTGAAAAAAGGATGTATGTATGTGGATGTGTGGATGTGGAGATGGGAGTGTGGATGTATGAATGTGAAAATGGATGTATGCATGAAGATGTATATGCATAGATGTAAATGTGGATGTAGATATGGATGTATAGATGTGAATGGGAATGTGGATGTGGATGTATGTGAATGTGGATGTAGATGTGGATGTATAGATGTGAATGTGGGATGTGGATGTAGATGTATGTATGTATGTGGATGTATGTATGTATGTGGATGTAGATGTGGATGTATAGATGTGAATGGGAATGTGGATGTGGATGTATGTGAATGTGGATGTAGATGTGGATGTATAGATGTGAATGTATAGATGTGGATGTAGATGTGGATGTATAGATGTGAATGTGGAATGTGGATGTAGATGTATGTATGTATGTGGATGTAGATGTGGATGTATAGATGTGAATGGGAATGTGGATGTGGATGTATGTATGTATGTGGATGTGGATGTATGAATGAGAACATGATAGTGGATGTATGCATGTGGATGTGGATGTATGGATGTGGATATGGATGTGTATGTATGAATGTGGATATGGGATGTGGATGTATAAATGAGGATGTGAAAATGGAGGTAAGCATGTAGATGTGGATGTATGGATGTGAATGTGGATGTGGATGTGGATGTATGGATGTGGATATGGATGTGGATGTATGGATGTGGATACGGATGTGTATGTATGAATGTGGATATGGGATGTGGATGTATAAATGAGGATGTAAAAATGGATGTATGCATGTAGATGTGGATGTATGGATGTGAATTAATGTGTCGTCGATATGAGGAAATGGATGAGAATGAGTACACATTGAATGGAATGTGGAATAAGTAATGTGGACTAAGGAGGGATAATGTGGAAAGACGAGAGTTCGATTTAGAAACTGTATTTTGTGACTGTTTGTAAATGACTGTTTTATGTCAAGAATGCTGGGGAAGCATTTTGACCATCTTGTGGATTAAGGTCATGAAGACCTAACTGTTTAAGTTGCAACTGTTGACGGAGAGTCAATGGAGGACGTCTCGCGTAGCAAGGTCGATCGAGGTCTTGACCAGCCTCGGTTCGATTTAAATGGTGAGCTTCCGGTACGGTGGATGAGGGACCAAGGAAGCGGCCTATGAGTGAAGCGCTAGGTCACCTACGAAGGATCCTAGAGGGTGCTGACCATACGGTGCTCGAGCTCTGGGTCGCCGAAGATACCCACACATGCGTCGTGGAAGATATTGGAACAAGGAATAAGAGTTGTTTTCTGAAACCGGGCATGGATTTGGTTGATTGACCTTGCTGGTCCTCAACGGATGAGTCCATGGCTCTTTTTATATGGATCTGTGGGTTGATCTTGCTGATCTTCCACAGAGATTCCATTCTGTTATATGAATATATTGCCGGTTACCATGAGCTAGGAACTATGGAAAAGGCCCCTGAGTGAACAGGTGGTGAGCGTTCTGGTTGCCAATGATGCCATAAGTATACCGATGAATGAATGATTGAAAATAAGGATTCAACCAGAGACTATGAGGATTGTCATCAATGATATAATGGTTTCATTAAAGGATTGTTTTAAAGTTAGCTGATGCTAAGAAAAAGGCAATTTCATATTGGGTGTGTAAGTGGTGTGACTAGTTTTATGTTTGCATGAACTTCCGGCTAGGGGGCCTTGGAACTCTTTTCCTTGGTACCCGGGACAAAGCCTAACCAAATTCTTAATTGGATCCCATCACTACAGTGGTTGGGCGGTTGGCTAACCCATGGGACTGGATGGGGTTAGGCTGGACTGATGGATCCGTAAACCGAGACTCAATCTCTGTTACTACGATAGATAAAGTAAATCCCGGATAGTAATTGTTCTATGGATAGGAATCAACGGCTCTGCCTCTTGATGGGGAAAAAAGCGTTGATCCCAATGATCCAAGTGCAAGTTTCTTCCTTGATCTGACCAAGTATCTTTATAGATGCAGTCGGATCAGCTTGATTGGAAATGGTCTTGACTACGTTAGAGTAAAAGTTATCCTGGAGGAATCGCCCGTGCTTTTCGGGTAAAGAAAGTTTTTTCGGGTTCGGTTTTGGATAAACCGACGGATTAGTCTCTTGTCCGGATATCCGTGGGCGAGGCCCCGAGTGTGGGACCCCTGTCTCACGCGAGAAGTGCTACTTCCGCTGCTAATCCGTTGCTCGGTGGGAACAGGGATCTCACAGTTGGTATCAGAGCAAATTGGCTAATAAAGATCATCTGAGAAGCCAAATATGTCAAAAATTTATCAAGAAGCACAAAAAGGTTGTAATTGTGTGATATAATTCATACAAATTGATATTCAAACTGAAAAATTCGTAAATTAGTAATTGGGTCTTCAAATGGAAGTACCACAATTCTATGGAACCTTGACTTGCTTGAGGCCTAGACATGATGGTATTTACCTTATAGTTCCAAGTATCATGACTACCCGTTTATACCGAGGGTATAACTGCAGCTCTTTACCGACAGTATATACGAGTAAATCTAAGACTTGAAATTATAAGCATTAATGCTATCCAGTTGAATTCGAATGTGATTGATATGATTTTTAATTCTGTTTGCGAACTGATGAATTGATTGGGATTCTGATTGAAAAATGATAACCCTGAAAATGGGTTGAAATGTAATAAACTGAGCGAAACCACAATGTGGATGATTGGGACGAGTTCCTGTGATGATATTCATAACTAGAATGATGATAATGATTTTAGCAAATCACTATGAGATTAGTGGATTGTGCTGTCAAATTGCTACTGTTAACACTTGACACGGTAGATCAAGTTAAGGGATGACAAATTGAGAACTTACTTATCAAAAATTCCCGTGGAGGAATGTTCATAAAGAAATTTTTCGGTCTAATGGACCATTATCGTGCTTAAGAGATGAATGATATGATTTGAATGAATTGTTATTTAATGATGAGTTCTATTTAAGGGATAATTATCCCCGTATTCAGTTGGGTTGACCAGAATATAAGGAACCCCAGAATAAATTGGATCTTAAGATAAAGAGTTGTCCTCTACTTTGCGAGATAAGGACAATGAGTTCAGAAGTGAAAATCGGTGTTTTGGATACCAAGGTTTTGGTTTTCATTCGAGTACGGCCCAAAAGAATTCCTTTATCTCTTGGGAAGTATAAGAAGTTATCCCCCAGATATTGTGAGCCTTATATCTGAATTCAATGAAAGTAGGTGACTTAGCCTACAAGCTTCTTTTACCTCCTCATCTCAAAGTTCGTAATGTATTTCATAGAAATTTGTGCCAAACCCAAATCATGGAAAGACGGTAAAACTTCAGTGACAAGATACCGTTGGCTTCTAAGTTATGCTAGCTCCTTCCTTTATATAAGTCGTAACTTTTACCTATCGCTCACAGTAATCTTACTTCCATCGATCTCCCTTCTTCTTAATCTCCTTCATGGCTTGGCAACAAGAATTAGTTTTATCCATGATGATTTCTCACCTTCAAGACGCAAGCGAGTCTGTGAAGAAGGATTTTATAGAACAGTATGAACGCTCACTTTTCCCTCACTTGGGAACTTCTGTAGCTCAGACCAAATGGCGGACCTATCAAAACAAAACTAGGGTAACACCCTAGGGTCAGCAGCACTTTCGTAACAATGTCCGCTTGGCCATGGTTATTGAAGCTTTGGGTTTGGGTCCCCGATACTACTGCGTCATGAGATCAAGACATCTTGGGTTTTCTGAGCGGGTCTTCTTACTGGCGTGTTTTCTTCCTCATCAGAAGATATGCCTTTACCCCGTTTTTGGCTTGTTGCCTCTCAGAGGTCCTTTTGTTAGATCACCTCATACCACTGAGATAGGTGCGACAATAACCAACAGAATTATTCCCACATAGATGAGTTACCTTATACGTGCGCAGCTTGTGAGTGCTGCTTTTGTGATCATATGATGGACGGACTTATGGAAGTGTAAAGAGTTCTTCTATCTTTACTGTATATGTTCCAAGAATGAATAAACTTTAAATCTTGTTCTTGTCTTGACCCTTACTGTCTTTGAGACTTTTTTATTTGATGGTTAATCTTAATTAAATTTTTCTCTAAGTCTCATGTTCGTGCATCTTGCGAAATTATCCCAAGTTTGCGAGATGAGGACATCTCGTGTTTTTCAAGTGGGAGAGAATGTAAGATTCCTCCCCAGCCTCTCAAAATGTCTAGCATCTTTCCCTGTAATCAATCCCCTCTTCAGAGATATAAAAGACCTTGTTTCTAACTGTTTTGACTTAGAGAGAGAGAATATTTAGATTTTGAATATTTGTAGATAGAAAAATTTCTCATCTTATTAAAATAAGTTTCCCTGAAATAGAAATTCAAAAAGAACTTTCCAATGTGCAATTAGAATTAATTGGAAATGAGTATGAAGAACCTTAGCCTAAGGGTCTAGATTTTTTTATGGTCCAATTAAGGTTCCTATGGGCCAATAGCATCAATCCATGTGTAGGGAGGAGATAAATCCAATTTTGTAAAAGAAGATACCTAAAAATGAGAAAATGCTCACATAAGATGAAGAGTTGACTATGTACAAGGTTTATTAGTAAGAAACTATGAGTAATATCAAAAATATGAGATATTTTGGGTATCCAAAAATGAGTAAATGCTCACATAAGATGAAGAGTTGAAAATGTACAAGGTTTATTAGTAAAAAACTATGAGAAATATTAAAAATATGAGATATTTTGGGTATCCAAAAACAAGTAAATGCTCACATAAGATGAAGAGTTGAAAATGTACAAGGTTTATTAGTAAAAAACTACAATGAGCAATATTAAAAATATGAAATATTTTGGGTATAATAATTTCATTTTGACACATATGTAAGGAAGGGGAGTTTTTTAAAGGAGGTGCATATTTCACATACTTGAATGAGTTTTAAACTCAAAAATAATGTGATATTTTTATCTCTCCTCTCTCTTGAACCAAACCAAATCAAAATGGAACCAAACCGAATAAAAAAGGAACCAAACTAGATCCAAATCTAGTCCAAATTCAACCAAACTGAATTTGGAAAATTCTAGAATTCAGTTAGCTTTGGTTAGAGCTTCCCTCTTCTATAAATAGTGTTGAAATATACAAGTGAATAGGGTGTGTGTGGGAACAAGCTCTTGGATAGAGGCTGTAAAAGAGGAGATGTAATTGTGAAAGAACCTGTGAAAAGGTTAGAAGAATCTACTGGGAGAGAATAATGGGTAGCATGAGGGAATTTAGGAGTGTGGAGATATTCTGGGAGATATTCAGGGAAAAGAGAAGAGGTGGAGAGAATCAGGCAAAAGGTGGAGATATTCTGGGAGTGAATCATGGAGAAATCAATGGGATTTGATGCTTGATGTAAACTCTATAAATTGAGGCATAGCCCTAATGAGAATTTGCTGGTTTTTGAGTATCCATGCCTACATTAATCTATTTGAGTATCCATGCCTACATTAATCTATTTGCTAATTACGTCTTAATCATTTGCTAATCACTTTGTTAATGATGTTGATTCTAGTGTTTGATCCACCATAGCTCATCATTATGCTCAAATTTCAACATGGTATCAGAGCCATGCCTAGAATCAACCAGGTTTATGACCCCATTAGTTGATTAATCAGGATTAGTAGGTAATTAGCAAAAAATCAAGTTTTTTAGTGAGTTTTCACTTCTCCTCTTCACCCCCAGCCAGTGGAGGACTCCATTCTCCATGCACAGTCAACATTAGGTCTTGCCCTTTTAACACAAGCTAGCCTACACACTTAGCTTCATGCTCAGCAAGACAGCGCATCAAACCGCGTAGAATTCAGAGAGAAATCGTCATTTTCGTCTCGCAGCAGGCGCCTGTTTCTGGGAGTAATCTGCAGATCTTGAGCTCATCAAATCAAATTGAACTAATTCCTCCTAGCCCAAGGGGTAATCAAGCATGCTCTACAAGCTGGTGAAGACAGAATTGAGTTTCATCAAGTCTACAGTGAGATCCAAGCTCTTCATCAAATCTGCAGCAAGGTGACTTTGGTAAAACAGAGATTAAGCTTTCATTATTTGGTCAAATCTTGTATTTCTTGGCTTAATCCTCTACTAGACTCATTGCTATTGATGCCTTTGAAAGCATTTGAGCTCATTTGAAGTGGAAGGCACCAGATCTGGACTCCCCGCATACTCTATTTTTTGCACACAAAATAGAGCATTAATTTGCTAATCAGTGATTAATCAGTGCTAATCACTGTATTTTGGTGCAATTGAGGGTTCAAATTAACCATTAGGTATCTGATACAGATCCCTATAACTCCAGATTGCAAATCGGAGTTGGTTTGATACTCCAACCATCCCGTACAAATTGGTTACCCTTGATTTAATGTAATTTCTGGGAAAATTGTGCTGATAAAATTGTGAAAATCATCATTTTGCATTTAACCCTTGGTTAATGCCTGTAAATCTCACTCAAATTCAAGATTATTCATAGCCAGAGTTGCATTTGGAATGTGCATGAGAATGAATGCTATACGCATTATGTATTGGGTACATTTTATCAGTGTAAAAATGGGAACAGACACTGCCCTTGTCCAGATTAAGGTAAGAGGTAAGACCTCCCGCATAAATTTGGGTTTGCATTGCATAATGATACAAAATAAACATAAAAAGCCCAAAGGAACTGTCAGCAAAACATTGAAACATGTTACTCACATGGAGCAAAAAGACCTGACGGACGAGCTCATGGCCCCAATCATGAAAGAAGAAGAATATCTCTTCCCAATTAGAAGAGGATCCACACCAGGAAGAAAATCTGAAGGAAGACATGGACACGAGAAGAGAAGCTGCCACAAGAAGAGAAGCTGCCCCGAGAAGACTGGAAGAAGAGACAGACGCGTGGAGAGATGCTGCCATGAGAAGAAGACTGAAGAAAAGAGAAGATGTGAGGCTCCAAAGAGTGAGGAGCCATGTGAAAATCTCAGAGAGAGAGAGAGAGAGAGAGAGAGAGAGAGAGAGAGAGCCCACAACCCAATGTAACCTGCCCCAATAAAGTAAAACAACCTCTGAGCCACCGATGATGTAGGCCACGTGGTAGATGTATGTGTGAGCACTTTAGTCAAGGTCGCGGGCACTTATAGTAGCCTTGGACACATTAAGAGAGAGAGTGTCAAGGACTATGGAGTTTAGGGACTTGAGGCACTGGTCGCAGACTGTCAAGTAAGAAAGAAACTTGATACAGGGTCCAGGTGTGCTGAGATAACTTGAGGGGAGGAGTAGACACTGGTCGCGGACTACCAAGTAAAGGGAGGCAAACTTCGTATAGGGACTAGGTGTGCTAGGATTATTCACTTGAGGGGAGATATTGAAATATACAAGTGAATAGGGTGTGTGTGGGAACAAGCTCTTGGATAGAGGCTGTAAAAGAGGAGATGTAATTGTGAAAGAACCTGTGAAAAGGTTAGAAGAATCTACTGGGAGAGAATAATGGGTAGCATGAGGGAATTTAGGAGTGTGGAGATATTCTAGGAGATATTCAGGGAAAAGAGAAGAGGTGGAGAGAATCAGGCAAAAGGTGGAGATATTCTGGGAGTGAATCATGGAGAAATCAATGGGATTTGATGCTTGATGTAAACTCTATAAATTGAGGCATAGCCCTAATGAGAATTTGCTGGTTTTTGAGTATCCATGCCTACATTAATCTATTTGCTAATTATTCACTAATTACGTCTTAATCATTTGCTAATCACTTTGTTAATGATGTTGATTCTAGTGTTTGATCCACCATAGCTCATCATTATGCTCAAATTTCAACAAATAGGACATGAGTCCTTTGAAAAAAATAGAAGAATTTTACTATACTAGAGTTATGCTGAAATAATGCTAATTTCTACTATTCTCTAAAATTCTCTCCAAATTGAAGAAATTGAAGCTTCCCTCTTTCTTCAAACCCCATTGGTGGCTCCATCAACATACTTAACCAATTGATTGGTTGGGGGCCTCTACCGTGAACAAAGAATCAAGCAATTTGTAATGTAATTAGTGAATTTTGATCATTTTCTATAATTTCTCAATGTTTCTCTCTTCTCAACCCCTCTCAATCTTAAGAAGCTTAATTGGAATGGTTTTTGAATGCTATTGAAGTTAATTGATGAATGGTAGTGAAGAGTTACATAATTTGATGAATGCTATTGAAGTTAATTGATTAATGATAGTTAAGAATTACATAAATTTTCATTTATGCTTAATTCTAATGGTTTTTATGTAAATTCTCTCTCTCACTCAAGAAATGGTCATACTCATGACCCATTCTCAATCCAAATGAAGCTTTTCATAAAGCTTTTCCTTAATCCAAGATTAATCTATACTTGAGGCTAAATTAATGGTTTTTTTTCTATGCTTTTAGTTTATGTATTTCATGAATATTGATGATTCAATCCATTATGGATTATTGATCCAATTAGGGATCATTCTAATTATTTCTTAATGATAAGCTTTATCCCTTAGAAAATTTGAGATTTATCGGGTAGCAGCGGAGCTATGGCAAAATTTTTATAAAAATTACGCATAAAATAATTTCATTCAAAGCATGAAAAGAGGACTTCCTACCATATTCTAGGAATTATCATCCTAGATTAATTGAAGATATTCATTGTAATCATAGAGAAATTAATTTTTATATTTTTTCATGCATAGAGGTATGCATAAAAGATTATTATTATAACATAAAAGTGCTACTTTTATCATAATTAGAATTCATGCATAGAGGTATGCATAAAAGATTATTATTTTAATGTAAAAGTGTTACTTTTATCATATTTGAATTTCATGCATAGAGGTATGCATAAAAGATGATTATTTTATTATAAAAGTGTTACTTTTAGCATAATTGAATTTCATGCATAGAGGTATGCATAAAAGATGATTATTTTATTATAAAAGTGTTACTTTTAGCATAATTGAATTTCATGCATAGAGGTATGCATAAAAGATAATTATTTTATTATAAAAGTGTGACTTTTATCATAATTGAATTTCATGCATAGAGGTATGCATAAAAGATGATTGTTTTGTTATAAAAGTGTTACTTTTATCATATTTGAATTTCATGCATAGAGGTATGCATAAAAGTTGATTATTTTATTATAAAAGTGTGACTTTTATCATATTTGAATTTCACGCATAGAGGTATGCATAAAAGTTGATTATTTTATTGTAAAAGTGTGACTTTTATCATATTGGATTTCATGCATAGAGGTATGCATAAAAGATATTCTTTTTATACTAAAAGTGTGTTTTTTCATCATAAATGGATCTTATGCATAACTTAGATGCATAAGAGAAATTCTTTTATTCTAAAAGTGTAATTCCTACCAAATTGAATTTATGCATAAGAAGATGCATAAAAGATTGATTTTTAATTCAAAAGTGTCACTCCCATCTAAATTGAATTTATGCATAGGAAAATGCATAAAACATTGAAATTTAATTCAAAAGTGTCATTTTCATTTAAAATGAATTTATGCATAGGAAAATGCATAAAAGATTGATTTTTACTTCGAAAGTATTAATCTCCTTAAATAGAATTTATGCATAAATAAATGTGTAAAGAAATCTTATATCAAATATAAGAATTCTCTTGTATTCTATAAATAGATATGAGATGTGATAGGATGTGATAAGAGGTGTATAAGATGTGATAAGAGGTGATAAGATGCTTATGAAATAAGTTAGGAGGTGATAAGATGAATTAAGATGTAATAAGATGTGTATGAGATGAGGTAAGAAGTGTATGTGATAGGATAAGATGTATATGGGTTGTGATAGGGCGAGAATGGATGTGATGTAAAAGATTAGATGTGAAGGCATATGGGGTTATATGAATGGAAATGTGAAAACGGATGTATGTATGTGGATGTGTGGATGTGGAGATGGGAGTGTGGATGTATGAATGTGAAAATGGATGTATGCATGAAGATGTATATGCATAGATGTGAATGTGGATGTAGATGTGGATGTATAGATATGAATGGGAATGTGGATGTGGATGTATGTGAATGTGGATGTAGATGTGGATGTATAGATGTGAATGTGGAATGTGGATGTGAATGTATGTATGTATGTGGATGTAGATGTGGATGTATAGATGTGAATGGGAATGTGGATGTGGATGTATGTGAATGTGGATGTATAGATGTGAATGGGAATGTGGATGTGGATGTATGTGAATGTGGATGTAGATGTGGATGTATAGATGTGAATGTATAGATGTGGATGTAGATGTGGATGTATAGATGTGAATGTGGAATGTGGATGTAGATATATGTATGTATGTGGATGTAGATGTGGATGTATAGATGTGAATGGAAATGTGGATGTGGATGTATGTATGTATGTGGATGTGGTGAATGAGGACATGATAGTGGATGTATGCATGTGGATGTGGATGTATGGATGTGTATATATGAATGTGGATATGGGATGTGGATGTATAAATGAGGATGTGAAAATGGAGGTAAGCATATAGATGTGGATGTATGGATGTGAATGTGGATGTGGATATGGATGTATGGATGTGGATACGGATGTGTATGTATGAATGTGGATATGGGATGTGTATGTATGCATGTGGATATGGGATGTGGATGTATAAATGTGGATATGGGATGTGGATGTATAAATGAGGATGTAAAAATGGATGTATGCATGTAGATGTGGATGTATGGATGTGAATGTGAATGTGTATGTGAATTAATGTGTCGTCGATATGAGGAAATGGATGAGAATGAGTACACATTGAATGGAATGTGGAATAAGTAATGTGGACTGAGGAGGGATAATGTGGAAAGACGAGAGTTCGATTTAGAAACTGTATTTTGTGACTGTTTGTAAATGACTGTTTTATGTCAGGAATGCTGGGGAAGCATTTTGACCGTCTTGTGGATTAAGGTCATGAAGACCTAACTGTTTAAGTTGCAACTGCTGACGGAGAGTCAATGGAGGACGGCTCGCGTAGCAAGGTCGACCGAGGTCTTGACCAGCCCCTCGGTTTAATGGTGAGCTTCCGGTACGGTGGATGAGGGACCAAGGAAGCGGCCTATGAGTGAAGCGCTAGGTCACCTGCGAAGAATCCTAGAGGGTACTGACCATACGGTGCTCGGGCTCTAGGTCGCCGAAGATACCCACACGTGTGTCGTGGAAGATATTGGAACAAGGAATAAGAGTTGTTTTCTGAAACCGGGCATGGATTTGGTTGATTGACCTTGCTGGTCCTCAACGGATGAGTCCATGGCTCTTTTTATATGGATCTGTGGGTTGATCTTGCTGATCTTCCATGGAGATTCCATTCTGTTATATGAATATATTACCGGTTACTATGAGCTAGGAACTATGGAAAAGGCCCCTGAGTGAACAGGTGGTGAGCGTTCTGGTTGCCAATGATGCCATAAGTATACCGATGAAAATAAGGATTCAACCAGAGACTATGAGGATTGTCATCAGTGATATAATGGTTTCATTAAAGGATTGTTTTAAAGTTAGCTGATGCTAAGAAAAAGGCAATTTCATATTGGGTGTGTAAGTGGTGTGACTAGTTTTATGTTTGCATGAACTTCCGGCTAGGGGGCCTTGGAACTATTTTCCTTGGTACCCGGGACAAAGCCTAACCAAATTCTTAATTGGATCCCATCACTACAGTCGTTGGGCGGTTGGCTAACCCATGGGACTGGATGGGGTTAGGCTGGACTGATGGATCCATAAACCGAGACTCAATTTCTGTTACTACGATAGATAAAGTAAATCCCGGATAGTAATTGTTCTATGGATAGGAATCAACGGCTCTGCCTCTTGATGGGGAAAAAAGCGTTGATCCCAATGATCCAAGTGCAAGTTTCTTCCTTGATCTGACCAAGTATCTTTATAGATGCAGTCGGATCAGCTTGATTGGAAATGGTCTTGACTACGTTAGAGTAAAAGTTATCCTGGAGGAATCGCCCGTGCTTTCCGGGTAAAGAAAGTTTTTCCGGGTTCGGTTTTGGATAAACCGACGGATTAGTCTCTTGTCCGGATATCCGTGGGGGGCGAGGCCCCGAGTGTGGGACCCTGCCCTCGCAAAATGTGCTACTTCCGCTGCCAGCATCCGAACCCGTTGCGCGGTGGGAACAGGGATCTCACAAGTTCGTTTTCTCATCTTAGACGAGGCTCACTCAAGAATAGCGGTCGGGAGGACACTTCGCAGCAGAAACCACAGCACGAAAGGTACTTCAAGCAGGCCTTTGGTGGCCCACTTTGTTTAGTGATGCAGTGGAATTTGTTAAGAGGTGTGACCCTTGCCAAAGAGCAACCAAACCACAAAGTTGGGACATGATGCCACTGTCCATGAACCTAGCAACACAACCATTTGAAAAATGGGGAATTGACTTTGTTGGCCCCATTAGTCCAGTTGCCATTAACAGCCAAGCTAGGTATATCATAGTTGCTACGGATTACTTCACCAAGTGGGCGGAAGCGAGAGCCACGCGCGCAAGGCAATGCCAGGTCTACTGCTAAGTTCTTGAATGAGCAAGTGATATCACGTTACGGATGTCCCTTGGAGTTAATCAGTGACCGCAGCTCACATTTTCTAGATGAAGTAATCGCACAGCTGACGACGGAATTCATGATTATCCATAGGAAGTCTTCAGCTTATTATCCTCAAGCCAATGGTCAGGCTGAAAGTACAAACAAAACATTATGCAAAATCTTGACCAAAACAGTGGAAGCCAGTCGGGGTGACTGGGAGCAAAAGCTCACAGCAGCATTATGGGCTTGTAGAACTGCATACAAAGTGGCAACACATTGTACACCTTTTAGCCTTGCATTTGGTTTAGAGGCAGTCATGCCTATGGAGTTTTTAGTACCAAGTCTAAGGGTGGCAGTTCGTGAGAGATTGACTGAGAAATCCTTAACAGAGAGACTCGTGGATTTAGAGCAACTCGAAGAGACTCGACTCCATGCAGCATACGGAATGAAGGTGGAAAAACTACGCGAAAGAAGTGGTTTGACCATAATCTTAAGAATAAGGACCTCAAGGAGGGAGACTTATGTCTCTTGTATGGTGTGAGGAACACGAAGAAAAAGCTGAAGTATCAGGGTATGGGACCCTACCAAGTGGTGGAAATAACACCACAAGGAGCAGTAAGAATTGCTACACTCGATGGAGTGGTAATGGAAGGATATATTAACGGAAGTAAGCTGAAAAGGTTCTATGGACCTTTGACCTTACAAACATTGCAAACCATCCATAGCAATCAAAGGAGGAAGAAAGAAGAAAAGCTGGCACAACTGCAAGCTCGCCCCAGGAAGCTAAAGAGAGGGAAGTAAAAGAAAAGTCCAGAAGGATAACCTTATACAAGGGCACCCTAGAAGACGAAGACTTAGGGGATGATGAACCGCAAGTAGAACCAGCTAGAATCCCCTTAACCTTGAAAATCACTGAGGAAACCACGTTTGGTTTGGAGTCGTTAGTAGACTCAGGCGCAAGCCACAACTTCATATCATTTGAGGCTTGGCAAACATTGCCAAAGGGGAGCATGGTTCCGACCAATGCGGCGGTGAGAGCTATCAATGGCACGCGAACGAAGCCAATTGGACATGTAACATTAGATGTAATTATTGCTAAGCATGTACTGCAGGTACGCTTTTATGTATTGCCTGCAGGATCCATGGAAGAGCATGTAGTCCTTGGACGTACGTGGTGTTATCTAATGAACTGTCAAATTGATTGGCACAAGCAACAAGCCAAGATGGTTTACAAAGGCCATGCCACTCAAGTGCCACTGCTACACGAGGGCACATCGACACAATCTCCAACACCAAAAGGTAAAAAAGTCCTATAATAAGACACCTCATCAATCCAAAACTCTCTACTTCCAAATCCTACACCTACAACCTCAACTACACAACCACCCACGACCTCGCCAACAGACTACGCCTTGTTCACATAACATGACAACATCATCAGTGTGACAAGGTGGATTCCCAAGAAATTGCTACAAGCTCAAGGTTATTTCAATGGGTGAAGGAAATGTATGGATACCACGGCAACCTCAACAGCGAAAGCCAGCATTTCCCTCGCAATTAAAACCTCGACAACACCGAGCTAAGAAAGCACAACATCGAAGAAAGACACATCAACAATGGGTGCCGGTACAGCTACTAGAAGGCCAAGGTTTTTACCAAGGCAATGAGCAAATATGGTTACCCAAACAAAAGAGGGAGGCTGCTACAAACATATCACAACAAGACAAGCCACAGCCGCAAACACCAAAGAAGGCGAAGATGGTATGGGTACGAAAGGAGAACAGTGTTACAAAGGAAACATGCCCATTACCACCAACAAGCGTACCACACAAAAGAGCAGTTACACATGAACCTACCTGGAGGAGGGTAACTCCGAAAGCCACACCTCAAAAGGTAGAACCACAAGAACATGCTCTGAAAGACAAAGGCAAGGGCAAAATGGTAGATGTTACAACCGTTCCATCATCATCGACATCTATGTCTTTTGTGCCCATGACATCCACAACCACAAGGGTGATTAGACCTAAGGTAGATACACAAGAACCTACCATAGGTAAAACTAACCCCTTCAGCAAGAATCCTCAGCATGTGGGAAAGGAGACAGTTACACAAGAACCTACTCCCGTAAAGGAGGTAGAACCACAAGAACCTGTTTTCCCACATGTCAGTGCAAGGAGCGAGGAGCATTATGAAGCAGATATCATCAAAGACACCACGACAATGCTCAAGGATCTCGCACAATCGGTTATCACCACGACATCGCAAGTCAAGATTCCACTAGCAGTAATAACGATGTCAGCTACAAGGTATGCCACTTGGATTTTCAATGCATTACCATGAACCAAGTGTGCATATGAAGTACTCAATTAGATAAGTCCAACTTAAGCTAGGGCACCATTTTGTAAAGCCAACATTCTAGGGTCCTTAGCAAAAACAACCTTACAAGGGCAGGACCAAGTATGCACAAGCACTCACAACGCGAAGGTCAAGCCCAAGTCCCAGTCAAAGTCTAGGTAGGTGCTAGAAGCACAACACCTCTATCAAATAGCTTAAGACTTACTAGGGTCAGCACATTCCAGCACACACATCTGCCCTATCACATAAACAGGATGGAATGCACATGACCAGAAGTCAAAAGGGTCAAAGGCAACAGCAGAAAATAGTTACAAGGCTGCAGGAGCTAGGGTTATTGTAGCGCGCTGCAATAATTCAAGGTCAACTAAAAGATGGTCCAAGATGTTCTTCCAACTCATTAAAGTGCAAATCAGAAGTCTATCACATTGGATGGTCAAAATCAGCTCAATAAGTGACAAAAATCTGGACGTTGCAATAATCCAGCAATGTATTGGGCATATGCCAAGTGTCACCAAACTCATACAAGGAGTGTCACCAAGCTCATAATGTATCTCAACAATGCCATGACAACTTTGGATCATTAACCAGATGCTTGCAACAGCCAAAATTAGGGACGCTGCATTAATAGGTTAATGCAACGGGGTGTGACAGCTCATCCAAGTGAGTGAACCACATGTAGGGAATGATCAAATAGACATGTAATATGACACTTATAATGTTGTTGCACAAGAAGAGGCCACAGGTGCATCATTACAGGGCACGCTGCAATAACGGGTTAATGCATCAGCATGTGTCAGATTGGTCAAATGAAGGGCCAAATATGCATTGTAAAGTGAGGGTCAATATTCCAGAATAGGTGAAGTACCATTGATTGCTTGACAAATTCAACAGGAGACAGTTCCTTGAGGGCACTGCAATAACGGGTTAATGCAGCGCGCTGCATTAATTCTATAAAGGTCAAAACTGCCAAGCGCTGCAATATCCTTTTCAACTCCATGCTGCCAAAATTTTCACTGAAAGCCAAGCCCAACCAAACCCAACTCCCAAAATCACTTCCAACCAACCTCCAACAATGTCTTCCGATACCAGCGAGCTCATCCGCAAGCATTTCAGCACTCTCAATGAGGAAGAAATAGAATTCACTAGTGGACAATCTGAAACACAGTCACAAAAACTGCGAGGGCAACTAGAAGCGGAAAAGGCAAGGGAACTTGAAGAAGCATTACGGCTATCGGCACAAGAAGCAATGGAGAGGCACAAAAAGAAGGGAAAGAATCCACACAAGACCCCTCAAGAAATAGGAGAACCTTCAACGGCAAGTGTTACTCCTAAGAAGAGAAAGGCAAGCTCTGAAACTAGTGCATCCAATCCCAGCATAGAGCGAGACATCACGATCACTACACATTCGCCATTAGGTCAAGAGTGGGTGGAACAGCTGGGTGGGATGGTGGTCCATTCGACATACATACACAACTCCACAACAAGATTCAAAGTGTGTTATCACACTTCGGAATGCTATAGAGCTCTACAGGACCCAGAGGTTATCCCCCACCTAGATGCATGCGGATTGGGCAAGATGAGATTTAAACTGCCGTGCTTCTTGCATATGAATTATGCAGTGCAATTTGTGAAAAATTACAATAGGAATATGAAGCAGTCAAAGATAATCTCCAGTGATGGACAGGAGAGGAGCATAACACTCAACATTAACGCAGTCCGTAATGCCTTTGCTCTTAACATCATAGCAGAACCATATGTGGATCTGCGGAAACTAGGCAACAAACTGGAAGGGGCCGCTACATATGAGAGTCACAAGCAAAGAGGGGGAGTCAAATTCATCGACATCTCACCTCATCTCCAAAAGGCTGCGAGGGTGTTGCAACTTCTCACAAGAGTCGAACCCTCGGATCACCATAATATCATACCGGCCAATCATCTACTACGGTTACATAAGCCGCAGCAGCACACTACAAATTGGGCGGATTACTTTTACCAAAAGCTGGATAAGGTCTGTGCCCAACATAATAACATCATACAGCATCCAATGCTGTTGATGCCACTTATATATCACCTAGCAGCATGGAGATTAGACAAACCACTTTTGGTTTTGCCGACAGGAATAGGGCGGAATTACAAGACCTCGTACCGCAGCCAGAGCACAAGAAGCAAAAGGCCGAAATTCCATCTCGAAGGACTACTAGAAGCCAGGGGCAGGAAGAGGCACTAAAGCAAGAGGAACAAAGGAAGCAAGAGGAAGAAGAAGCTGCAGCCACGTGGAAAAGGATTTCAGAAGAACATCACAGAGACAAGGAAGCTGAACAGCAAAGAAAACTAAGGGAACAAAACAAGGGAAAGGCAAAGGTCCACGAGGAGGATATTTTTCAGGACATGCCAGAGTTTGAAATGCCGCCACCGATGCCAACACAGCAAGATATTGATACCACCCGTCTGAATAGCCTATTGTTAGCATCAACCTTATGCAAACAATGAGAGCTAGGGCTGAAGAAGCACAAGAAGAAGAAAATGCATTCAAGGCATTGCAGGTAGTGGCTTCAACCACCTCAGAAAATTACAAGGATGATGACGCATACCAAAAGTACAAAGATATGCATGCTGATGTACCAGAAAGAGAAAAGGAGTTTTTCAAGACTCTGATTCATTTCCAAACGCAGGGCCTTCAAATTTTTGAAAGAAAGCAAAGCTGCATCCAACAGCTGGAATAGCAATTGAAGAGCCAGGAGGAAATAAACAGAGCTTTGGAAACGTCCCGAGCAAATGAAGCAGCAATGCGACAAAGGGTACAAGAAGTAGAACAAAAACTACAGCACGCTAACGAAGAGTATCAAAGACAAATCGAGGCAAAGGAAGCAGAACTAAAGCAGGTCAGAGAACAAAATGAACAGTTTATAAAAGATAAGGAGCAAATTACACAACAACACATATAGGAGGCATACAAGACAAACATGAGCCTGCACCACCGAACGGTCGAGTTGGAGACCGCGCTCCAAAGGACAGAGACTCTACTACGCGAGAAAACACAGCAAGTCCGTGAGCTGGAAGAGGTACCCAAAATTCCAGTCTCACCGGATGACTAGTTAGAAACCGAACACAGGTTGGTTATGGAGGCCTCATCAAATATAGTGAGTTTGGCTCTGGAAAACCGAACAGTGGACCAGACTAACACATACTACTTCAATGCGTTGACAGCATCATCTGTACAGTACACGGTGGATCTCACACAGCCTCTACATCCCCTTCAATTCACTTTTTTCCTTGAGAAGTATACATATCATACCCATCCTATTTTTGCTATGTCTTTTTTCCGGGGTGATCTTTGCCTACAAGATCAAACCGAGGTCTACCAACTTCCTATCCACCCCATTGTACTAAACTTCCGTTCATGGTGCCGGTGTATCCAAGAGTCCACCGATTTTTCACCCTCTGAACCCATCATGGAAGTCTCTAAGCCACTGACTTGCCGGATTACCCATATCCGCAAGATCAGATTTTTGAATCACAATTTTGGCTTCAAACCCAAGGTTGGATTGAGGCAGGGACGTGCTATCAATTTTTGGTAGAACGCAATGTTGTACAGTACCAACCAATAGGAATTATCGTATTGTACAATCAGTGCATCAGCACCATGTACACCGACTATACAAATAATTATGATACATCGCATGTAGCCTACCCCGAAGGACTCACAGTGGAGGAGCAGCAAGCCGAATGGGCTATTTTTGCGGCCTTACAGCCACCACAAGAAGATATATCCACTGCCCCCACAAACCGCCATACCTCTACCACCGCTGCTCTACATACATACCCGCTTAAGTATATTCCCTCTTATATCTTTCCCTCCACAACCTCTTCACACCCCTCAGCTCCAACAACCTCTTCCTCCCCAATTTTGCCTTCCGACACATTTCCCTCCCAAGAACCGAAATTTCAGAAAGACAAATACAGCGGAGCAGATACACATAATCTAGTGCAGCAAATGCTTGACCCGTTAATCAATAATACGGATGCTGCGCCGGCCCCCGCAACATTGTTTCCAGATCTATCAGCGGAGGTGCCATACGTTGAAGAAGAAGCGGATGCAAAGCAGATGCCGCCCCCACCACCAACCAAAGAATGGACAGAAACGGTGTACACCTTCCAGGATGTGCAAACCCAAGCAAATCTTTGCACCTGGACAGGGGCAATGCAAAAACAAGGATTATGCATGATTGACATCATGGATGTTAGAACCCTCACCAAGTTCATAAGCTATGTGGTGTTGGGCAGATAATCACCCTCGACGAGCGCGAGGCGGACACCAGCAACCAAAGCCCAGTGACTTCCCACCAACAGCCACAGTGGCGAATACCATTTTTGCAGCAAAACCTTCTTGTGTGGAGCTACTACTCCAACGCACACAGGGATCAACGTATCGACCCAACATTTATGCCCGCGACAAGAAGGTGGAGTTGGACCACCTTTAAGGACTTGCGAAAGCAAGATTCTAATGTTGTATATAATTTCTCTAAGTTCAATTTTACTCGGACCGCTACTTCCACCGGCTTAGCGCAACAGTTGAGGGATTGGAACCAGACACACCAGGCAGTTCCAAATCCGGCCTTTGTCGCAGCAAGTCACTTTAACCGACTCATCATTTTGCTATTAGATACCATGCCAAGCTAGTCGACAATTTTGGAGGAGCAAGAGCTGGGACTGCGCCACGAAATAACATTCAACCCCAACATCGGCCCACATCTCAAGCAAATATGCAGACTATATATCCGTGTACAAAATCTACATGCTTGTCATATAAGGACATTCGAGGATATGGTCGACACACATTTTTGGCTGCCGCATCCCTACTTCACCGGTCTATCCAAAAAGTTGTTTGCCAGACACGCCCTTATTAAGGCTTGTCTGACAACAAATATCTTAAAACCCAAACAGTTTTGAAAAAATTCCAAGGATGGAATTTCGTACAGGAAGGGGGGCATGTTACGCAAGTAACATAGTCCATACAATTGTATTCCATTCATTATAGGCCGTGGGCCAACAAAAAGGGTTAATTAGAAAATAAAGGGCTTAGGCCAATTTTAGGGTTAAACCTCCCTTCAAAAGGTCCTTGTATAAAAGCCAAAGTGGTTGACTTTGGTCTTCATTCTTCCTTGTTGAAGGTATGGAATAGAGAGCACAGCTTCCTTGAGTTTGTTTCAGGTGAAGAAAAGGAGCCGGAGCTGAGTGAACCTACGACTACAGATGAACTAAAGGCATGGAAAGAGTGGAATGCGAAAGACAAGAAGGTGATGTATTGGCTTTCTGCAGTCATTGACAACACTATGCTGGGGCATATCAGAAATGCAAAAAGTTCACATGGAGCTTGGACCACGTTTGAAAATATGTTTTCTGTAAATACAAAGGCACGAAAAATTTAGCTCAAGCAAGAGCTGAATACCTTGAAGAAAGGAACTATGACTGTCAATGAGTATGTATTGAAAGTGAGGAGCATTGCAGATGCATTAGCAGCAATTGATGCAATGCCTGATGATGACGATTTGGTATCGTCTACCTTGGGTGGACTTAACAATGAAAAGGCTTGGAAGCCCTTTGTTACTTCTGTATATGTACGGAAGCCATTTCCAAATTTGATGAGTTGATCTCTCTAATGATCATAGAAGAGATCAACATGCAGGGTGATTCTTTAGGAGAAAGTGGTGAGCAGGCCCATGCATTCTATTCCAGTTCAGGAAGGGGACATGGTAGATTCTCTCCAAGAGGCCGTGGTATGGGACGTGGTGGTGATAACTAGCAAAACAGGTTAAACAATCAGTTTGGTGATATGCAGGTTTCAGGAGGCCGTGGTAATTTTAGAGGCCGGGGGAGCTCTAGATGAAGAGATGGATGGTAGAATCGAGGATCTAATAATTCTCGTATTGTGTGTCATTATTGTGGCAAAATAGGCCATATTGTAGCCCAGTGTTATGCTAAGAGAGATGATATTTGCAGTGGTAAACTGCAGCAAGGAAACTATGCATCGTCTTCACGACAGAATGAAGATAGAAAAGAGCATTGATCATGCGGAGTGGGACTACTGTGCCCTCTGAGCCGCTCTCATCCTTAACCAAGCTAGTTCCTCTCTTTTCAAGCACATCAATGGTAGTAAGCAAGTGCATCCAATTATGCGAATACTCTAGCTCAGGTAGAGGCATGTACCATGTTTCATCAGCATCACCCCCCATTATGCTCTCGTTTGCAGCTTCGAATTGATTAATAGTTGTTGTCCTAGCTGTCATTTTTGATTCAGCAGCAAACAAGTTGCCACCTAATGGACAAGATTTCCATGTTGTCAGGTCCACTTTTGTCATGGAAGTATCCTTTCTAAGATAGATTGTGTTTGACGACCAATCATGTACTACTCTTGCTGATCTCAAGAATGGTCTTCCTAGGATTATGTCATAGGAGTCAATTGGGTTCTTAAAATCCATGACTACAAACCACACGGGGTAGGTGATGCCAAAGGTTTTGACCCTTAAGTCATTCACCACACCCACTGGTCTTGCAGTGGTTCCATCAACCAACTTGACTATCAACGAAGTCTTCTCCATGAGTGGGCTTCCCCATTTCTCCCAACATTGCTTCGTCAATGATGCTTACTCCTGCACCGCCATCCAGGATAGCTTCCACTTTCCTATGATGGTATGATATCAGAATGACCACATTAGAGTCATCACTTTCAAAGTATTGACCTAACTTATTGATAGGCACCATAGGAGTGTCATTTTCTAAATTTGATCCTTCCTTTGTCCACTTGTCATCATGAACTTCTGCCATCGAATCGAGGTGTCCGTTCATCCAATCTGATAAGTCATGCCATAATGTCGGGTTTCCCCTAAGCAATGAAGCGATTGGCATCTTGACTTCCATGGACAAGAATGCAGTGAGTCCTGCGACATCTCTTGGCCCATCTAGCATTGTATGCCATTAGACTGTTCCCCTAAATCATTATTAAGGTTGTTCAAACCCTGGTGTCTTAATCGTTCCATAACTGGATCCTCCTCAAACATATGATCCATGAGCAGAGGGTTATCAATTGACAATCGATCTTCATTCATTTCCACTATAACGGATGGTACTTTAATCGGTGTTCTATGCGTGGGGTATTTTTGATGTTGTGGAAATTTAATGTCAACCGGCGCCCTAGTTTCGACCTGCGTTGCCTGACATTCCTCTACTAGAGCCTTGGCCTTTACCAAATTCTCCTTCTCCTGGATGGAATTAGGGTATTCATGAAATCCGCTAGGTGTATTAGGTCTGGGCTCTTCTGCCTTTCCTTCCCTTAGGCCCTCGTCTTCTCTATCTCTCCTTGATTGGACTTCATTTCTGAACTTCCTATTGTCTCCGAGGTTGCTACTATGGTCGTGTCCTCAGCGGAACCGCTCTGCACTATCACCTTATCCTTCCCCTTGCCCACTTTGATTGCTTGCTTTTTGGGTGGGTTATTTTGGGGTTTTGGAGTCTGCGATGTTCCAACTTGACATTCTTTCTCCCTCTTGTGCAATTCTCGCATGATTGCCTTGGCTTGCATGCGAGTAATCGCATTCAAGGATACCTGAGCAATGCATCTGGGTTCAATCCCTAACAAGTTGAGACTCGTCGTTCTTGGGTTTGAAGCATCTACAGGTGCTCTTCACATCGTATAATCCTTAAAGAGATGATCAATACCACAACCACTACACAATGGAACATTCGCAGCAACTGCGGTGGTAACCTGTGGTGCATTGTTGTGCCTGTATGGGCACTCCTTATAATAATGAGGCCCTACACATCCATAACACTGGACAGGTCCCGCTTGCGCTTTTTGTGGGCACTCATTTGCCTTATGCGGTCCATTGCACTTGTAGTATTGGATTGGGGGTCTTTGGTTTGTGTTATTCATATCCCTAGCCAGTGTTCTCATTTCCATTTTTAGGGATTAGGAAAGCACTTGAAAATTTGAGGTCTTTAAAAAATAAAAAATAAAAATGAATAAGCACACCGAATGCATATGTTTAAAAAATACACAACAATGCATTCTTTGTTGTATATGTATAATTTCTTATTTTAGTTTGTGATTTGATATGTTTATAGAGAAATTTTTAATTCATATTTTTAAATCGTGATTTTTGGTATTTTTAAGTTTTATTGTTGACTTCCATGCATACATGGCATTTTTGTCTTGTTTTAATGTTATGCATAGATTTTGATTTGCATTTTTAATGCATTTATTTAAAGTTCTACGTGCATGTACATTTAGTTTTAATCATATGCATTTGCATTAATGCATGTATCAATAATATTTGGAAACCTTTCATTGTATTTTGATTGTAATTTGTAATTCCATTGTGAACTCTTATAATGTGGAAACCTTTGTGTACTTGGGTTATAACATTAGAACTTTTTTTAATGTTTCGATGCATGTTTCTAGACACAAATGCAATGGGCATGTTTAATAAATTCAAGGGCTTGTAGATAAATAGAAAGGTAAGAGAGAAGGTGCTCTATATTATCCAATATGTGGTTAATCTTGAGTAGAGTTTGTGTAGGACATCCCTTCTACCATTTTAGATATGTACAGGGTAGCTTGGACCTAGACAAGTACATGCAAGCCAGGCTAGGCAAGGTACACAACATCCTGGGAGAGGTTACAAGTAGGGGGCACCATGTGGCATTGCCTTCTAAGTTCCTTGTAGCACCTGCACAACATGAAATATAAAACACAATAACCATCCAATAACCTAGGGTTATATCTATCCCTTTGGTTCACCTACAACAATCAAGGTGACATTCTTAAAAATATCCTTCATAAATACAAAAGGCCTCCTAGATACCATGGGCCATACAATCATAATGACACTCTAGCTAATGTCCTACAAAACTACTAAGATGGTTCATAGATAGTATGAGTGGGAGCAACATATTATAAAGCTATCCCTTAAGCTATATCTAACCCTTTGGTTAAAATTGATAAACACTAAGATGGCTCCTAGATGCCATGGTCCATAGCTAATGTCCTTCAAAACTACTAAGATGGATCATAGATACCATTACTATGGGAACAAAAGGTTTAGATACCTCCTACTTCTACAACAAATGATGTATGTGGGTATCAACCCACATGAAACATGTACTCATTGAGTTGCCACTTTTTCAAAAAAGAAGGCCACTCCATAAGGTTTCCCAAGTTCATCTTTGAATGCCCTCCAAAAAGCTTACTTAGAATATATGATGCATTGGGAAGGCTTTTAAAGATGATAATTCTTGGTAACCCGATTCTATTCTTCTAGAGCATCCTTATCCTACACTTGGTTTAGTTCATAATATAATCATTAGACTATCTTGGAAGAAACGGTGTTCTTTGAGTAGGAATGGGTGTGATGAAGAAGAAATTGACCATCTCAATTAACTTAGGTTATCCAACCCTACCCTAAATAGGCTAACCTAGGGATGGATGAGCAAGAATTAGTCATGTATGGAAACCCCCCTTTTTATTCCAAGGAAGAATCAAGACATCCCACACAATGCCATTTCATTAAAGATCACATGCAAAGTCTTGCAAGATGTGGGCCAAGGTGGCATGGGCAATTGAACATAGAACATGTTCAACAAGGTAGGACTTGTAGGGGTGAGAGAGTAGGATATGTTTTTTGTCACACTATTATGCACTTTTGAAATAAGTAATATATAAGATAAAAGCCTCCCATCATCTCAATCGACAAGCTATATGTGTCAAACGTCTTGGTTTTTCTTTTAGGCTAGTACCCATGGAGTAGAATGGAGTAGAATGGATGTCATCACACCACCTACAAACCCTTCAGAAGGCCCATGATGAAATAACCACATCTAGTATTGGGTACCTTATCCTCCCACATTGTAACATTCATTATGCCTAAATTATGTTGTCACACTTTTGTGCACAAAGAGACCACATCTAAAACTAACTTGGTAGTAGTGCTTGTCATGTTGAAGATCTAGTAAAAGTTACTCGTATAATTGTTTGGGACATTGGATCAAGATGCTTGAAAGTATGTTTACAAGGACATATAAATTTTCATGTGTTGAAAATGGTAAGTTCAAATATTCCCATTTTCGCCTTCATTTATTTAGCCTCCTTATAAATAGAGATTGATGAATAAATTCAAAAGAGTTGGAAGGTGGCATGCACTTTGAATGCTTGTTTGATGCTAAGGAGGTTTCTTTGCCCATCAAATATGGGGTTGCAATAATGGTTGAGCAAATTTCTGTAATTACTCATTATTGTTCTACCCTCTTTAAGGAAAGATTCTCTAGTTAGTTTGCAACCTATAATACAAAATCTTCCATTGTACAATGCCACATTTTTTGTTCAAAAGATGCAACCTCCCTTTTAAGTAAATCAAATTAATCTCAACCCATATTTATATAGAGTTTGATGTGTCACTTCAAGTGCATTGAGATATAATGATAACCAAGTGACCAAGATTTTGTCCTAAAGTAATAGCTTAGGTTTCTTCCTTTATGCTAAAAGAAAATATATTTAAACATTTTCTCTAAATATGTCACAAAAAATAAAGGAGGTTAATAATAAAATTATTTTTGCATGTGCCAGAGATGAGGGAGATCCTAGCAGTGTGCATCAGCATATTGAGGTCCTTAGGGCCAAGATGAGGTCTTTGCAGGAGGACCGAGCGTGCCCTAATTCTATTGTGAGTATTGACTCTGTCATCAATGCTTTGGTTCAACTAGATAGCTTTGATTACCATCAGTGGGCATTCCTAATTCATAGGGATGTAGTTGTGGACCTCCTATTTTGTGATGGCATTACTATGACACAATGACCTCATTTAAGACAAAGTGGGCATTCCTAATTCATAGGGATGCAGTAGTGGACCTCCTAGTTTGTGATGGCATTACTATGACACAATGACCTCATTTAAGACAAAGTCGTGTAGGCACCCCATTATGGCAGTGCATATCTACCCCAGATATCTCGTTGCGAATGGTGGTCAGTTGCCTCACAACTACCAAATTCCTTGTTCGTTTGCACGGTAGTCGTATGTGGAGTTTTCCTCGGTTGACTGGTGGACTACCTTAGTACACACCCCAGATCAGGAGCGGGACATGGTAGGATGGGACATCAGCCACCACAGGAGCAAAGACTTGGCACCCGTTGTGGACGCGACGCACTTGAGTTGCACACCGTTCCTACACTTGCACTATGAGTTGTTGGAGGCCTTTTACAAGACGAGAATCACACTATAGTCTCATCCTTGCATGCCATGGTCTCTCTGCGTTGAGTTCCATTGAGATCCCTACTTTCTCATCTACAAATAGACATTTTCTCGGCTCGAGTGATGTGGATACACAGGCTCATGAAATTCGACACACTTTGGATGAGTGAGATAGGGAGATTGAGGACCTTTGATGCATGTTGGATGAGAGGGATGCACGTATTGCCGACTTGGAGGCACCATCAACCAGGTCTATCCGTGAGGTTAGTTGTCTTCCTTTTCGCTTTTTTCAATTTTGAGCTTTAGTGATTTCAAAAGCATTTTTCTCATGTGTGTGTAAGTAAATTATGGCCCTTTCTCACCTTGTGATGCGTGTTTTCTGTGCATATATAATGTCGAGTTACACAGTTGAAGGAGCAGAGGGTCATGATATGGATTGCATACCATCAACCAGAGTACTATCTGTACCAGAGTCAACATATTGCATGTGATCCATCTCGCCATAGGATTATGCCTAGTGCAGTCCTATATCCTACTCTTCTTGTGGATGTTCCTATTAGGCATCCATTAGACCTAGCTATATGTTCTTTATTGTTGCATACATCCAGTTGCATCGTATGCCTTGAGTCTTTTGATAGTGTAGAATGATTTGCACTAGGGTGTGGCCACATTGCCCATGTCTATTATTTGACCCGCCATATGGTTGCACGGGTGAGCTACCCATATTATTTTGATGACATCACAATTTCCACCTATCGAGGACTAGGGATGGATGATCTATACCGTGGTCACTGTTAGCCCATTGATCCTATTGCTCGCACCATCACCATAGATTACTACAAGATAGAGGCTCAAAGAGAGATGCTTCAGATGGAGGGATTCGATGCGCCACTGATTGCCACTTGTGTTCCACGTCAATTCTCACATGCAAACTTCATGCCAAGTTGATGAGGAGTGAGTAGAGGAGGCACAATGCATCGAGCGAGAGGCACACGTACAGACTTCATTGCGAGATTCGGTACAACAACAAATTGGTCAGGACCAAGACGAGTGGTTGATATGTGCAGAGGAGGTGACTCGTGTAGGATTTGAGACACAAGTCCTTGTAGATGTTCGAATTTGGGAACTTTGACATGGTTGTGTGGAGGAGGCGAGGGCAATGGAGACACAAGTAGAGATTCAACTCGTAGCACCAACTAATTCTTTAGACAGTGAGGCAGGCCCATCTGAGCACCGAGATGAGGTTGGGTCTTCTACACAATGGATAGTCGCACAGTGGATTGTGCAGGAGCCACGTTAGCACATGGCTAGAGGCTCCTATTGGGAGTTTTCTGAGTCTAACCATGACCACTACCATGACACTAAGCATGATGATGATGTAGGACCATGATGATGATTGATGATGTACATGGTAGATTTGATGTATGCACTTTGATGATTGTGTATGTATTTGATAATGATGTGGATACCATATTTGATTATTATCGTGGTTTTATTATTTGCACCATGTGATTGTATTGGCGATCTCTCTCTATATATGGGTGTATGTGTGTGCATGTATGTGTGTGTCCATTTTGTGTCAAAAAATGCTTTTATTATCTCGCTTAAAATGTGGTGCAATTATAAAGTTTTGTGAGTGAAATTTTCATATTTCAAATATATTACAAAGTTTTATGTTTCAAAATTTGCATTTTAGATATTTGGAGACTTGTTCACGTGTCAAAATCAATAAAAAGTTGAAAAACAATGCTTTAAAATGAGATTTGAGAAAACTTTCTCATCTACATTGTGAAAAATCACTCGTCAAATCAGCTAATTGATTGATTTGAAGGTTCTAGGATGTGCATGAAGGGGTTAATTTTGGTACATCACATATATCACACTTCTTCATCTTTCATTGGATCAATTGTGTACATTTATGAATGATTTACTATTCAATTGAGGGGAATTTACTTGAGATTTTAATATGCATGTTAGTATATTTATGAATGATTTACTATTCAATTGAGGGGAATTTACTTGAGATTTTAATATGCATGTTAGTGCATACTAATATGATGCAATCATTGTCATACTTGCAAATCATGCAAGTTCATATATTGAATCAATGTGTGCATATTGGAATTGACATTTGAGCCTAAAGATAGAGGAGTCGTCCACCTTCTATCAAATCCTTTCCATGTTATCTGCTCCCTTAACTCAAGCATTCACATATCCTCTAAATAGGTTTGAACAATTGGAAATTTTGATATTTCCTTTTCCCTCTTGAAACCATGTCAATTTCATGCAAGTATATGCCAAATGCCATGGAAACCTTATAAAAACTTTACAAAGGAACTACTTGAACATATTTCAAACTATAAACTATCCTATGCAAGGTTGGTGAGCAGGAAAAAACAACAGAATTTTGTGTATAATTTTTTCTCAATTCAACCAAAAGTTGAAACAATATGAAAGGTCAAGGTTTCCTTGCTAGATGGTGATTTTACAAAGCAACTCCCAGGCAAGCATTCCCATCCTCAAAATAGACCATGGAGTAGGAAGAAACAACAAAACTTGATGGTACTTTTTCGACTATTGGTAAAATTTACAAAGTAATAGTCATTGTTCCAACACAACTAGTGTAAGATTCCTCCCCAGCCTCTCAAAATGTCCAGCATCTTCCCGTGTAATCAATCCCTCTTCAGAAATATAAAAGACTTGTTTTTAACTGTTTTAACCTAGAGAGAGAAAATATTTTAGAGAGATAATATTCAAATTTTTAATATTTTTGGATAGAAAATTATCTCATCTTATTAAAATAAGTTCCCTTGAAACAGAAATTCAAAAAGAACTTTCCAATGTGCAATTGGAATTAATTGGAAATGGGTATAAAGAACCTTAGCCTAAGGGTCTAGATTTTCAGAAAATTTTGGATTATGGTCCAATTAAGGTTTCTATGGGCCAATAGCATCAATCCATGTGTAGGGAGGAGATAAATCCAATTTGTAAAAGAAGATACCCAAAAATGAGTAAATGCTCACATAAGATGAAGAGTTGAAAATGTACAAGGTTTATTAGTAAAAAACTATGAGCAATATTAAAAATATGAGATATTTTGGGTATCCAAAAATGAGTAAATGCTCACATAAGATGAAGAGTTGAAAATGTACAAGGTTTATTAGTAAAAAACTATGAGCAATATTAAAATGATTCCATTATGACACATATGTAAGGAAGGGGAGTTCTTTAAAGGAGGTGCATATTTCACATAAGATGAAGAGTTGAAAATGTACAAGGTTTATTAGTAAAAAAAAAACTATGAGCAATATTAAAATGATTCCATTATGACACATATGTAAGGAAGGGGAGTTCTTTAAAGGAGGTGCATATTTCACATGCTTGAATGAGTATTAAACTCATAAAAATTGAGATATTTCATCTCTCCTCTCTCCTAATTCAAGTCTAGTTCCAAAAAGTTAGCTTAACTGACCTAAAAATGGTCAAAAATTGACCAAACTGATTTGGAAAATTCTAGAATCAGTTTGTTTGGTTAGGAGCTCAGTTTTTCCTATAAATAGAAGCCTCCCCCTTGTTGAAAAATATATAGTGTTTATGCATCGTTACTCTACTCCACCTAAGCCAAGAACTGTGAATTCATTTAATAATTCACTAGTTTTTGGAGCTTCCCTCTTTCTTCAATTTCAATTAGTGGCTCCATCAACATACTTAACCAATTGATTGGTTGGGGGCCTCTACCGTGAACAAAGAATCAAGCAATTTGTAAGGTAATTAGTGAATATTGATCTTTTCTATAATTTCTCAATGTTTCTCTCTTCTCAACCCCTCTCAAGCTTGAGAAGCTTAATTGGTATGGTTTTTTAAATGCTATTGAAGTTAATTGGTGAATAGTAGTGAAGAGTTACATAATTTAATAAATGCTATTGAAGTTAATTTTCATTTATGTTTAAATTCTAATGGTTTTTATGTAAATTCTCTCTCTCACTCAAGAAATGGTCATACTCATGACCCATTCTCAATCCAAATCAAGCTTTTCATAAAGCTTTTCCTTAACCCAAGATTAAACTATGCTTGAGGCCAAATTAATGGCTTTTTTCTATGCTTTTAGTTTATGTATATTGATGATTCAATCCATTATGGATTAATGATCCAATTAGAGATCATTTTAATTATTTCCTTAATGATAAGCTTTATCCCTTAGAAAAATTGAGATTTATCAGTCATAGCAGCGGAGCTATGGCAAAATTTTTATAAAAAGTATGCATAAAATAATTTCATTCAAAGCATAAAAAGAGGACTTCCTACCATATTCTAGGAATTATCATCCTAGATTAATTGTTTTATATTATGCATTATTGATTTTCATGCATAGAGCTATGCATAAAATATTATTATTTTAACATAAAAGTGTTACTTTTATCAAATTTTAATTTTCATGCATAGAAGTATGCATAAAGGATAATTTTTTTATATTAAAAGTGTTACTTTTATCATTTTTAATTTTCATGCATAGAAGTATGCATAAAGGAAAATTTTTTATATCAAAAGTGTTACTTTTATCATTTTTAATTTTCATGCATAGAAGTATGCATAAAGAAAATTTTTTTATATCAAAAGTGTTACTTTTATCATTTTTAATTTTCATGCATAGAAGTATGCATAAAGGAAAATTTTTATATCAAAAGTGTTACTTTTATCATTTTTAATTTTCATGCATAGAAGTATGCATAAAGGAAAATTTTTTATATCAAAAGTGTTACTTTTATCATATTGGATTTCATGCATAGAGGTATGCATAAAAGTTGATTATTTTATTATAAAAGTGTGACTTTTATCATAATTGAATTTCATGCATAGAGGTATGCATAAAAGTTGATTATTTTATTGTAAGAGTGTTACTTTTATCATATTGGATTTCATGCATATAGGTATGCATAAAAGATATTCTTTTTATACTAAAAGTGTGATTTTCCTCATAAATGGATTTTATGCATAACTTAGATGCATAAGAGAAATTCTTTTATTCTAAAAGTGTAATTTCCTACCAAATTGAATTTATGCATAAGAAGATGCATAAAAGATTGATTTTAATTTCAAAAGTGTTAGTCTCCTTAAATGGAATTTATGCATAAATAAATGTGTAGAGAAATCTTATATCAAATATAAGAATTCTCTTTTTTTTTAAAAGATATGAAATGTGATAAGATGTGATAAGAGGTGTATAAGATGTGATAAGATTTGATAAGATGCGTATGGAAAGTGATAAGATGTGATATGAGATGTAAAAAGATGTGATAAGATGTGTATGAGATGTGATAAGATTTGATAAGATGCGTATGGAAAGTGATAGGATGTGATAAGAGGTGTATGAGATGTAAAAAGATGTGATAAGATGTGTATGAGATGTGATAGAATGTGTTAAGATGAGTTAGGATGTGTTAAGATGCATATGGGATGTGTTAGGACGAGAATGGATGTAATATGGTTGTATGAATGTGATGTGGATGTATACATGTAGATGTATATGTATGAATGTGAATGTGGATGTAGATGTGGCTGTATAGATGTGAATGTGGAATGTGGATGTGGATGTATGTATGTATGTGGATGTAGATGTGGATGTATAGATGTGAATGGAAAGATGGATGTGGATGTATGTGAATGTGGATGTAGATGTGGATGTATAGATGTGAATGTGGATGTAGATGTGGCTGTATAGATGTGAATGTGGAATGTGGATGTGGATGTATGTATGTATGTGGATGTAGATGTGGATGTATAGATGTGAATGGAAATGTGGATGTGGATGTATGTATGTATGTGGATGTGGATGTATGAATGAGGACGTGATAGTAGATGTATGCATGTGGATGTGGATGTATGGATGTGTATGTATAAATGTGGATGTATAAATGAGGATGTGAAAATGGAGGTAAGCATGTAGATGTGGATGTATGGATGTGAATGTGGATGTGGATGTGTATGTATGAATGTGGATATGGGATGTGGATGTATAAATGAGGATGTGAAAATGGAGGTAAGCATGTAGATGTGGATGTATGGATGTGAATGTGGATGTGGATGTGGATGTGGATGTATGGATGTGGATATGGATGTATGGATGTGAATGTGGATGTGGATGTGGATGTGGATGTATGGATGTGAATGTGGATGTGGATGTGGATGTATGGATGTGGATATGGATGTGAATATATGATATGTGATGTGAAGGAATCTGAAGTGAAGAGATGGAAAATGATGTGATTGGATGAGTACACATATAAATGGAATGTGGAATAAGTAATGTGGATTAATGAGGGAAATGTGGAAAAATGAGAGTTAATATAGAAATTGTATTTGTAAACTGTTTGTAAATGCTGTTTGTAAATGGCTGTTTTATGTCAAGAATGCTGGGAAAGCATTTTGACCGTCTTGTGATTAAGGTCGTGGAGACCTAACTGATAAAGTTGCAACTGCTGACGGAGAGTCAATGGAGGACGTCTCGCGTAGCAAGGTCGACCGAGGTCTTGACCAGCCTCGATTCGATTAAAATGGTGAGCTTTCGGTACGGTGGATGAGGGACCAAGGAAGCGGCCTATGAGTGAAGCGCTAGGTCACCTGCGAAGGATCCTAGAGGGTGCTGACCATACGATGCTCGGGCTCTGGGTCGCCTAGGATACCCACACGTGCGTCGAGGAAGATATTGGAACAAGGAGTAAGAGTTGTTTTGTGAAACCGAGCATGGATCTGGTTGCTGACCTTGCTGGTCTTCAATGGATGAGTCCATGGCTCTTTATATGGATCTGTTGGTTGATCTTGCTGATCTTCAACGAGAGTCCATCTTGATTTTTATAAGTGATTATCTTGCCGAGTATTATGGGCTAGGAACTATTGAAAAGGCCCCTGTGTGGACAGGTGGTGAGCGTTCTAGTTGCCAATGATGCCATAGATACTCTGATGAAGGATTGATGGGAAATTATGAATCAACCGGATAAATTGGAAGATTGTGATCAGTGGTACTATGGTTTCATTAAAGGATTGTTTTAAAGTAAGCTGATGCTAAGAAAAAGGCAATTTTATATTGGGTGTGTAAGTGGTGTGGCTAGTTTTATGTTTGCATGAACTTCCGGCTAGGGGGCCTCGGAACTCTTTTCCTTGGTACCCGGGACAAAACCTAACCAAATTCCAAATTGGATCCCATCACTACAGTGGTTGGGCGGTTGGCTAACCCGTGGGATCGGATGGGGTTAGGCTGGACTGATGGATCCGTAAATCGAGATTTAATTTCTATTATTACGATAGATGAAGTAAATCCCGGATAGAAATTATTCTATGGATAGGAATCAACGGCTGTGCCTCTTGATGGGGAAAAAAGCGTTGATCCCAATGATCCAAGTGCAAGTTTATTCCTTGAATTGACCAAGTACCGTTAAAGGTGCAGTCAGATCAGTTGATCTGTAATGATCTTGACTACGTTAGAGTAAAGAGTTATCCTGGTGGAATCGCCCATGCTTTCCGGGTAAAGGAAGTTTTTCCGGTTTTGGTTTTGGACGAACCGACGGATTAGTCTCTTGTTCGGATATCCGTGGGCGAGGCCCCGAGTGTGGGTCCCTGCCCCGCGCATGAAGTGCTACTTCCATTGCTAGTACCCCGAATCCGTCGCATGGTGGGGACAGGGATCTCACAACTAGTTAGTTAAACTACACAAGCAAAAAAAGGAGGTTGATAACAACAAAACTTGATTTTTTACGTTTTCATTTGTCCCATGGGTGAGGAGATATAGTGTAATGAGAAGAATCACATGTAAGGAAATGCTCTCCTTCATTCTATAATAAAGGCTTACCTTGGTAGTAAGGCTTTTGTCGGACATTCATTTTTGGTACATAAATGCACATATTTTAATACACCAATATTGAAACGAACAAAACACTACAATATGGAAACATAACCACTATTAAACTCCTCTATGTAATGATAAAATAAGAAATCACATTAGAGGACAATGATGTGCATGACACTATAAAAAAACATCAATGCTGGCATACAATGAATACATAAAAAGTGTCAAAGAAATATACATTAATAAGCTCACAGTGTGAGACTATAGATCTCAAAACAAAACTAAGTACAGTCAACTACTGAACTCTGATACAAAATATGCAATGGACTACTCCTCAAGATCCGCTCTCATGCCAATTGTTGGAAGTATGCTCTTGTGATCCTCTACTACACGGCACCATTGTGGAGTGAACATATGGAAGTAGGAATACAAGTGAGCTGAAGCCTAATTGCAATAGCAAGATGAGAATACATGTACGCCTCATGATCGACCATGTACTCCTAAAACTGGAAAAAGCAACCACACCTATGTACCCACTGAAGGTAGAAGACACCTACAATCATGCTATGAGCATCAAAGTGAACCCCGTGCCCATCCATTGCATCCTCATTTAGCACACTCTTCACATAGAGAATATCAACAAGTAATAATCTACACCATCCTCATTTAGCACACTCTTCACATAGAGAATATCAACAAGTAATAATCTACACCCTCCTCATTGCCCTCCTTAGCAATGACAACAAATATATCATCAATACAGAGCAATTTTGTCAACTGGTCAAAATCTCTATTGGAATTGAAACATGAATCCTTAGTGTCATTTACCTCCTTTACATGCTAGAAGGGAGAAAGCACACGCCATATCCATGGATCAGCCCATGTTATCATGGAGCACCCTACTCAATCATCACATCAATGCATGCCAAGCAAAAACATGCAAACCTTCGAGAAAAGATCTCAAGGTCTAAGTCATGTATGCTCTTGATGGAGTGAAAGTCAAGAGTGCCAGGCACAAAGCGACAATCAAGGAACAATCGGTGCAACCAATGTCCACACACCAGAAATAACGTATCACAACCCTATCATCAAGCAACTGAAATGAGGAGGGTGCACTCGCGGATAATTGCTAAGTGCACCATCGCGCCACATCATGTGCATCCCTCAAGCGATCAAAGTGTGATGCAACTGGTATCGTCGCATAGCATGCTTGACACAAGCACCTACACCATTGTGCTCTCCTTTACCATGCCCTGTCTCAAAGGAACTCCACATGATTGGATTTCTTGTCTCACAATGCCATCTATAGTACCAATAAAATTGCATGGCAGATGAACTGAGCACCACAACCATTAGACCAAACCTAGCGTTGTTGCCATGTCACACCCCGATCCCTCAAGAAACCATCATGAAGAGTAAAGCAGTGATGCACAAAATGGGCATTGTGTGATAGATCATGACTACTATAGAAGTGATACTCTCGCGCACAATGATGTGCGAGTCCATGGTACTATCAATGCCATCCACATGAGCCTACATGTGGCAATAGCTAATGTGCACAAATATAGTGACCTACAAAATTGCACGAAAAAATTAATGAGGATCATGGAAATAAACTAAAATCAATGAAAACAAAAAACAACTAAGAACTTCTTCAAATATCACCTATTTGGAGAAATAATACTCTGACTGGATCTTATACTATGGTGCAAAGGTGTAGTTCTCTGCAAAATCTACCATAGAGACAACCAATCTTATAGGAAATGTGCTCAAATAGGCATGGAACTAGCGATCCTCCCACTTCGCAATGCGCTAGTGGCATATGTAGCGGTAAATCTTCCCTCAAAAAATGTCAATGAATGCAACATGTAGAGTCTCCTTCTCCATAATCTGCAACCTCCTCAACTGTAGAACACCATCTACTATCTGTGTGGTGTACTCGTAATGTTGCCAACACACCATCTGCACATCACCAGTATCCACAGTGCAACTCATGGCACTCTAGCAAAGTCACCACACATGATACACCTACCTTCCACATAGTCAAGGGAGTGATACAAAGAATCGCCATCTTGTGCACACAATATGGAGTGAATGAATACACAAGGGCCAGTAGGAACCACTCCCTTATGTCCGTCAAGGAAATGGAATAAGTTGTACATCAAACCAAAATCTACATGGTAGCGACATGTGTCATGCTCTCTGGAGCATTGTACAAATCATGGCCTGCATCACTCAAATGACCTTTGCCCAATCTTGAGGTTCAAGTGTGCCTCTACAAACTGAATATACAACTCAATCTGTGTACACTCCAAAAAGCATGCACCATGCTCAATGTACACAGTACTGCATGACACCCTCTTTCGCATTGCCTTCTTGAACACCAGAGATACTCTGCAATGCTCCTCCCAAAATTGATGTATGAAGGACCTGGTGTGATCATCCAACAATTGATCGATGTCGGGCACTTGACCACTTGAAGTCCGTAGAGCATCAGTAGCATTGACCTCTAGACAATGCCTGCTAATCATGCCTGATCATAATCGTAATGTGCATGGTGCCATGTGAAGAAGGCATGAAATGGTACGCACATGACCTGGCATTTGAGGTCTACTAATGGCAACCATGATAGCATGATGCACTGCGTCAAGGCATCCCTAGAGTTTCTATGGTTGATAGAAGCAAGAATGATCGAGGCATCGGTACTATTATCGATGGACAGAATATTGATAATGGAATAAATTTAATCATAGCCTTACAAGTTGATCAAATGGATATTGATGTTGATCGTTTAGCAAGGATGAATCTTGATGAGATCGAATCCTAACCAATACGTCATTGTATCGTTCTAAAATGATGGTAATTCTCTTGTATATGTTGTCTTTTAATTATCATCTCATGATTTGTTTTTGAATATAAATTATTTTAAATGCATTTAGTGGAATTGTGTAATGATATATACTATAATGCACTATGAGATGGTTTAAAGAAGATGGTTTTTATTTTTTTAAGGTATGGGATTTTTCTAAAAAGAAGAGATTTTCTCTGCTATTGTGTGTAGTGACGTGTATATCTGCATCTATAACACATGGTTTATGCTTTGATATACACGTATTTAAAAGTAGATATACACGCCATCATCATCATCAATGGGAGGGTCTGTTGGGTTTTATGCTGTGTATGCACCCAAAGGAGTGCTAGTGATCATCAATAGATTACTGGGGCACTTTTTACTTCAGTTAGTGGAGGTTTTTTCCCCCAGTTTAGGTCAGTTTCACTTATATGCAGTTTATAAGTGTTTTGGTCCACCCGGCACATTTATGGCCGGACATGTGAACACTTATCTTTTAGGGTCACTATCATGTGGCTATTGTACTTCACTTTTCTAATCATTGAAGCATACTGGAAGTCGTGTTCACTCCTCTCTCTTGGTTTCCACGCCTGATTGCCTTCTGTAAACCCTAACCCTAATCCTTGAGTGCCTTCAATTGGTATCAGAGCCATTGAAGCTCTGCCTTGCACTGCCCGTACTTTGCCATTGTTGTGTGCCATATTGAGGTCTCAGAACCTGCTGCCCGTACACCCACTGTGCGCCGCCTTCAGCTACAGCTGTGCACCTGCTGCCCGAACACCCTTAAGCTACAGTTGTGCGCCGTACAGCATTCTATTCAGTTAGAGCTCGTGTACCAGCCAGTCTGCGTCGGCTGCAAATAGCCGACTTCAGTATCCGTACTGTACCTGCACAGTGCACGTGTTTACTGTACCTGCTTCGAATGACTGCGCCTGTCAGAATACGTACCAGCTCTTGTCAACACTGGTCGTCTTGAGTACTCTGTCGACTACTGCAACAGGCGACTTGCTTCCGTACAATCAGCGCCAACCCTCATCTGCACAGAGAACAGTGCAGCATTCAGTGCTGCATACCTGGCGACTGTACCTGCAGAGATACGTTTGTATGCTTTTGTACCTGGCTTCCGTACAGAACCAGTAGACTGTACAAGCATAGTACAGTCAACTGTACCTGCAGAAATACCACAAACTACACAGTCATTCAGTGGTAAGCATTAAAATTCAGTTTTTGGGCATTTTTATTTTCTCTGTGAAAATATACAGGCACAACAGGCAGATTTTCTAGCAAAGAACAATACAGGTTTTTTTGCACAGTTTGGGTGCAGCAATTTTGGGCATTTTTGGGGCATTTTGGCATTGTGTACGCCATTTGCTGCTCTACTCAGTCAATGGTGCATTGAGCTGCACATTCAGAGGATTGAGAGTGCAGGCAGATTTGGGTGAACTGTATTCAATGGAGTACAGTTATTATCAGGGTTTCTGCTATTGGGTTTTTTGGTAAACAGGTACAACATTGTGCGTAAAGCATAATGGCAAATCAACAGCAAAGTGATGTATTCACATATTTGTCTAAGGAAGACAAATTGGATGGCACGAACTACTCCTTGTGGAGTTTTATGCTGAAAAATGTGCTTGTGGCAAAAGGTCTTTGGGATTTTGTTAGTGGTGATGAACCACGTCCAGGTCCATTGGCTCCAGAGACTCCTCCCCAAGGGGGTGCTCGTGGACGACGACAACAGGTACAGGCTCCAGGACAGCCATTGCCTATTCAGAGAACAAATGCTCAAAAGACATGGGATGCCAGGGATGCACAAGCTTTGTCACTCATTGCATTGTCAGTTCAGAGGTCCATTATACCTCATATTCGTTCAGTTGGCTCTTCACAGAATGCATGGGTGACTTTGGAGCAGATGTATGCTGCTCGTAATGAGGCTAGGATCTCATTTTTGAAAAGAGAACTGGAAAATCAGAAGATGAATGAAGGAGATGATATGTCTAGCCACTTAAACAAGCTGCAGGATTTGAGAGAGCAACTCATCAATGTGGATGAGATTATTCCTGAGACACAGCTTGTGTCCACCATCTTGCACTCTTTGCCAAGATCTTACTTGGCTTTCCATACCTCTTTGAACCTCAGCATGAGGAATGCTGTTGAACCCCTCAAGTATCAGGAACTTGTTGCTCTCTTACTACAAGAGGAGCAAATGAGGAAGAATATGAATATGAACACAAATGCTGAACAAGCATTTACTACAGGTCAAAAAGGGAAAGGAAAAACTCAGCCAAAGAGTGCAAATCAAAACTCAGGTGATGGTGGTTCTTCACAGGATACCAAGAAAGGTGATGGACAGCCCAAGAAGAAGGGCAAATGTCATTACTGTAAGAAGCCAGGTCACTACATCACGGAATGTAGGAAGAGGATTGCCAAAGAGAAGGCAAAGGAAGCTGGGATGTCTGTTAATGATGCTCCTAAAGCTCCTCCAGAGACTGCTTCTTTTGTTGAGGACAGGGATTACTGTTTTTATACATGCAGCTATGATGCCTCTTGGTCTTCACATGCACTCAGTTTGACAGAACATGCATGTACTTGGTATTTTGATAGTGGTGCCTCAAAGCATATCACATCTCGCAGGGATTTGTTTAGTCATGTTGGCCCTGCCCCTGTTGGCAAAACTGTTCAGTGTGCCAACAATGCTTCATATCCAGTTTGTGGCATTGGTGGGGAGATTCAGCTTACAGCCATTGATGGCTCCATTCTCCGCCTTATAGATGCCTTATATGTACCAGGGATAAAGAAGAATTTGTTGTCCATTTCTTCTTTAGCACATTGTGGAATGCAGGTCTACTTTGATGATGATAAATGCATGGTCAGCAAATGCCTTGACCTTGATGCTTACTGGTACATTATGTCATGGACTTTATGAGTTGGATGCATTTCAGCCAGTGGATCAGTCTGCTTATCATGCATTCACTCTTACTCCAGCTATGGTTGATGCGGAGTTATGGCATGCTCGCATGGGGCATGTAAATTTTGGTAGTCTTATGCTTATGCAACGACATAATATGTTTACAGATCTACCTCTCATGGAGAAGCCTCCAGATCACATTTGTGAAGGATGTATTTTGGGAAAATTGCACAGGTTTTCCTTCCCACGTGATCAGGCTCTAAGAGCAACTGCAAAGTTGCAACTTATACACAGTGATCTTTGTGGTCCCATGCAGACGAAGTCATTAGGTGGTTGCTTTTATTTTGCAACATTTATTGATGACTTCTCTCGTATATGCTGGGTCTATCCTTTGACACAGAAATCACAGGTATATGATGCATTTTTGGCCTTTGTAGCACTTGCTGAGACAGAGTCAGGATGCAAGGTGAAGACTCTCCGTTCTGACCAAGGGGGGGAATATATGTCACATATGCTGAATTCCTTTCTTGGGAGTAGAGGTATAAAACATCAGTATACTACTCCTTACACTCCACAGCAGAATGGGGTTGCAGAAAGGAAAAATCGGTCACTCATGGAGATGGCCAGATGTATGCTAAAGGCAAAAAGACTACCACATATCTTTTGGGTGGAAGCAGTAATGTGTGCTTGTCATATTTTGAATCGATGTCCCACAAAGGCATTGGTTTCTATTACTCCTTTTGAGGCTTGGCATGGCCGCAAGCCTTCTGTATCGCATTTTCGTATCTTTGGGTGTCTTGCATATGCACACATACCCAAAGAGTTAAGGAGGAAGCTGGATGATAAAGCCACAAAATGCATTTTTGTTGGGTATAGCCGTGAGAGCAAGGGCTACAGGTTATATGACCCACTATCCAGGAAGATATTCATCAGTCGGGATGTGATTTTTGATGAAAAATCAGAAATATCCATGGCTGGTTATGAGGCAAATCAGGCTGAAAATGATGTGTTTGAAGGTCTACTACCCATGGAGTTTCATTCCACAGTTGGTGATCCAACTCATGAGGGTACTGGACAGCCAGCAAATGATGTAGGTGGTGCAGAAATTCAGCAGCCAAATGAGCCAGAAGCTGAACCAAATATGGGACAGCAGGCACCACAGGTCAGACATATACCTAGATGGTATTTGAGGACATTACAGGACAGCCATTTAGAGGGTCCTCTTGCTGGTCGTACTCGTAGGGAGACAAGGACCAATGAACATGCACACATCATGGATTTGAATTTGGTTATGGAAGCCAGTTTACAGGATGATGATGAGCCTGATTCATTTGTGGATGCACGAGATAATGTGCATTGGAACAAAGCCATGCAGGATGAGATTGATTCTATTAAAAAGAATCAAACATGGGATTTGGTTGATCTGCCCAAAGACAAGAAAGCCATTGGTACTAAATGGGTCTATAAGTTGAAAAGACATGCAGATGGATCCATTGACAGGTACAAAGCCCGTCTAGTTGCAAAGGGCTATGCACAGAAGAAGGGCATTGATTATGAGGAGACATTTGCTCCTACATCCCGTATGTCGACACTTAGGTGTGTCATTGCATTGGCTGCACATCGTGGTTGGGTTGTTCACCAGTTGGACATAAAGACTGCATTCCTACATGGGGACCTCGAGGAGGAAGTTTATGTATTTCAGCCCATGGTATTTGCAGAACATGGTCATGAGGGGAAAGTTTGCAGGCTGAAAAAGGCCTTGTATGGTTTGAAACAAGCTCCACGAGCTTGGTACGCAAAAATAGATGCTTTTCTACTCACTCAGGGATTTGTGAACAGTCCATCAGAGGCCACTCTGTATGTAAAGAAAGAAGACACAGATCTGCTGGTCATCAGTCTTTATGTGGATGATCTCTTGCTCATGGGATCAAATGATGACAAAATTGCAGCTTTTAAGGAGATACTGCAACAGACATTTGACATGTCTGACTTGGGCCTTGTACATTACTATTTGGGCATACAGTTTGTGCAGGATAACAGAGGCATTGGGTTGTTGCAATCACGTTATGTTGCTAAACTTCTGGAGAAGTTTAAATTTCAGGATTGCAAGCCTATTAGTACTCCTATGGAGCCTGGGATGAAACTGTCACTACAAGATGATAGTGTTTCCTTTGATGCCACTACATATGCTCAGGCTGTTGGGTGCCTCATTTACTTGTGTAATACAAGGCCAGATATTCAGTATGCAGTCTCTCAGTTGAGCAGATTCATGCACAGCCCACGGTTGTCACATTGGCAAGCTGTGAAGCGTGTATTCCGTTATTTGCAGGGTACCTCGTCTCTTGGTTTGCTTTATCCTGAGGGGGGTGACATGCAGTTACATGCTTACAGTGATTCAGATTGGGCTAGTGACTTTGATACCAGACATTCCACTAGTGGAAATTGTTTCTTCCTTGGCGCTTCATGCATTTCTTGGCTAAGCAAGAAACAGACCACAGTGGCCACTTCGTCTTGTGAGGCAGAGTACAGAGCAGCCTACACTACTACTGTTGAGTGTGTTTGGCGCTGCGTCGTCTCATGACTGATATGGATATTTCAGTGGAGGAGCCTACACCTATCTATACTAATAGTCAGAGTGCCATTGCTGTGGCCAGGAATCCTGTGTTTCATGCTCGCACGAAACACATTGAGATTCACTATCATTTTGTTCGGGAGAGACTCCAGGCAAGAGATATCAGTCTGATCAACTGTCCTACAGATCAGAATGTGGCAGACATCTTCAGCAAGGCATTACCACGTCCGAAATTTGAAGCATTCCGCAATGCTTTGAATTTGTTTCCTTTTGGTGGATGATATACAGTGATCACATATCACTCCAGGGGGGTTTGTTGGGTTTTATGCTGTGTATGCACCCACAGAGGAGTGCTAGTGATCATCAGTAGATTACTGGGGAACTTTTTACTTCAGTTAGTGGAGGTTTTTTCCCCCAGTTTAGGTCAGTTTCACTTATATGCAGTTTATAAGTGTTTTGGTCCACCCGGCACATTTATGGCCGGACATGTGAACACTTATCTTTTAGGGTCACTATCATGTGGCTATTGTACTTCACTTTTCTAATCTGATGAAGCATACTGGAAGTCGTGTTCACTCCTCTCTCTTGGTTTCCACGCCTGATTGCCTTCTGTAAACCCTAACCCTAATCCTTGAGTGCCTTCAGGGTCATCATCATGATCATGAGAAATGGCATGCTCATCCTCATTATCATGATGAGGATCTCTTGTTTCTTGATCATCGATCATAACATCTTCATTGGCATGTTCAACGTCATCTTCATTGTAGCCTGCTACATCCTCCATATGCTCCATATCAGTGAATGTTTGTACATCACTTTGAAACATGGTGCATCAGGGATGACGTACCACCATTTAGTGTCATGCACCATTGGCTGATAGATAGCCTACTCAAATATACATACTGTAATTAATTAGCATATCAAAAGTCAAGGGGTACATGAGCTTAGATATATATGTACATAAAACACATTGATAAAAAAATAATGCATACCTTCTCACATTGTTGTGGCAATATGAGCCTATCTTTCTTTGTTTGCCACCAAAACTTTGTAGAGTCAATAGTTATATAGCCACTTACATGGCATTTTCTCGTTGCATTAGGCCCTTTTTCCACCACGTTCATTTGCCATTTAACATCGAAAACATACACAAAGAGGCGACGAAAGTCAAGCCTAAATATGTCTTGGATTGTGCCACAATAATCATCCACTTTTCCATTAGCTCCCTCAAAGCTACTAATGACACTGCAATCTTGTGTATTCCTCTTATCATTAATTCTTTGTGTTTAAAAACGCTTTCCTTCACACCATATAGCATTGAACATAGTGCACTGGACCAAAATAGAATCAATATTTGTGTAAGCAATGTGAATAAATATTAAAAGCAAATCACTTACAACTAATGTAAAACGTTAGTTCTATGTACCTTTAATATCCATCCTCACGCATACTCCCATTCTTCCACTATGATATGCAACCCCTTGTCTCTCTCTGCTCTCTCCATTTCCTCATGCAATCAATCAACATGGATATCATTTGGAAGTGTTGCTAGATTCTTAGGGTATGCCTTACGAGAACCATGTTGCCTCCGAAAAAGAGCTCCTTCTACTTGCCTTCTTGTCTTTGCATCCTCATATCTTGTAACCCATCTGCTCATCACATCACTACTAAGGATGCAAGTGAAATTGAGATCGTCAATCAATGCTTTGTCAATTACTTTACTATGTTCTTTTCCTTGAGGCACAATAGAGGTCATCCTCAAGTCTTCTTCATTGCTCCATAGTCGCGGCAAAGAGTCGTCCACTTGACCAAGAAATTTTGAAATATATACAATAGATTCTTGTATCAACCAACCCTCGGCCATGCTTCCTTTGGGCCTTGCACTTTGTCTCACAAAGTCTTTTAAGGTCTTCATGAAGCGCTCTAGAAAGAACATCCAACGTGCATATGCCACATTCTTGAAGATGTGCATGGGATCAAGAAGATGGTTGATCTTAAGATGGATCCAATATGGTAGCCTGAAAAAAATGGAGTACCTACACAAGAGATGCCGAACAAGATTACTCTATGTGATCTTTAATCCAATTAGAGACTACACAAAACAAGATTGAAAAACATTACTGTACTTGTTCATGCCATTTAGATAGACTCCCAAATGTGCTTCCAATCTTTTGCACAAAATATTTGTGGAGGAATGTTACTGTTACTAGCAACATATTTAGGATGATCTGATGGGAGAAATTGATGATGATTATCAAATACGATCTTACATAAATCGTCAGCATACTCATGTGCTAATAATGTAAAGAATGAGGGAGAGAGGTAGGAGACTCGAGTGCAGCTTTCTTCACAACACACAAAAGAGAGAGGACACAAGGTTGGATACTGAAGCCTATCTTCACTTTAGCACACAACAACAGTACAATGAAAGATGGGTAACACTATATGTGTAACCCTAAATGATAGTCACCCACCCAGGATATACATCAAGGTAGAGCTTGATATCTCAACACTCCCCCTCAAGCTCAAATCCATCTCGAGTACACCAAGTAAGCTCCTAAATCTGCGAAGCTTCTCTGTACCCAAGGCCTTCGTGAAGATGTCAGCCACCTGCTCCTCAGTGCTGACATATACTAGATCAACCTCTCCAGCTGGAACCTTCTCTCTCACAAAGTGGTAATGCACCTCAATGTGCTTTGTTCTAGCATGATAAACTGGGTTATTAGCAAGCATAATACTGCTAATGTTGTCACAATAAATGACAACTGCATCATGTACTGACTGGCCCAAATCAACAAGTAGCTTCTGTAACCAAGCTACCTCACATGCAGCCATAGCTGCACCCCTGTACTCAGCCTCTGTGCTCAATAAGGCAACTGTCGAGGCTATTTCTTACTGCTCCAACTGATGGCAGCACTCCCAAGGGAAAACATAAATCCACTAGTAGATCTCCTATCGGAGATACTACCAGCCCAATCAGCATCTGTGTACCCATGTACCTGTATCGGCGGACACCCAGCCTCATAAAAAAGTCCATACTGTAAAGTGGACTTTACATATCTCAATATGCGCCTAGCCGCATCCAAATGTGGCTTCCTCAGCGCCTGCATAAACTGACTCACCAGTCCAACAGCATAGCTCAAATCTGGCCTGGTGATAGTCATGTATATCAGACTCCCAACTATGCGTCTATATACAATGACATCTTCAAGAAGCTCTTCTTTTTCTGCACTGAGCTTCACATTCTGCTCCAATGGAACAGAGATGGGCTTACAACTTGTCATCCCATACCTAGACAGCATATCCAAACCATACTGCCTCTGCAACAACCATATCCCTCTAGGGGACCTAATAACTTCAATGCCCAGAAAGTAATGCAACTCTCCCAAATCCTTCATTTCAAATTTCTGCTTCAAAGCAGCTTCACATCATCAATGTCCACGTCACTGTCACCCGTAACAATCAAGTCATCCACATAGATGACTACCAACACAATCCCTCTATCTGTTCTTTTCACATAAAGTGAAAAATTTGCATTAGAAATCTGAAATCCAATGGTAACAAGATACTGGCCTATCTTGTCTGACCATGCTCTGGGCGCCTGTTTTAAGCCATACAAGGCTTTGCGCAACCTGCAAACAAAATGGGACTGTGCATCATCTTGATAACCTTCTGGCTGCATCATATAGACCTCTTCTTGCAAATCACCATACAAGAAGGCATTCTTTACATCCATTTGATGCAAAGAGATCTTGGAAAGTTATGCATTGTCTACATCAACACTGCTTTCAAGTCGAAGTGTCGAGAGGAGGGAGGCCTACTAACATCCACCACCACAACACCTCTCCATACTTTCTCCAACTCATCAATCAACGATTCAAGGTAAACATCCATGTGCTTTACTTTATGTTTCCTTGGAATTAGAAGAAGGGATAACATAAGATGTCCCTTCTTGATTGCCATTGATGGTGGAAGGTTGTAATTCACCAACACAACTAGCCACATGCTGTATGTGATGCTTTTAAAACCAAATGGATTCACTCCATCCATACCTAGGCCAAGTCTCAAGTTTCTGGGCTCTATTTTAAAGCTGGGCCACTCATCTTCAATATGCTTCCAAGTAGGCGTGTCTGTGGGAATTCTCTACATTCCATCATCTAATCGATTTGAGGAATGCCATGACATGAGCTCAGCTATGGATTTGAACTTGAACATGTGTTTGATGCAATGAATTATAGGAAAGTGTCGCAAGACTTTACGAGGTACATCAAAACTCTTCACATCTATTCTATACCTTGCTTCACCACAAGTGGGACAATGTCAAGCCTCCTTATGTGTACCACGAAAGAGAATGCAATCATTGACGCATGCATGTATGCGATCATAATCCAATCCTCCAAGAGATATCACATAGTGCCTCGCTATGTCTCTTGAGGTGGGTGGTCTATTCCCCTTTGGAAGCATGTTTGATAATAGCTTGCATTCCATATCATCAATTAACGATTAAAACATATTGAGCTTTATTCATTGCAAAACCCTTAACCACTAATTTAAATTAGAATGCTTACTTCAATAATGCGTCAAAACTTGCATTGATTCATCCATAAATTGTCTGTAGATTGAGTAGTTCAAATGAAGCACGTAAAATAGAGAATGTGTACCCTTCAAATGCCGGTGTCGAGATGAAGCCTTGTAAAGATGCTCTTGTTCCATGTCATCGTCGTCCATACCTTTGGGATCATCCCTAAAAAGATGCAGCACCATATCATCGAACACTTCTCTTCCACAACTTTGTGGGATGTAATGAGATTAGTGTGCTAGCATACACCTATTTGACAAGCAAAATTCAGTAGAAGTAGTGTTGATGTGGCCTCTATCTCATGCTAGGAATAAATATAGCACTTGTACTAAACAAGCCCTTAACAATCAATACAATAGTTAAACCTTCTATGTCAAAAGCTAGCCTAGGCACCCTCCTTGTAATCCATGTCATGTCATGATGATGTCTTTGCATGAGAGACACTAGTCCCTCCAAAATAGTAAGGTCTTGTGAAAGTAGGATCTAAAGGAGTTGTATGCACAAAGGAGATGTAAAAGTAGTGCATACAAGAATAATTAATATGATTTATGTATATGTTTGTAAATATTATGGGAGGCCACGTATGATAGGATCGGTGGGTGAGGAGGATGGATTCCACGCTATGCTTTTTTTTAACGTGAGAGTGGAATCAAATTTATATGCTATGGTTTTTTTTGTATGCAGTCATGGATCCAAGTTCTTCACCCAATCCATTTGCGTATGACACTTGGATAGCGGAGATGCTAGATCATTTTGGGCACCACCCTGGCCCAATAGAGCTGACAGAGTATATGTATGCTCATCCCCCTCCTAGATTCCTTGGTATAGTTCTTCCCTCTGAGTACCAATCTCACTCCACTGCCATCTGTGCTTGCGAGTCCAGTGAGATGGCATGCTTCTCCTCTCCCATGTCCATCGAGGAGACATACCCCTTCCCAAACACACTCATGCACCCCCTCCCAGGCACCGTCATGTTAGGACTCATAGCCACCATCACGTACTCCCTCACAGCCACCGTCACGCTCAGTGTCATGTCCGTAGTCATGTGCACAATTTCCCAGTCGTTACTCTACCCACAATACAGAGCAGAGCAGACGCCACAGTAGGAAGAGTGGGAGTGGAGGATGTAGTGGGTGCTTTGGTGGTAGGGCATGACAGTGAGGATGAGGAGGACGTGAGAGAGGTGGAGGCAAAAATATACTATGATGTGATAGATAGGGGCAGGATAGTGATGGATGCGAGGGGGAAAGAGGTAATGGAGTTCATGCATGGGATAGTGTCAAATTTGTACAGAAATTCTTTTATGAAATCTAAAGATCAAAGTAGCCGATTAGTTGGGGAGGTGATAGATGTTGTACATAGTCGGTACCCCAATCCCCCACATGCGACATTCTCATATGTATGGGGAAGGATGCAAATAAGGGAGATCTTAAGTAATAAAAGATCTCACCTAAGTAAGAAACTTGCATATGATGATTGGGCAAATTAAGAGGCGGGTGGCTATCCCATGGAGAAACTTGCCATTGCCCACAAACGCGAGTGGAAGGAGGCAAAGAAATGAGCAGAGGGTGGTGTGAGGAGCAAGCAACATGTGGAGGCATGACGGATCCAGATGGAGACCATTGGATTTTCACATTTTGGATCTGGAGGCATCGAGTCATGGGAGGGAGAGTTTGTAAGTAACTTGTCACCTTATTTGATTTTTTACTTAATTCATTGATTGTATGATTGTTTTAATCTTACAAATTATGTTGATTATGTTACAGTGACGGGTTATGGGGAGGAGGCCCACAGTCCACGAGACTGCGTATGCTTGTCAACATAGCAAATGTGACACGTGGGTCCTCTTCAGAAGATAGAGACATATTATGGATGCACAGTTTGAGATGGCCATGAGACTGTACGGTCGATAGGTACTTGAAAACTCTAAACAAATGATTTAGGTTTATTAAATTTTGAATTACATATAGATATACTTATATATGATATCTTACTTGAACACGCACAAGCTGCTACACCTACTAATGCTCCTGCCATTGAAGATCCACTCGCCTTCGCCACCGCTTCTTCTGCTCATGTTCTTGCTCGTGCTCTTGCTCCTACTCTGCACTACTCATCCGACATGTACACCGATGTGAGCACATTTGATACTAGAGGGAGTGGCTCGTCATCATTTGAGTCTGAGTAGCACTCAAACTTATAGTATCACATCCGTATGGAGGATGTGATTGTATGTATATTTTTGTAATTGAAGCCATGGGCTTTTAAGACAAACCAATTCGATTTTGTATATATTTGTTTATAATTGAAGCCACATGCTATTTCGACATATGGACTCCTTTGTATATATGTTTTTGCATAATGAAAGCCATAGGTTTATTTCATCACACATAAAATTTTGATAGTATTGCATACATGTCTATGTTGAATCGTGTATTGATAATGTTTGCATTCATGTTGTTCTTGATTTGTGTCTTGACAATGCACAAAATGTTCTCTGTGGGATGGTGCCATGCACCCCAAAAAAAACCAAAGAGTGCTATTGGGTGCTAGAATGCTGGAATAGCATTCAGGCACCAAATAGCACTCTCTAGATTTTTTAATTTTGCTCTTTGTTTGCGTGCATATGCACGTAAAGTTTATCAAAATGTGTGTATATGCACGGAAGCTCTATTAAGGACCCATGTATTGGCACAGCAAGACTGGTAAAATGTGTGTATAGACCCGTGTATCAATGCATTTGTTGGGACTCATACACGCGCTTTTACATGCACATCTGTTTGGCTGCGCTTACACATGCACTGATACATAAGCCCACTACTTTTTTTTCACGAGTCATTTTCTGTGGCTAGTAGTGCGGGTATGAGCCCGATCTCTTATAGTGCTACTGCAAGGTGGGACAAGGGGATCAATCGAAGATGGTAGGGTGGAGGGTGGAATGGAGGTGGCAAGGCGAAGGGGGGAGGGGAAAGGGGTAGGGTGGAGGGGGAAGAGGTAGAGGGCACAATGTCGGTGCCAAGGGGGAGGGGGAAGTAGGAGGTATGGTGGAGGGGGAAGAGGTAGCGGTGAGAAGGGAGGCCAAGGGGGCGTTGGGTAGGGGATAGGCCAAGAAAATGGAAGGGGAAACGATGGAGATGGGAGTGGGGGTGGGGGTGGTGGTGGAGATGGGAGTGGGAGTGGGGGTGGGGGTGGTGGTGGAGATGGGATTGTGGAGGGATGGAGCTGCATCGGTGGGGAGCTCTAGCTCTAGAGGATCTCTTACGCTTGCTAGCCTTTTGCTTGTGATCCTCGTATACAAGATTTGGGGGGGGATCCTACTCCTTTCATGTCTACTAGCTCTACGGCTTTGCGAACCCATTCTCAATGAAGAAGTAACAAGGATATGGCAATGTAATGGAGAGGCTTCAACTAAGAATGATGATGTGGACAAAAAGTGTGGTGTCTCATAGAGAGGACACTAGATTGCTGTTGACTAGTATTGGTGGGGATGATGATCAAATTGAAAATGATTGGTTGTTGAAATTTAAATGGATATTGTTTTAAAACTAATTTTTTGGGCTAATTAAAATTTGTTGATGTAAAACAAGCTATATATGATGGAATCCACCAGTGGTAATTTTCATTACTTTTTAATCCTAATTTACATTTTTATTTACATTGCCATATCCTATGTACCTATCCTAATGTTGTATTAATAAATGGTATTGAAAAATAGACTATGTGATAAACCATGCTGATTTGAATAATTAGAATTCAAATGATACGCATTGGAATGACATGCATATTTCATTCCACCACGCATGCTGGTGATGCAAGTCGCCATGCTGATGTGGCACACATGGATATTAGGATGTGTCATCTTGTGGCTGATGTGGCACCAATCAAGGTGATGATGATGTGGCAAAGATGAGGCTCCTCCATGAGGTGGCAGTGTGAGGTGGTGATGTGTCATGACATGGCTCCAAGCAATTCTTTGATGTGGCATAATGAGGTGGCTAATGTGGCACCTCGTGTGGCAATGTGAGGTGGCAGAGAGTGATGTGGGTTATCAATAATGACATGGCACAATGCAAGTTGGTGAGGTGGCATGCTGACGATGCATAATTGATGACTTGTGCATGACTGGGCCTTCCACATGGGCAGTATGTACACATCATAGGCTTGCCACTAGGATCGGTGATGCCCCTAGCCTACCTTTTTGAGCCTGGTACCAAGTATACCTAGACTTGGTATTTGGCTAGGGTGGCCCTTTCCCCTTCACTAAAGGGGGGTTTCACTTGTGGAGGCCATAATTGACCCTTACCTTACTCAAATTTAACCAAATTTTTTTCCTATCATTCATCACATGGAGGAATAACACTAATGTGATTTTTGGCATGTTTGGTGATGTGCACGGTTTTTTACATTTATTCCTTATATTCTTTATTGCTCCTCTTGCAATTAAAAGTAAAAATTAATTTCCCATCTCTCTAAATCTAACCATTGGATTTGGGATTTCATGATTGAACCACACAATCTTATGTGTCTATTATCCTTCCACTAGATTGGATTTGATTAATTCATCCAAACACTAATAGAATGTGGTGTGCTACTAAAATGTACCTCTTTTAGGACTTTATTTATTGAAAATAATTAATTTGAATTACATAAGTAGGTGTGCAATGATCTCATGGCATTTGGGTGATAGAATGGTAGATTTTGGGAGCAAAACATGGTTTCGGTTAATAGGTATGGGTATGGGGAAGGTTTGAGAGTGTTTCCAAGCAATTTTGAGAGTTTTACAAAACTTCCATTTGTTGGTGAGATGGCATATGTGGGACACTTTTTGGGAGAGAGGGAGGCCATGTCTTGAGAAATGGGAAGTCCACTTTTGGGGGGAGCATGGGGGCCCCATCTCTTACAAAGTGAAACTTTTAGGAGGCTTTGATCCACCACTTGTACCTAGTTATATGCACCTTGTAAGAGGATAGGGACCCATCCTAGGCTTGCTTAGTCCCTAACCCATTTCCTTAATCTCAAAGTTCCAAGGCCCTTTTTGAGTCCAAATTTCCCCTACTGACATATGGGATATTGAGAGTTCTTGAAAATTGTGTGGCATGGAGGCACATAGGTGATTGTCGGCCCAAGTTTGCCAAGGAACCACAAAATCTACATATGGGGCTTGCATTGGATGCGTGAATTCATTTGGGTTACGCTCCACATCTTGGTCCACGTGGCCAATTGTATTGGTGAATTATAATATCCCCCCATGGATGATATCAAAGAAGGGGCACCTCAATGTTTCCCTTCTTATATCAAGCAAGTACAAGAAGGCAAAGAATATGACTGTTTACATCGTTTCATTTTTAGAGGAGCTTTGTATCTTGTGGGATGGTATTCACATATTTGACATATCCAAAGGACTGCTGCGTGGTTATGAGGCCACAATTAGGTAGATTGCATAATTTTGCACCCCAACTAGACTTATGCATTGCTTGAAGAGGGATTTCACATGAGACAACAAGCTTAGTAGGTAAAGTCACATGGTTGGCATAAGTTCCTTCAAATATGCGTTTCAATTGTCTAATGGTTTTGCATGGTGAAAGGGTTGTGTTTCATTTTCACAACATGCAAATTAAATTGGATTGAATGTGAGTGAATAATCACGATACTCTTGATATGTTGTACTCGTAGTTCATTATTCCCATTTTCATGAAAGGCTATCCTACAAAGGACATTCAACAATCCACTTATAAAGTTAATGGTGTTGTGAGCTATTACATGTGAACTATTTTTTAATTTCACATGCTCTTCATATGTTCCCTACATGTGCTGGAGTGGCGAGGCCATAATTAGACATGTGAATGGTTATACTTCTCTTTCTTTCAAAAAAGGATGGATCTCTTAAAATTATATTTCAATATCAAGCATTGAGCAAGCCATGCTAGATTCCATTGAGGTGGTACGCTTGCTTCAAAAGCACTTTCCCTCAATCATGTTGACAATCCAAGTGCATTTGCTTGTGCACAATGGACAAAATTGCCATTGCAAGAATGGTTCATATCCATTGGATATTCTTCCTTGAGAGTTTCATGAAAACCTTGAAGGGTTTTGTAAGGCAAAAAGTAGGGCTGGAGGACATCATGGCAAAGGGATGGGTGGTGCATGAGGCATTGGTATATATCACAGAGTTTCTAGCACGCACCGATTGTGATATTCCCCTTCTTTGGGGACATGACAAGGAGGATCCTCAAATAGTAGGTGATGTGGGCCAAGAAAGGGACTTGTCTGCAAGATGAATGAGGCATTCAAGGAGAAGATCAACCAATTTGTATAATCAATAATGATGACATGCAAAGGTGGATCATGAAATACAAAGAAGCAAAGAGACAAAGAATAGATGCAAGAGCTATTTTTGAAGGAGCCATAGGATGTAGCCATATCTGGCAGATCTTGCTCTTCTCCTAAAGCACATGGACTTTATTGGCTACAATATGCACTTCATGAAACCAAAATAAATGGAGAGACAATAAGCAATTGCGAATGGGAGATGGCACTAGGATGCGATTGGCACGTAAGCTACTTTCTCCACATCAAGTCTTTCTAATCATATTAATATGCCCACATTTTATATTTCATTTGTTTTATTCTCAATAAATCATTTTGGCAGTAGAAAAATTTCAATGCACTATGGTTATTTGGGTGACACTTTCATGTGAAATGCTAAGGGGACCACCTTTGACTGTTGCGGTGTCAAGGAAAACTTTTTGCAAGATAGTAGAGTAAGCACACTCCAAGCACATTAGATGTCAATCTGGTGTCTTCACAATTGGGACTATTCAAGACATCTTGGAAGTTAGTTTTAGAAGGTTCTCTATTTTTCGGTATGTCACCATCGAATAACAATTGTATGACAACTACCTGTGTGTGTGATAGTTTTGTCATAGATAGATCATCACATATATAGGGGTTCTAGTTTAGACTACAAACCTTGTACTCTAGTGTGGGTATAGCCCTCATTCATGTATAGTTGTTGTGTGGATTTTTCAAGTAACAAAAAAGATAGCTTCAGCTTCCACCTCGTGCATCTGCCCTCTTGTGTTCTTGTGAAGATAATTGCAAGCAATACTCCTGCCTCTCTCCCACTTTCTTTTCATGTGTTAGTCCACACACTTGAGGATGTTGATTGGATGAAGAGATACAAAAATTAGACATTATTCGATACCATTAGTGTATGAGAGGAGACAAAAGTAAGGAAAGAAAAAGGAGATGCATGAAAGCATGGGGCCTGAATCATAGAACACTTGTCTCCTCATGGACCATTTAAAAAATACTTGAAAACAATTTTTCTTTGAAGAATACACATGTAAAATTTGAAAATTCTTATTGGTTCCTTGAGATTTCCCAGACCTATGCAAAAGAAAATGCAAGATCAATGCTTGTGCAACATGCACAAGTATTGTTAGTTAATAGAAAGAACATCCAGTAAGTCTGTTTAGTGTTTCACGTTGCTTAGTAGGTGATTGTTGTTATCCCTTTGTCACAAATATGTTACCAAATTGAAAGAGTAATTTCATGTACTATAAGTTTGGAAAAGAAGAATACATTTATTTCAGTATTTTGGATACTTCAATAGGTGGTATATTTCACATGTGCAAATACATGTAGCGAAAAGAAAAACATTACTTTTTTATTGAACACCTTTTCCATATTACAACAACTATAAAGGTCATGATTCTATGCACGTAGAAACTCAAATTTTTTTGAGTAGAATGTGAACTTTCCATTATTTGGTTCTCCATAGAGCATGAACCAAGACCACATATGGAAGAATTTTCTCACACAAAACGGATGACAAGTTGCCTGAGCCTTTCTATCAAAGGCATCAATCTTAACTCTCAATACAGTCATAAACCATGTTGTGGTTGCGTAAGAAGGTGGAAAAAATCAGAGAATCCAAATTTAAGAAAGCAAGAGGGATATGCACGCTAACACTTGGAGAACACTTGTCTTTTCATAGCCCATTCTAGAAACTCCTTGAAAATAGTTGTTTCCAAAGACAACGCATATATTGTGAAAACTTTTGTTCCTATCTTGAGATTTCCTAGGCATATGAGAAACATGATTCATGATCATTTCATGCACAAATAGGTATGATTGGTGCTAGAAGGCTAAAGAAGAGAATGTAGTTCATTTTTATGTTCAATGGTTTGCATTTTTCAATATGCGGTTTATTTCTATATGCATAGATGCACTCTCAAATCGAAAGGTTCATTCACATATTGAAAGTTGTGAAGAGAAGAACATGAGATTTTTAGTTGACACATGGCTCATATTCAAGCGACTTTGAAGTTGATTACAATGCTTTTGAAACCATGAATAAATGGCCACTAGTGAATTCTGCCTCCTCGTTCACAAAGGGAGGTGAAGTGATGGAGAATGTTATCTTCTATATCAGAAGACATTTTGTGTGAGATCCCTGTTCCCACCGAGCAACGAATTCAGGATACTGGCAGCGGAAGTAGCACTTCTCGCGCGGGAAAGGGGTCCCACATTCGGGGCCTCGTCCACGGATATCCGGACAAAAGACTAATCCGTCGGTTTTTCCAAAACCAGACCCGGAAAAACTTCCCTTATCCGGAAAGCATGGGCGATTCCACCAGGATAATTTTTACTCTAACGTAGTCAAAACCCTTACTGATCAAACAGATCCGACTGCATCTATAAAGATACTTGGTCAGATCAAGGAAGAAACTTGCACTTGGATCATTGGGATCAACGCTTTTTTCCCCACCAAGGAGGCACAGCCGTTGATTCCTATCCATAGAACAATTACTATCCGGGATTTACTTTATCTATCGTAATAACAGAAATTGAGTCTCGATTTACGGATCCATCAGTCCAGCCTAACCCCATCCGATCCCATGGGTTAGCCAACCGCCCAACCACTGTAGTGATGGGATCCAATTTGGAATTTGGTTAGGTTTTGTCCCGGGTACCAAGGAAAAGAGTTCCAAGGCCCCCTAGCCGGAATTTCATGCAAACATAAAACTAGCCACACCACTTACACACCCAATATGAAAATTGCCTTTTTTCTTAGCATCAGCTAACTTTAAAACAATCCTTTAATGAAACCATAGTACCACTGATCACAATCTTCCAATTTATCCAGTTGATTCATAATTTCCCATCATTCCTTCATCAGAGTATCTATGGCATCATTGGCAACTAGAACGCTCACCACCTGTCCACACAGGGGCCGTTTCAATAGTTCCTAGCCCATAATACTCAACAATATAATCACTTATCAAGATGGACTCTCGTTGAAGATCAGCAAGATCAACCAACAGATCCATATAAAAGAGCCATGGACTCATCCGTTGAGGACCAGCAAGGTCAGTCAACCAGATCCATGCCCGGTTCCAGAAAACAACTCTTACTCCTTGTTCCAATATCTTCCTCGACGCACGCGTGGGTATCCTGGGCGACCCAGAGCCCGAGCACCGTATGGTCAGCACCCTCTAGGATCCTTCGCAGGTGACCTAGCGCTTCACTCATAGGCCGCTTCCTTGGTCCCTCATCCACCGTACCGGAAGCTCACCATTTAAATCGAACCGAGGCTGGTCAAGACCTCGGTCGACCTTGCTACGCGAGACGTCCTCCATTGACTCTCCGTCAGCAGTTGCAACTTTAACAGTTAGGTCTTCATGACCTTAATCCACAAGATGGTCAAAATGCTTCTCCAGCATTCTTGACATAAAACAGTCATTTACAAACAGTCACAAAATACAGTTTCTAAATCGAACTCTCGTCTTTCCACATTATCCCTCCTTAGTCCACATTACTTATTCCACATTCCATTCAATGTGTACTCATTCTCATCCATTTCCTCATATCGACGACACATTAATTCACATACATTTTCACATTCACATCCATACATCCACATTTACATGCATACATCCATTTTCACATCCTCATTTATACATCCACATCCCATATCCACATTCATACATACATCCACATCCACATTCCACATTCACATCTATACATCCACATCTACATCCATATACATACATACATCCACATCCACATTCCCATTCACATCTATACATTCACATCTACATCCACATACATACATACATCCACATCCACATTCCCATTCACATCTATACATCCACATCTACATCCACATTCACATCTATGCATATACATCTTCATGCATACATCCATTTTCACATTCATACATCCACTTTCACATTCATACATCCATACTCCCATCTCCACATCCACACATCCACATACATACATCCATTTCCACATTCCCATTCATGTAACCCCATATGTCTTCACATCTAATCTTTTACATCACATCCATTCTCGCCCTATCACAACCCATATACATCCTATTCTATCACATACACTTCTTACCTCATCCCATACACATCTTATCACATCCTATCACTTTCCATACGCATCTTATCAATTCTTATCACATCTCATACACCTCTTATCACATCTTATCACATTTCATATCTTTAAAAAAAAAAAAGAGAATTCTTATATTTGATATAAGATTTCTCTACACATTTATTTATACATAAATTCCATTTAAGGAGACTAACACTTTCGAAATTAAAATCAATCTTTTATGCATCTTCTTATGCATAAATTCAGTTTGGTAGGAAATTACACTTTTAGAATAAAAGAATTTCTCTTATGCATCTAAGTTAAGCATAAAATCCATTTATGAGAAAAATCACACTTTTAGTATAAAAAGAATATCTTTTATGCATACCTATATGCATGAAATCCAATATGATAAAAGTAACACTCTTTCAATAAAATAATCAACTTTTATGCATACCTCTATGCATGAAATTCAATTATGATATAAGTCACACTTTTATAATAAAATAATCAACTCTTATGCATACTTCTATGCATGAAAATTAAAAATGATAAAAGTAACACTTTTGATATAAAAATTTATCATTATGCATACTCTTATGCATGAAAATAGAAATGATAAAAGTAACACTTTTGATATAAAAATTTATCATTATGTATATTCCTATGCATGAAAATAAAAATGATAAAAGTAACACTTTTGATATAAAAATTTATCATTATGCATATTCCTATGCATGAAAATAAAAATGATAAAAGTAACACTTTTGATATAAAAATTTATCATTATGCATACTCTTATGCATGAAAATAAAAATGATAAAAGTAACACTTTTGATATAAAAATTTATCATTATGCATATTCCTATGCATGAAAATAAAAATGATAAAAGTAACACTTGATATAAAAATTTATCATTATGCATACTCTTATACATGAAAATAGAAATGATAAAAGTAACACTTTTGATATAAAAATTTATCATTATGCATATTCCTATGCATGAAAATAAAAATGATAAAAGTAACACTTTTGATATAAAAATTTATCATTATGCATACTCTTATGCATGAAATAAAAATGGTAAAAATAACACTTTTGATATAAAAACTTATCCTTTATGCATGATATTAAAATTCAATTTCTCCATGATTGTAATAAAATTCTTTCAATTCATCTAGGATGATAATTCCTAGAATATGGTAGGAAGTCCTCTTTTTATGCTTTGAATGAGATTATTTTATGCATAATTTTTATAAAAATTTTGCCATAGCTCCGCTGCTATGACTGATAAATCTCAATTTTTCTAAGGGATAATGCTTATCATTAAGGAAATAATTAAAATAATCTCTAATTGGATTATTAATCCATAATGGATTGAATCATTAATATACATAAACTAAAAGCATAGAAAAAAGCCATTAATTTGGCCTCAAGCATAGCTTAATCTTGGGTTAAGGAAAAGCTTTATGAAAAGCTTGATTTGGATTGAGAATGGGTCATGAGTATGACCATTTCTTGAGTGAGAGAGAGAATTTACATAAAAATCATTAGAATTTAAACATAAATGAAAATTAACTTCAAAGCATTATGTAACTCTTCACTACTATTCAAACTTCAATAGCATTTAAAAAAAAAAACCATACCAATTAAACTTCTCAAGCTTGAGAGGGGTTGAGAAGAGAGAAACATTGAGAAATTATAGAAAGATCAATATTCACTAATTACCTTACAACTTGCTTGATTCTTTGTTCACGGTAGAGGCCCCCAACCAATCAATTGGTTAAGTATGTTGATGGAGCCACTAATGGGGATTGAAGAAAGAGGGAAGCTCCAAAAACTAGTGAATTATTAAATGAATTCACAGTTCTTGGCTTAGGTGGAGTAGAGTAACGATGCATAAACACTATCTATTTTTCAACAAGGGGGAGGCTTCTATTTATAGGAAAAATTGAGCTCCTAACCAAACAAACTGATTCTAGAATTTTCTAAATCAGTTTGGTCAATAATTGACCATTTTTAGGTCAGTTAAGCTAACTTTTTGGAACTAGACTTAAATGAGGAGAGAGGAGAGATGAAATATCTCAATTTTTATGAGTTTAAAACTCATTCAAGCATGTGAAATATGCACCTCCTTTAAAGAACTCTCTTTCCTTACATATGTGTCATAATGGAATCATTTTAATATTGCTCATAGTTTTTTTACTAATAAACCTTGTACATTTTCAACTCTTCATCTTATGTGAAATATGCACATCCTTTAAAGAACTCCCCTTCCTTACATATGTGTCATAATGGAATCATTTTAATATTGCTCATAGTTTTTTTACTAATAAACCTTGTACATTTTTAACTCTTCATCTTATGTGAAATATGCACATCCTTTAAAGAACTCCCCTTCCTTACATATGTGTCATAATGGAATCATTTTAATATTGCTCATAGTTTTTTACTAATAAACCTTGTACATTTTCAACTCTCCATCTTATGTGAGCATTTAAGGGACTCCCCTTCCTTACATATGTGTCATAATAAAATCATTATTCCCAAAATATCTCATATTTTTAATATTGCTCATAGTTTTTTTACTAATAAACCTTGTACATTTTCAACTCTTCACCTTATGTGAGCATTTACTCATTTTTGGGTATCTTCTTTTTTACAAATTGGATTTATCTACTCCCTACACATGGATTGATGCTATTGGCCCATAGGAACCTTAATTGGACCATAGTCTAAAGATTTCTGAAAATCTAGACCCTTAGACTAAGGTTCTTTATACCTATTTCCAATTAATTCCAATTGCACATTGGAAAATTCTTTTTGAATTTCTGTTTCAGGGGAACTCATCTGAATTATAAGAGATATTTTTCTATCCAAAAATATTCAAAATCTGAATATTCTCTCTCTAGAATATTTTCTCTCTCTAGGCTAAAATAGTTAGAAACAAGGTCTTTATATTTCTGAAGAGGGGTTGATTACAGGGGAAGATACTAGACATCAAAAAGGGGTTGGGAGAGGAATCTTACATTCTACCCCACTTAAAAAACGCGAGATGTCCTCATCTCGCAGGTGGAGTATGATTTCTTTTATCACATCTTCTTCTTCTTCAATCACATTCAACTTTACGCCTTGGAAGTGGACGGTCGATTTTTCTCTGGTATTCTGCTGGAGTATGGATGACTTGAGAACTGTCTGTTAAGTCCTTGGTTTTTCAATTGCAGTAAAGATCTGCCCTTCTTTCCTCTTCTACTTCTTCTGAAATTGTGACTGCTCTGGCTGCTGCAGTCTGAGGTGGAATTCTTTCTCTTTGGTTGCCCCTGTTCTGGAAAGGAGTTCTAAGGTTATTCTGGGTAGAGGTAGATGGTTGATTTGGAGTTCTTCTGGGGTTACCCTGGCTTGGGTGAGACAGACCCTGATTAGACTGGTATGAAGGAATTGGTCTCTGAATTCGGGGTCCTAGACTTCCCTGTCCCCTTGACATGGCAGGAGTTGGGCAGTCTTTTAACTGATGACCAAAACCTTGGCATCCAAAACACCGGTTCTCACTTCTGGGTTCATTGTTCTGCATCCTTAAAATAGATGGTCCTCCTGAGAAAGTATTTTGGGGGAAGGATCTTCCTTCACTTTGGAATCTTCCTGCATCTTGATTCTGAAACGGTCCTTGCTGCCTCTTTGGAGGTGGAAAGTTTGAAGTACCTTCCTGGGCTTGGAATCTTTTAAAGTTAGAGGGTGCAAGTTTTGGCGGGATCTTTACTACAAAGGCTTTGGCAAAATCCTTTGCCATTTTTACTGCTTCAGCCATGGACACTGGTTTGGCATTTTTGACCAGTGTGTCCAAAGGTTCGTTCATTGCCCGAATGAACCTGGCCATGAGCTGTTCTTCATCTAGAGGTGGTGAGTATTTGAGTAGAAGAGCAAAGGCTTGGTGATATTCTTCAATGGTTTTGTTCTCCTGCTTTAGTTCTAAAAATTCATTCATTTTGGTTTCCAAAAATCCAGGGGGACAGAATCTCTTTCTCAAATAGGTTTTTAGGTCATTCCAAGATTGGGTATTTCTATTTAGACGGTTGGTGTCACAGTGGTTCCTCCATGCTACCCTGGCTGTTTCCACTATTTTCAACCGGCCAAGAGCTATTTTGCTCAGCTCATTATAACCTGTGACGTCAAAATACTCTTCCATGGCTTCCACCCATTTCTCCACAGTCTCACCTAGGTTCTCCCCTTCTCCTTTGAAGGGTCCTGGTTGAGTCCTATGAAGAGCCTTGCGAACATCAGGATCAAGTTCGTTATCTTCAGTGAGAGGGTCTGGCTGCTGACGGCTACGATTTCCTCGTCTCATGATTCTGTCAAAAATTTATGTATTAGAGAGAGAATAGTTATAAGATTAGAGAGGAGATTCTTATTTTTGAATACCTCAAAAACTGGGGAGAATTCTTACATTCTACCCCACTTAAAAAAAAGCGCGAGATGTTCTCATCTCGTAGGAAGAGAACAACTCTTTTTCTTAAGATCCAATTTTATTCTGGGGTTCCTTATATTCTGGTCAACCCAACAAAATACTAGGATAAATATCCCTTAGAACTTATCAACAATTCATTCAGATCATATCATTCATATCTTTAACATGATAATGGTCCATTAGACCGAAAAATTTCCTTCTGAACATTCCTCTACGGGAATTTTAGTCAAGTAAGTTCTCAATTTGTCATCCCTTAACTTGATCTAACGGTCAAGTATTAATAGTAGCAATCTGACAGCACAATCCACTAATCTCATAGTGATTTGCTGAAATCATTATCATCATTCCAGTTATGAATATCATCACAGGGACTCGTCCCATTCATCCTCATTGAGGTTTCGCTCAGCTTATTACATTTCAACCAAATTTCAAGGATCATCATTTTTCAATCAGAATCCAATTCAATTCATCAATTCTCAAATAGAATTAAAAATCATATCAACCACATTCGAAATCATCCTCTGGATAGCATTAACGCTTATAATTTCAAGTCTTAGATTTACTCGTATATACTGTCAGTAAAGAGCTGCAGTATACTCTCGGTATATATGGGTAGTCACGGCCCTTGGAATTATAAGGTAAATACCATCATGTCTAGGCCTCAAGCAAGTCAGGGATTCTATATATTTGTGGTACTTCCATCTGAAGACCCAATTACCAAATTACGAATTTTAGTTTGAATATCAAATTGTATGACTTATATCACACAATTACAACCTTTTTTTTTTGTTTCTTGATAAATTTTTGACATATTTGTCTTCTCAGTTGATCTTTATTAACCAAATGCTCTGATACCAACTGTGAGATCCCTGTTCCCACCGAGCAACGAATTCAGGATACTGGCAGCGGAAGTAGCACTTCTCGCGCGGGAAAGGGGTCCCACATTCGGGGCCTCGTCCACGGATATCCGGACAAAAGACTAATCCGTCGGTTTTTCCAAAACCAGACCCGGAAAAACTTCCCTTATCCGGAAAGCATGGGCGATTCCACCAGGATAATTTTTACTCTAACGTAGTCAAAACCCTTACTGATCAAACAGATCCGACTGCATCTATAAAGATACTTGGTCAGATCAAGGAAGAAACTTGCACTTGGATCATTGGGATCAACGCTTTTTTCCCCACCAAGGAGGCACAGCCGTTGATTCCTATCCATAGAACAATTACTATCCGGGATTTACTTTATCTATCGTAATAACAGAAATTGAGTCTCGATTTACGGATCCATCAGTCCAGCCTAACCCCATCCGATCCCATGGGTTAGCCAACCGCCCAACCACTGTAGTGATGGGATCCAATTTGGAATTTGGTTAGGTTTTGTCCCGGGTACCAAGGAAAAGAGTTCCAAGGCCCCCTAGCCGGAATTTCATGCAAACATAAAACTAGCCACACCACTTACACACCCAATATGAAAATTGCCTTTTTTCTTAGCATCAGCTAACTTTAAAACAATCCTTTAATGAAACCATAGTACCACTGATCACAATCTTCCAATTTATCCAGTTGATTCATAATTTCCCATCATTCCTTCATCAGAGTATCTATGGCATCATTGGCAACTAGAACGCTCACCACCTGTCCACACAGGGGCCGTTTCAATAGTTCCTAGCCCATAATACTCAACAATATAATCACTTATCAAGATGGACTCTCGTTGAAGATCAGCAAGATCAACCAACAGATCCATATAAAAGAGCCATGGACTCATCCGTTGAGGACCAGCAAGGTCAGTCAACCAGATCCATGCCCGGTTCCAGAAAACAACTCTTACTCCTTGTTCCAATATCTTCCTCGACGCACGCGTGGGTATCCTGGGCGACCCAGAGCCCGAGCACCGTATGGTCAGCACCCTCTAGGATCCTTCGCAGGTGACCTAGCGCTTCACTCATAGGCCGCTTGCTTGGTCCCTCATCCACCGTACCGGAAGCTCACCATTTAAATCGAACCGAGGCTGGTCAAGACCTCGGTCGACCTTGCTACGCGAGACGTCCTCCATTGACTCTCCGTCAGCAGTTGCAACTTTAACAGTTAGGTCTTCATGACCTTAATCCACAAGATGGTCAAAATGCTTCTCCAGCATTCTTGACATAAAACAGTCATTTACAAACAGTCACAAAATACAGTTTCTAAATCGAACTCTCGTCTTTCCACATTATCCCTCCTTAGTCCACATTACTTATTCCACATTCCATTCAATGTGTACTCATTCTCATCCATTTCCTCATATCGACGACACATTAATTCACATACATTTTCACATTCACATCCATACATCCACATTTACATGCATACATCCATTTTCACATCCTCATTTATACATCCACATCCCATATCCACATTCATACATACATCCACATCCACATTCCACATTCACATCTATACATCCACATCTACATCCATATACATACATACATCCACATCCACATTCCCATTCACATCTATACATTCACATCTACATCCACATACATACATACATCCACATCCACATTCCCATTCACATCTATACATCCACATCTACATCCACATTCACATCTATGCATATACATCTTCATGCATACATCCATTTTCACATTCATACATCCACTTTCACATTCATACATCCATACTCCCATCTCCACATCCACACATCCACATACATACATCCATTTCCACATTCCCATTCATGTAACCCCATATGTCTTCACATCTAATCTTTTACATCACATCCATTCTCGCCCTATCACAACCCATATACATCCTATTCTATCACATACACTTCTTACCTCATCCCATACACATCTTATCACATCCTATCACTTTCCATACGCATCTTATCAATTCTTATCACATCTCATACACCTCTTATCACATCTTATCACATTTCATATCTTTAAAAAAAAAAAAGAGAATTCTTATATTTGATATAAGATTTCTCTACACATTTATTTATACATAAATTCCATTTAAGGAGACTAACACTTTCGAAATTAAAATCAATCTTTTATGCATCTTCTTATGCATAAATTCAGTTTGGTAGGAAATTACACTTTTAGAATAAAAGAATTTCTCTTATGCATCTAAGTTAAGCATAAAATCCATTTATGAGAAAAATCACACTTTTAGTATAAAAAGAATATCTTTTATGCATACCTATATGCATGAAATCCAATATGATAAAAGTAACACTCTTTCAATAAAATAATCAACTTTTATGCATACCTCTATGCATGAAATTCAATTATGATATAAGTCACACTTTTATAATAAAATAATCAACTCTTATGCATACTTCTATGCATGAAAATTAAAAATGATAAAAGTAACACTTTTGATATAAAAATTTATCATTATGCATACTCTTATGCATGAAAATAGAAATGATAAAAGTAACACTTTTGATATAAAAATTTATCATTATGTATATTCCTATGCATGAAAATAAAAATGATAAAAGTAACACTTTTGATATAAAAATTTATCATTATGCATATTCCTATGCATGAAAATAAAAATGATAAAAGTAACACTTTTGATATAAAAATTTATCATTATGCATACTCTTATGCATGAAAATAAAAATGATAAAAGTAACACTTTTGATATAAAAATTTATCATTATGCATATTCCTATGCATGAAAATAAAAATGATAAAAGTAACACTTGATATAAAAATTTATCATTATGCATACTCTTATACATGAAAATAGAAATGATAAAAGTAACACTTTTGATATAAAAATTTATCATTATGCATATTCCTATGCATGAAAATAAAAATGATAAAAGTAACACTTTTGATATAAAAATTTATCATTATGCATACTCTTATGCATGAAATAAAAATGGTAAAAATAACACTTTTGATATAAAAACTTATCCTTTATGCATGATATTAAAATTCAATTTCTCCATGATTGTAATGAAATTCTTTCAATTCATCTAGGATGATAATTCCTAGAATATGGTAGGAAGTCCTCTTTTTATGCTTTGAATGAGATTATTTTATGCATAATTTTTATAAAAATTTTGCCATAGCTCCGCTGCTATGACTGATAAATCTCAATTTTTCTAAGGGATAATGCTTATCATTAAGGAAATAATTAAAATAATCTCTAATTGGATTATTAATCCATAATGGATTGAATCATTAATATACATAAACTAAAAGCATAGAAAAAAGCCATTAATTTGGCCTCAAGCATAGCTTAATCTTGGGTTAAGGAAAAGCTTTATGAAAAGCTTGATTTGGATTGAGAATGGGTCATGAGTATGACCATTTCTTGAGTGAGAGAGAGAATTTACATAAAAATCATTAGAATTTAAACATAAATGAAAATTAACTTCAAAGCATTATGTAACTCTTCACTACTATTCAAACTTCAATAGCATTTAAAAAAAAAAACCATACCAATTAAACTTCTCAAGCTTGAGAGGGGTTGAGAAGAGAGAAACATTGAGAAATTATAGAAAGATCAATATTCACTAATTACCTTACAACTTGCTTGATTCTTTGTTCACGGTAGAGGCCCCCAACCAATCAATTGGTTAAGTATGTTGATGGAGCCACTAATGGGGATTGAAGAAAGAGGGAAGCTCCAAAAACTAGTGAATTATTAAATGAATTCACAGTTCTTGGCTTAGGTGGAGTAGAGTAACGATGCATAAACACTATCTATTTTTCAACAAGGGGGAGGCTTCTATTTATAGGAAAAATTGAGCTCCTAACCAAACAAACTGATTCTAGAATTTTCTAAATCAGTTTGGTCAATAATTGACCATTTTTAGGTCAGTTAAGCTAACTTTTTGGAACTAGACTTAAATGAGGAGAGAGGAGAGATGAAATATCTCAATTTTTATGAGTTTAAAACTCATTCAAGCATGTGAAATATGCACCTCCTTTAAAGAACTCTCTTTCCTTACATATGTGTCATAATGGAATCATTTTAATATTGCTCATAGTTTTTTTACTAATAAACCTTGTACATTTTCAACTCTTCATCTTATGTGAAATATGCACATCCTTTAAAGAACTCCCCTTCCTTACATATGTGTCATAATGGAATCATTTTAATATTGCTCATAGTTTTTTTACTAATAAACCTTGTACATTTTTAACTCTTCATCTTATGTGAAATATGCACATCCTTTAAAGAACTCCCCTTCCTTACATATGTGTCATAATGGAATCATTTTAATATTGCTCATAGTTTTTTACTAATAAACCTTGTACATTTTCAACTCTCCATCTTATGTGAGCATTTAAGGGACTCCCCTTCCTTACATATGTGTCATAATAAAATCATTATTCCCAAAATATCTCATATTTTTAATATTGCTCATAGTTTTTTTACTAATAAACCTTGTACATTTTCAACTCTTCACCTTATGTGAGCATTTACTCATTTTTGGGTATCTTCTTTTTTACAAATTGGATTTATCTACTCCCTACACATGGATTGATGCTATTGGCCCATAGGAACCTTAATTGGACCATAGTCTAAAGATTTCTGAAAATCTAGACCCTTAGACTAAGGTTCTTTATACCTATTTCCAATTAATTCCAATTGCACATTGGAAAATTCTTTTTGAATTTCTGTTTCAGGGGAACTCATCTGAATTATAAGAGATATTTTTCTATCCAAAAATATTCAAAATCTGAATATTCTCTCTCTAGAATATTTTCTCTCTCTAGGCTAAAATAGTTAGAAACAAGGTCTTTATATTTCTGAAGAGGGGTTGATTACAGGGGAAGATACTAGACATCAAAAAGGGGTTGGGAGAGGAATCTTACATTTTGGGAGAGAGGTTTTGGGAGGTTGGTGAAGGCTGGGGTTTATTGGGAGTGGTTGGTGTTCAGTTGAAATTTTAGCAACATTCAATTAGAATTGATAATGCAGTGCCCTGTCCTTTTGGGTTATATAGAATTAATGCAATGCGCTGCAATAATCGGTTATTGCAGCGCCCTTAAAAAATGACCTTTGTTGATGCTGGTAAGTGATTAGTGGCTCCTCATCATCCTTTTGACCATAATCTCTGTTGCAAAATCTATACTTTGACCTTCTTTGGCCCAATTTGGCACAAGCTGATGCATTAAGCCTGTTATTGCAGCATGCCTAAAATAGCTAGTTTTTTGACCTACTGAGATGCAACGTAGTTATGCTTGTCCTCATACATGCTTATTTGAACATATTTGTGCATGCATATCACTTCTATTGATGAGTCACTTACAATTTTACGGTATTCTGCACAATGCAACAGCTACAGCAAATGTCGATGGTGAATGTATGAACATCCACGCATAAGAACATAAACACAAGGATTCTGTGCACCCTGTGTGCACTTCAAAAAAGCGTCTCTGTGTCGAAGAAGCCCGTCTTCAAACACGCCTTCTAGAAATAACAGGTTTCTCGAACTACCTGATTTTTGCTTGCAGGCCCAAAACGTGCCCGAAACGAAATGTTGGCCGCAGAAATTCTGTTGGAACAAAGTTTCCACGATACGCCTCCGTATATACTTCCTTCTCCTAGAAGGACGTCTCAATTCGAGACAATTTGGTTTTTCAGCTCACCACGGAGGGGTTGCTCTCCTAGGTATTGCTTCCTTGCTCTTCTCTCTTCCTCAACCAACAAGCTCTGATACCATGTAAACAAGGGAGGGGGATCTAGGTGAGAAGAGAGAGAGGATATAGAATGCAAGTAGTGGAGGCAACAACAACAACTAAATCTCATTCACACACCAACATGATAAAACCCTACATCTACTATGACTAGCATAAGGGAGTCATAGGCTAAGTCTAAGCCATAAGTCCTACCACACCATACATGGATAAAAGAAATCTAGACTAGCGTGGTATACCAACCACGTGTCACACGGCATCCTCCTGAATACGACGGGACTCTGAGCTTGATATCTCAACACTCCCCGTGTGGTGTGCATTGAAGGAGTGGACTTTCAAGAGTTTGAAATCTATTATGACATATGAATAGAGCACATAAAATGGAGTACTTTTTCTTTTTACAGCAAGAGGAAACTCCCCACAGTTAGAAAGTTGTAGTTCGAAGAGCTTCAACAATATCTTCACGTTTTAATCACTACTTCCTTGTTGACCCATTGGTAAGGGAACCTTTTGTTATTATGGAGGTCTTGGGTTCAAAAACCACTCCTTAATAAATAAAAGGAGAGGAGAGGAGGGGATAAGGGAAGAGAAAGAGAAAGAGAACATAGTTGACTCATGCGAAGCCACAGTTTCACCAAAGGCGCCGCCCCAGCTGTTGCAATTTTGCACTTTATGGTCGCATGGAGCGGTTCTTTCTTTTTTTAATTAGTGCCGCTATCCATGGAGAATTCACATCCTAGTAGCCTACCAAAAATGTCAGTGCACAAGGTTTTGGTGGTGGTGTTGTGTATGAACACATCTAGAATGTCGTAATGCACCATGAGGAAGGAGGCAATGTTGATTATGAGTTACGATAAGAGTGTGAGGGAGCAAAAAGAGATGTTGAGCATGACACAAACGACAAAGGGAGACTTGACATGAGATGAAAGGAGACTCAAATGGTGATCATTACAAAAGAATGGTGGCATGAGACAATATTCATGGATAATGGAGGCTTACACACAATAAGATGGCATGGGGAGATCACAAAGGAAAAGAGGCAATGAAACAATCTAGGTGGAGCATGGAAATCTAAGTGAGAGGGAGCATCAAATGTGAAGGATGGAGACTAATGGAGTGGAGTGTAGCATGGCTAGAAAAGGTATGTTGTGTGTGTGAAGTGAGGAGTATGTGTTCCATTACAAAGAAATGAGCCTTCTTATTTAGGCAAGTAGAGGTGGCTATCCTTCCAATATAATAATGCACCTTTTCCAAGGTTTGTCCTGTTACAATAGTTGGGCATCTTTTTCCCTGTGGTCCAAACCATAGCTTAGATCCTTTTGATTTGATCCTCGTTATTTTATATTTTGGGTTGGTTGGCACAAAGATGCTTTTCCACCTCAATATACCACCCTTAAATTTTTTGTGTGCCTTGGCCCATGACTCACTCAAGACTCTTGTCTTCCCAAAATATTTATATTATTGCACCATTGACTAGCTTCCTTCACATCAATTGTGGGTGAGGTGGAGGCATGAACCATTCAAGATGCTCATCCATCATCACATTTATGCATATTATCGTGGACACTCCTTAATCTATATGCATAATTCAAAATATGCTTGCCTACATGGAGGGTGGGACATGGAGCTCCCTGCCACCTCAACCATGGGGCCATGGGCATGCATTATTCTATGAAACTAATGCCACACATGCATTCACACCTTTACTTATTACATTTACAAGAGCTTTTTTTTTTGGTTAACATTACTACCAGGATGTTGAATTGTGCAATGAAGCTCAAATTTCTGTGAATGACTTGAAAATTTTTTGATTGAAAGACATGGTTCGTGATTATTTGTATAATGCCACTGGCATTGCATGTTGATAGTAAAATGTGCTTATTTGTCTACTGATTGAAGGTGGCATCTCATGAATAATTATTTGGAGAGTGCACCCAGTGAATGTTTAGAGAGTGCAATACTGGCTCATGATTATAGAATTTGGTTAGAGTTGGAAAACTAGCTTGATAAATGAGAATTATATATTTCTTATGGTTCTATGAGAACCAGTGTGATGGTTACAAGGAAATAGAGTTCACTTTAGTTTATCTAGAATAGAACTAGCATGGTGGTAAAAACCAGTGCAGTTGTCTTGATACAAAAACCAACGCAACTAGTGCTATGATTTTTCCTAATTGACTAGCGTGGTGTTATACCCAATGTGGTGGGATAACATTTAGAGATCAGTACTACCGACACTATGGTGATTCTTGTTGTTTTGAGGAGAGATATGCAGTGATGTGTGTTGAGATCTACGAGTAGATTGCATCACCACATTGTCATCATGGTGATCATTAAGTGTGACAATGAAAAGCTCATTGAGTAAATGCATGTATTGAAATGTAGTGACACATGTTGAGTTGTGTAGTGTTTAGAACAAAGAATTTTGATAGTAATTACTATGCTAGAACAAAGAATTTTGATAGTAATTACTATGCTAGTACATTTGGAAAAAATCTAGCGAGAGTGCATGCCTACCTCAATACTCAAATTCTCACCCTTCAGTGCATCCAAAAGTGCCCCAAAATAGTTTCATGAATGGCCTGACCCAATCATGCAACCCTTTTCTAAGGAATCATGTTACCTATATGTCCTCTAGAGAGGTATGGTCTAAATAATGCCTCATGCTCGTAAATTGAATCTTATTAATTTGATTGCAATAAATTATGATTGAAGGATTATGGATGGAGGAGCATCTTGAATGGGTCATGCCTCCACCTCACCCACATTTAATGAGAGGGAAGCTACTCTATGTTCCACTAATGCTAGCCCACAATGCCAAATTTTGGTTGGCGTTGGAGAATTGATTATTTTGAGAGTGAATGAGAAGTTTGAGAGATGAGACCGAATCATTGTGCTTGGTGCATAAATAAATTCAAGACCATATCAATTTTGATTATATGATTGGACACTTTTATCAATTGAAGCCAACACACTAGTGAATCAATTTTGAATTTTAACCGCTCGCCCCGCCCCGAGATCCAACTACGAGGTTTTTAACTGCAACAACTTAAATATATGCTATTGGAGCTGGAATTACCGCAACTGCTGGCACCAACCTTGCCCTCCAATGGATCCTCGTTAAGGGATTTAGATTTTACTCATTCCAATTACCAGACTTGTAAAAGCCCAGTATTGTTATTTAGTGTCACTACCTCCCTGTGTCGAGATTGGGTATTTTGCGCACCTACTGCCTTCCTTAGATGTGGTAGCCGTTTCTCAGGCTCCCTCTCCGCCGGAATCAAACCCTAATTCTCCGTCACCCGTCACCACCATGGTAGGCCTCTATCCTACCATCGAAAGTTGATAGGGTAAAAATTTGAATGAAGCATCGCCGGCGCGAGGGCCGTGCGATTCGGGAAGTTATCATGATTCACCGCGTCATCGGGCAAGCCCGCGTCGGCCTTTTATCTAATAAATGCGTCCCTTCTGGAAGTCGGGAGTCGGTGCACGTATTAGCTCTAGAATTACTACGGTTATCGGAGTAGCGAGGTACCATCAAAGAAACTATAACTGATTTAATGAGCCATTTGCAGTTTCACAGTACAAGAGTTTATACTTACACATGCATGGCTTAATCTTTGAGACAAGCATATGACTACTGGGCAGGATCAACTAGGTAGCTATCTTTCGACACGCTGCCGGCCCCGGCGGGGGCCATGGGTTCCCTTCTCTCCGTGCGAAACGGATCGCGCGGCCATGGTCGGGGGCTCTCGCTCGGCCGCCCGTTGATGCCCGCCGCAGCCGGCTTCCTCGGGCGGCACCGACGCGCCCCTCCCCACGGGTCGCAGCCGCCGTTGCGCTCCCCCGCGCCGAGCGTAAGGAACGCAAGCGGCTACCCGGGCACCTTGATGCCCTCTCATGCCGTCTCGTCTGTCGCACTCCGAGGCGACGCCGAGGCGGGGTGCGGATCACCGCAGCACTCCGCGGTCGATGGCACCCGTCGTGACACTTTTAGTATAAAAAGAATATCTTTTATGCATACCTATATGCATGAAATCCAATATGATAAAAATTAACTCTTACAATAAAATAATCAACTTTTATGCATACCTCTATGCATGAAATTCAATTATGATAAAAGTCACATTTTTATAATAAAATAATCAATTTTTATGCATACCTCTATGCATGAAATCCAATATGATAAAAGTAACACTTTTGATATAAAAAATTTTCCTTTATGCATACTTCTATGCATGAAAATTAAAAATGATAAAAGTAACACTTTTGATATAAAAAATTTTACTTTATGCATACTTCTATGCATGAAAATTCAAAATGATAAAAGTAACACTTTTGATATGAAAATTTTCCTTTATGCATACTTCTATGCATGAAAATTAAAAATGATAAAAGTAACACTTTTAATATAAAAAATTTCCTTTATGCATACTTCTATGCATGAAAATTCAAAATGATAAAAGTAACACTTTTGATATAAAAATTTTCCTTTATGCATACTTCTATGCATGAAATTTAAAAATGATAAAAGTAACACTTTTGATATAAAAAATTTTCCTTTATGCATACTTCTATGCATGAAAATTAAAAATGATAAAAGTAACACTTTTGATATAAAAACTTTCCTTTATGCATACTTCTATGCATGAAAATTAAAAATGATAAAAGTAACACTTTTAATATAAAAAATTTTCCTTTATGCATACTTCTATGCATGAAAATTAAAAATGATAAAAGTAACACTTTTAATATAAAAAAATTATCCTTTATGCATACTTCTATGCATGAAAATTAAAATTTGATAAAAGTAACACTTTTATGTTAAAATAATAATCTTTTATGCATACCTCTATGCATGAAATCCAAATATGATAAAAGTAACACTTTTATGTTAAAATAATAATCTTTTATGCATAGCTCTATGCATGAAAATCAATAATGTATAATATAAAAATCAATTTCTCTATGATTACAATGAATATCTTTCAATTAATCTACGATGATAATTCCTAGAATATGGTAGGAAGTCCTCTTTTTATGCTTTGAATGAAATTATTTTATGCATAATTTTTATAAAAATTTTGCGATAGCTCCGCTGCTATGACTGATAAATCTCAATTTTTCTAAGGGATAAAGCTTATCATTAAGGAAATAATTAAAATGATCTCTAATTGGATCATTAATCCATAATGGATTGAATCATCAATATACATAAACTAAAAGCATAGAAAAAAAACCATTAATTTGACCTCAAGCATAGCTTAATCTTGGGTTAAGGAAAAGCTTTATGAAAAGCTTGATTTGGATTGAGAATGGGTCATGAGTATGACCATTTCTTGAGTGAGAGAGAGGAATTACATAAAAACCATTAGAATTTAAACATAAATGGAAATTAACTTCAATAGCATTTATTAAATTATGTAACTCTTCACTACTATTCACCAATTAACTTCAATAGCATTTAAAAAACCATACCAATTAAGCTTCTCAAGCTTGAGAGGGGTTCAGAAGAGAAAAACATTGAGAAATTATAGAAAAGATCAATATTCACTAATTACCTTACAAATTGCTTGATTCTTTGTTCACGGTAGAGGCCCCCAACCAATCAATTGGTTAAGTATGTTGATGGAGCCACTAATGGGGATTGAAGAAAGAGAGAAGCTCCAAAAACTAGTGAATTATTAAATGAATTCACAGTTCTTGGCTTAGGTGGAGTAGAGTAACGATGCATAAACACTATCTATTTTTCAACAAGGGGGAGGCTTCTATTTATAGGAAAAATTGAGCTCCTAACCAAACTAGAATTTTCCAAATCAGTTTGGTCAATTTTTGACCATTTTTAGGTCAGTTAAGCTAACTTTTTGGAACTAGACTTGAATTAGGAGAGAGGAGAGATGAAATATCTCAATTTTTATGAGTTTAAAACTCATTCAAGCATGTGAAATATGCACCTCCTTTAAAGAACTCCCCTTCCTTACATATGTGTCATAATGGAATCATTTTAATATTGCTCATAGTTTTTTTACTAATAAACCTTGTACATTTTCAACTCTTCATCTTATGTGAAATATGCACCTCCTTTAAAGAACTCCCCTTCCTTACATATGTGTCATAATGGAATCATTTTAATATTTCTCATAGTTTTTTACTAATAAACCTTGTACATTTTCAACTCTTCATCTTATGTGAGCATTTACTCATTTTTGGGTATCTTCTTTTACAAATTGGATTTATCTCCTCCCTACACATGGATTGATGCTATTGGCCCATATGAACGTTAATTGAACCATAATCCAAAAATTTCTGAAAATCTAGATCCTTAGGCTAAGGTCCTTTATACCCATTTCCAATTAATTCCAATTGTACATTGGAAAGTTCTTTTTGAATTTCTGTTTCAGGGGAACTTATTTTAATAAGATGAGATAATTTTCTATCCAAAAATATTAAAAATTTAAATATTCTCTCTCTAGAATATTTTCTCTCTCTAGGTTAAAACAGTTAGAAACAAGTCTTTTATATTTCTGAAGAGGGATTGATTACAAGGGAAGATGCTGGACATTATGAGAGGCTGGGGAGGAATCTTACATTCTCTCCCACTTGAAAAACGCAAGATGCCCTCATCTCGCAAACTGGGGGTAATTTCGCAAGATGCACAAGTATGAGACTGAGAGAAATTTTTTAATTAAGATTAATCACCAATTAAAAAAAATCTCAAAGAGAGTAAGGGTCAAGACAAGAACAAGATTTAAACTTTATTTATTCTTGGAACATATACAGTAAAGATAGAAGAACTCTTTACACTTCCATAAGCCCGTCCATCATATGATCACAAAAGCAGCACTCACAAGCTGCGCACGTATAAGGTAACTCATCTATGGGAATGATTCTGTTGGTTATTGCCACGCCTATCTTAGTGGTATGAGGTGTTCTAACAAAAGGACCTCTGAGAGGCAAACCAAAAACGGGGTAAAGGCATATCTTCTGATGAGGAAGAAAACACGCCAGTAAGAAGACCCGCTAAGAAAACCCAAGATGTCTTGATCTCATGACGTAGTAGTATCGGGGACCCAAACCCAAGGCTTCGATAACCATGGCCAAGCGGACATTGTTACGAAAGTGCTGCTGACCCCAGGGTGTTACCCTAGTTATGTCTTGATAGGTCCACCATTTGGTCTGAGCTACAGACGTTCCCAAGTGAGGAAAAAGTGAGCGCTCATACTGTTCTATAAAATCCTTCTTCACAGACTCGCTTGCGTCTTGAAGGTGAGAAATCATCATGGATAAAACTAATTCTTGTTGCCAAGCCATGAAGGAGATTAAGAAGAAGGGAGATCAATGGAAGTAAGATTACTGTGAGCGACAAGTAAAAGTTACGACTTATATAAAGGAAGGAGCTAGCGTAACCTAAAAGCCAACGGTAACTTGCCACTGAAGTTTTCCCGTCTTTCCATGATTTGGGTTTGGCACATTTTTCTATAGAAGGCATTAAGAACTTTGAGATGAGGAGATAAAAGAAGCTTGTAGGCTAAGTCACCTACTTTCATTGAATTCAGATAAGGTTCACAATATCTGGGGGATAACTTCTTATACTCCCCAAGGGATAAAGAACTTCTTTTTGGGCCGTACTCGAATGAAAACCAAAACCGTGGTATCCAAAATACCAATTTTCACTTCTGAACTCATTGTTCTGAATCCTTAAAACAGGTGGGACTCCTGAGAAGTATTCTAGGGAAAGGATCTTCCTTTTTTTTTTATAAACAGAATCTTTCTTTTATTTTAGAGAGGGAATAATTATAAGATCAAAAGGGAGATTCTTACTCCTATATACCTCGAAGGCTGGGGGAGGAATCTTACATTCTACCCCACTTAAAAGGTGCAAGATGTCCTCATCTCGCAAGTAGAGGACAACTCTTTTGCTTAAGATCGAATTTATTCTGGGGTTCCTTATATTCCGGTCAACCCAACAGAATATGGGGATAAATATCCCTTATATAGAACTCATCATTAAATAACAATTCATTCAAATCATATCATTCATATCTTTAACACGATAATGGTCCATTAGACCGAAAAATTTCTTCTGAACATTCCTCCACGGAATTTAAGTTAAGCAAGTTCTCAATTTGTCATCCCTTAACTTGATCTACCGTCTCAAGTATTAACAGTAGCAACTTGACAGCACAATCCACTAATCTCGTAGTGATTTGCTGAATCATTTTCATCATTTATCATTACAGGGACTCGTCCCAATCATCCACATTGTGGTTTCGCTCAGTTTATTACATTTCAACCCATTTTCAGGGATCATCATTTTTCAATCAGAATCCAAATCAATTCATCAGTTCCCAAAAAGAATTAAAAATCATATCAACCACATTCGAAATCATCATCTGGATAGCATTCACGCTTATAATTTCAAGTCTTAGATTTACTCGTATATACTGTCGGTAAAGAGCTGCAGTTATACCCTCGGTATATACGAATAGTCATGATACTCGAAACTATAAGGTAAATACCATCATGTCTAGGTCTCAAGCAAGTCAGGGTTCCATACAATTGCGGTACTTCCAATTGAAGACCCAATTACTAATTTACGAATTTCAATTTGAATTAACAATTTGTATGAATTATATCAAACAATTACAATCTTTTTGTGCGTCTTGATAGACTTTTGACATAATTGGCTCCTCAGTTGATCTTATTGGAGATCTATGACTTAAGTCTGATAAATAGATTCTTCTTTATCCGATCGTCCGTAAAAAAAAAACATTTGTATATTTATATACAGTTTGCAATAAGTACATAGAGTGGCTCGGCTCCAAAGTTCAAAATCTCCTCGAGAGATGCATAAGACGACGGTACTGGGCCATAGTCATGCCCTGTTACATAAGTTCTCTAACTGCGAAGGGAGTTATTATTTTCTCCTTAGGGATAAATCGACTAAGGAGTCTATAAATTCGACATGAAAGTTTGAAATTTCGAGGTGTCGAATGATATAGAATGACACCACGCACCATTTTCAGCTTTAACAGGATCATAGTCAATGAGAGATTCTGCCACAGCATTGTACGGCGGTTGCAATGGGTGTGGACATATTGCCCTGCAAACCACTTATGCTGTATTCTCTCCGCTGGGGTAGGAAAATATAAATCCGCGAAATGGCGTGCGAGTCTTGCTCGGCTTGATTGAGTTGAAGCAGAAGAGATGAGATGCTCGAAGGCAAATGCAATCATATCTTGAGACTGGGTGAGGTCGGGAATACCAGATAAATGGGGAACTTCCATCTATAAAAACAATTTCTTTGATTAAAATTTCTTCATTAAAGAAGCTTACGGAATGAAAATACATTATGAAAATGCTGTTTCTGAATCCTTATTACCAATTTCAGATAAGAATTTAATTATCTTTATTAGCTTTCAAAACCTGCTCTGATACCAACTGTGAGATCCCTGTCCCCACCATGCGACGGATTCGGGGTACTAGCAGCGGAAGTAGCACTTCATGCGCGGGGCAGGGACCCACACTCGGGGCCTCGTCCACGGATATCCGGACAAGAGACTAATCCGTCGATTTTTCCAAAACCGAACCCGGAAAAAACTTCCCTTACCCGGAAAGCACGGGCGATTCCACTAAGATAACTTTTACTCTAACGTAGTCAAGATCATTACTGATCACGCTGATCTGACTGCACCTATAAAGATACTCGGTCGGATCAAGGAAGAATCTTGCACTTGGATCATTGGGATCAACGCTTTTTTTCCCATCAAGAGGCACAGCCGTTGATTCCTATCCATAGAACAGTTACTATCCGGGATTTACTTTATCTATCGTAATAACAGAATTTGAGCCTCGATTTACGGATCCATCAGTCCAGCCTAACCCCATCCAATCCCATGGGTTAGCCAACCGCCCAACCACTGTAGTGATGGGATCCAATTAAGAATTTGGTTAGGTTTTGTCCCGGGTACCAAGGAAAAGAGTTCCAAGGCTCCCTAGCCGGAAGTTCATACAAACATAAAACTAGTCATACCACTTACACACCCAATATGAAATTGCCTTTTTTTTAGCATCAACTAACTTTAAAACAATCCTTTAATAAAACCATTATGTCACTGATGACAATCCTCAAAGTCTCTGGTTGAATCCTTATTTCCAGTCATTCTTTCATCGGTGTACTTATGGCATCATTGGCAACCAGAACGCTCACCACCTGTTCTCTCAGGGGCCTTTTCCATAGTTCCTAGCTCATAGTAACCGGCAATATATTCATATAATAGAATGGAATCTCCGTGGAAGATCAGCAAGATCAACCCACAGATCCATATAAAAGAGCCATGGACTCATCTGTTGAGGACCAGCAAGGTCAATCAACCAGATCCATGCCCGGTTTCAGAAAACAACTCTTACTCCTTATTCCAATATCTTCCACGACGCACGTGTGGGTATCTTCGGCGACCCAGAGCCCGAGCACCGTATGGTCAACACCCTCTAGGATCCTTCGCAGGTGACCTAGCGCTTCACTCATAGGCCGCTTCCTTGGTCCCTCATCCACCGTACCGGAAGCTCACCATTTAAATCGAACCGAGGCTAGTCAAGACCTCGATCGACCTTGCTACGCGAGACGTCCTCCATTGACTCTCCGTCAGCAGTTGCAACTTTATCAGTTCAGTCTTCATGACCTTAATCCTCCTCAAGACGGTCAAAATGCTTCTCCAGCATTCTTGACATAAAATAGTCATTTACAAACAGTCACAAAATACAGTTTCTATAACGAACTCTTGTCTTTCCATATTATCCATTCTCGGACCACATTACTTATTCCACATTCCATTCAGTGTGTACTCGTTCTCATCCATTCACTCTTATAGACTACACATTATCTCACATACATCTTCATATTCATTATTCTACATACATATCCATGTTCGTACGTCCACATCATACATCCAATTTCACATTTATACATACGCATCTACATGCATACATCCACATCCACATCCATACCTCCATTTCCACATCCACACATCCACATTCATATTCATACATCCACATTCACATGCATACATCCATTTTCACATCCTCATTCATACATCCACATTCACATACATACATCCACATCCGTATCTACATCCATACATCCACATCCACCTCTTCATTCACATTCACATCCATACATCCACATCTACATACATACATCCACATCTACATACATACATCCATTTTCACATCCTCATTCATACATCCACATTCACATACATACATCCACATCCGTATCTACATCCATACATCCACATCCACCTCTTCATTCACAATCACATCCATACATCCACATCTACATACATACATCCACATCTACATACATACATCCATACATCCACATCTACATACATACATCCATTTTCACATCCTCATTCATACATACACATCCACATACATACATACACATCCGTATCTACATCCATACATCCACATCCACATCAACATTCACATTCATATATATACATCTACATGTATACATCCACATCACATTCATACAACCATATTACATCCATTCTCGTTCTAACACATCCCATATACATCTTAACACATCCTAACTCATCTTAAGACATTCTATCACATCTCATACACATCTTATCACATCTTTTTACATCTCATACACCTCTTATCACATCCTATCACTTTCCATACGCATCTTATCAAATCTTATTACATCTCATACACATTTTATCACATCTTTTTACATATCATACACCTCTTATCACATCCTATCACTTTCCATACGCATCTTATCAAATCTTATCACATCTCATACACATTTTATCACATCTTTTCACATTTCATATCTTTTTTTTTAAAAGAATTCTTATATTTGATATAAGATTTCTCTACACATTTATAGATGCATAAATTTCATTTAAGGAGACTAACACTTTCGAAATTAAAATCACTCTTTTATGCATCTTCCTATGCATAAATTCAATTTGGTAGAAAATTACACTTTTAGAATAAAAGAATTTCTCTTATGCATCTAAGTTATGCATAAAATCCATTTATGAGGAAAATCACACTTTTAGTATAAAAAGAATATCTTTTATGCATACCTATATGCATGAAATCCAATATGATAAAAATAACTCTTACAATAAAATAATCAACTTTTATGCATACCTCTATGCATGAAATTCAATTATGATAAAAGTCACATTTTCATGATAAAATAATCAATTTTTATGCATACCTCTATGCATGAAATCCAATATGATAAAAGTAACACTTTTGATATAAAAAATTTTCCTTTATGCATACTTCTATGCATGAAAATTAAAAATGATAAAAGTAACACTTTTGATATAAAAAATTTTACTTTATGCATACTTCTATGCATGAAAATTCAAAATGATAAAAGTAATACTTTTGATATAAAAATTTTCCTTTATGCATACTTCTATGCATGAAAATTAAAAATGATAAAAGTAACACTTTTAATATAAAAAATTTTCCTTTATACATACTTCTATGCATGAAAATTCAAAATGATAAAAGTAACACTTTTGATATAAAAATTTTCCTTTATGCATACTTCTATGCATGAAATTTAAAAATGATAAAAGTAATACTTTTGATATAAAAAATTTTCCTTTATGCATACTTCTATGCATGAAATTTAAAAATGATAAAAGTAACACTTTTGATATAAAAATTTTCCTTTATGCATACTTCTATGCATGAAAATTAAAAATGATAAAAGTAACACTTTTAACACTTTTAATATAAAAAATTTTCCTTTATGCATACTTCTATGCATGAAAATTAAAAATGATAAAAGTAACACTTTTAATATAAAGAAATTATCCTTTATGCATACTTCTATGCATGAAAATTAAAATTTGATAAAAGTAACACTTTTATGTTAAAATAATAATCTTTTATGCATACCTCTATGCATGAAATCCAAATATGATAAAAGTAACACTTTTATGTTAAAATAATAATCTTTTATGCATAGCTCTATGCATGAAAATCAATAATGCATAATATAAAAATCAATTTCTCTATGATTACAATGAATATCTTTCAATTAATCTACGATGATAATTCCTAGAATATGGTAGGAAGTCCTTTTTTTATGCTTTGAATGAAATTATTTTATGCATAATTTTTATAAAAATTTTACCATAACTCCGCTGCTATGACTGATAAATCTCAATTTTTCTAAGGGATAAAGCTTATCATTAAGGAAATAATTAAAATGATCTCTAATTGGATCATTAATCCATAATGGATTGAATCATCAATATACATAAACTAAAAGCATAGAAAAAAAACCATTAATTTGGCCTCAAGCATAGCTTAATCTTGGGTTAAGAAAAAGCTTTATGAAAAGCTTGATTTGGATTGAGAATGGGTCATGAGTATGACCATTTCTTGAGTGAGAGAGAGGAATTACATAAAAACCATTAGAATTTAAACATAAATGAAAATTAACTTCAATAGCATTTATTAAATTATGTAACTCTTCACTACTATTCGGTAGAGGCCCCCAACCAATCAATTGGTTAAGTATGTTGATGGAGCCACTAATGGGGATTGAAGAAAGAGGGAAGCTCCAAAAACTAGTGAATTATTAAATGAATTCACAGTTCTTGGCTTAGGTGGAGTAGAGTAACGATGTATAAACACTATCTATTTTTCAACAAGGGGGAGGCTTCTATTTATAGGAAAAATTGAGCTCCTAACCAAACTAGAATTTTCCAAATCAGTTTGGTCAATTTTTGACCATTTTTAGGTCAGTTAAGCTAACTTTTTGGAACTAGACTTGAATTAGGAGAGAGGAGAGATAAAATATCTCAATTTTTATGAGTTTAAAACTCATTCAAGCATGTGAAATATGCACCTCCTTTAAAGAACTCCCCTTCCTTACATATGTGTCATAATGGAATCATTTTAATATTGCTCATAGTTTTTTTACTAATAAACCTTGTACATTTTCAACTCTTCATCTTATGTGAAATATGCACCTCCTTTAAAGAACTCCCCTTCCTTACATATGTGTCATAATGGAATCATTTTAATATTTCTCATAGTTTTTTACTAATAAACCTTGTACATTTTCAACTCTTCATCTTATGTGAGCATTTACTCATTTTTGGGTATCTTCTTTTACAAATTGGATTTATCTCCTCCCTACACATGGATTGATGCTATTGGCCCATAGGAACGTTAATTGAACCATAATCCAAAAATTTCTGAAAATCTAGATCCTTAGGCTAAGGTCCTTTATACCCATTTCCAATTAATTCCAATTGTACATTGGAAAGTTCTTTTTGAATTTCTGTTTCAGGGGAACTTATTTTAATAAGATGAGATAATTTTCTATCCAAAAATATTAAAAATTTAAATATTCTCTCTCTAGAATATTTTCTCTCTCTAGGTTAAAACAGTTAGAAACAAGTCTTTTATATTTCTGAAGAGGGATTGATTACAGGGGAAGATGCTGGACATTATGAGAGGCTGGGGAGGAATCTTACAATTTCAAAGAAATAAAAAGCAAACGCACTCGATAAAAAGAAAATGAAAAGAGACGGTACGAAAATCTAATTATTTCTTCTTCTTCGATGAACTCAAGTATTGAAGATCCTACTCCAAGTAAAAATAGTATATAGACATATTTTAGCATTCTTCCAACAACATGATTTTTTTCTACCATCAAAGTTTGAAAATTGCTTGTAATGCCTTCAAAAAATGCATCCAGGTGTTGGTTCTATAAAGAGTTATCTAAATGAAACATGTATGTCAATTTATTTATTTAGCCAGGTTGAAATATTTAAATGAGCCTTAGAGATCCATCAAAAAGAAAAATACAACGAGGTATATAAAGAAATGTATAACATAATTTTGTTTTTAAAGATCCTAAAAAGTACATCAGCTTGGTAACTTATGGTATTGATAGAATTTTTGTTTGCCACATTTGTCCTATTTGAAAAATGACATGAGTGAAGATACTCTTATGAAAATTCCTTTTTTTTGTATCTTATCTAAAATGGTTAAGTGAACCCCAAAGCCTTCTCTATATACCCAAATATTCACAATGATCCCAACCTTATGGTCACAATTTTTCATAGAGTACTCTCATCTTGGGAAGGTCTTTTGGTGTTCAACTTATATCTTCAATTTGGCAACACAACAAGAGAGAAAAAATCAAAATACACTATTTGTATATGTTACTGAACTTGAATGAATTCTAGAAGTAAATGTTAATTGCATTATTATGGGACTCACTCGTGGTAACATTGACCAGATGTTCAGATAGTGTTGTCCAAAAAAATATCGAGGAATTTAGACTACTCGTGATGTTGTCTAAGTGGAGCTTTCACGGCCAAATCCCAAGGTTTTGCATCATAAAGAAACTTATTGTATGAATTTCTTTGCTTATGACCCAATTGATCACAAAGTGAAGCCTTACACAAATTGAATGATTGCATTTTGGACATGCTTTTCTTATCAAAAGAAAAGATGGTGATCGTGTGTATCTTTAAGCTAATAAAATTTCATCTACCAAAAGTTGGATTTTGTTAAAGGATTGAAAGTTTCTAATATTTTACTTCAAATATTTATGAGAGCTTTCAAGGTAGAACTAATTTAGTATTTAGAAGAAACTAAAGATATATGAAAAATGATACGCGATATTGATGATAAGTGCATCAAAGATAAAAAAACAATTGGCGGAAAAATAAAAGAAATATATAATTAAACAAGAAGTAACTTGGTGAGGGTTGTTTTTTCTTTAATAAGAGGGAAAATTCTTTAGAATCCATGAACAAACTTGGGATTTAGTGGCTCCCTTTGTATGGCCAAGAAGCTCCAATGACACAACGTAAAGAAGAATGCAAAAATTGCACCTATTAAGGCAAAGACTATGCTTCATCCCAAAGAGATAGATACATACTTGGTACGAAGCAGACATAAAGAAAGGACCTAACAATTAAGAGAGATATGAAAATGCAATCATCAAGACACCAAGATGCGATTCTTTATAGCAACTTGGCTAATAACAATAAACTTTGAGATCCATTTTGGATTAACCAAGTGTAGACATCCAAAAGGATGGACATAGGGATGAGTTATCTTTTATATTAAGAACTCATTGGTAGCAAAAAACTTGTGAAATTGAATTTGAAGGCAAGTACACATTGGAGATTAGATGTGGATTATGAATCAAAGCAAATGATTTCATTATAAATATAGTCACATTGAGACTTGACAAGCTGGATACATTAGTGTTTGAACCTACCCTCATTAATTATTGATGCCTTGGGAAATTTACAATCAAGTCCTTGAAAAAAAAAATACCATGACTTCAACAAGAGGGCCATGCAATGAATAAGAGTCTAGTAGAAGGTACACTACGATTAGGACACAATTACTAGCACATGGCCTCCATCTAGACTCTAATGGTGCAATTGCTACAAATAGCGATTAGGATGCATTCTAAACATCCTTAATCAAGGAAAGAAATGATTCTATGTTATAGTTTTGAGTTTCTTTTTAAGTTTTTAAACCATCTTGCTCCTTGTAACATGATGTTGAAGTTTGAACCTTAGCACTTGTTGGTCTTCCTCAAGGCCTTCGCAGTTGCTTGTTGGAGTTCTTATTCTTTTAGAGCTAAATCCTCTTGGTATTTCTATTTATCGAACCATCATTAGAAATGCAACGGAAAAAGGGGGATAGGAGTGAGAAAGGAATTCCAAACTCAAGAAAACCCAAGGAACTCGTTGAACCCTTGCCATAGAAATAACGTGAACCTTAGCTTGAACCAGTAACGAAAGGGACACCATTGCATAGTAAGAAGTCTTGACCATCTTCACTTGGTCGGGCTTCGGACAAGTCGCTGAAAGAGGAAGATCAGAAGGATGTCCCTGTACATTTTGAGTCCTACTCTATCCAAGACTGAGATATATTCTGTGAGAAGGCTAAGAGGATAGCTGACACATATGACGATGGAGTCTATGAAGGACGAGCAAAAGTAAAGGAAGTAAATTTGGCTGGGCCGGGAGAGATGCCAAAGCCAGTCTTTGTGTCAATGGACCTTACCAAGGAAGAAGAAGATGATTTAATTACTCTGTTAAAGGAATACAAGGATTGTTTTGCCTAGTCATACGAGGACGTGAAGGGTGTGCCACCAGAAGTGGTGCAACACACAATTCCCATACGAGATGATGCAAAGCCAGTGCAACAACGACCTTATGACATGAATCCCAAGTATGAGACTAGTGAAAGAAGAGATCGATAAACTTCTTGATGCAGGATCCATATACAAAATCGAGCATACAGAATTGGTGTCACCCATCGTGATCGCAACAAAAAAGAACGATAAGATACGAGTGTGTGTTGACCTCAAAAAGGTCAATAGTTAGGGATCATTATCCCTTGCCATTTACTGAACATGTGCTCAAAAGAGTGGTAGGCCATGAAGCATACAACTTTCTGGATGGATTCTTTGGATACAACCAAGTGTCCATCGATCCCAAGGATCAGCACAAAATGGCCTTTGCCACAACTTGGGGTGTGTGCATATCACCAGATGCCATTCGGCTTGACTAACGCCCCAGCAACTTTTCAAAGACTCATGAGTACGGCCTTTAAGGAGTACTTGCATGTTTGGCTAGAAATCTTTCTAGATGGTAGAACATCTTAAATATTTACGAATGGTCTTTGATCGATGCAGATTGTATAGGATTTCACTCAGCCCACTAAAATGTCAATTTTGGGTGAGACATGGTGTTATCCTCGGTCATGTGGTATCCAGAAATGGAATTTTCACAGACTTTAACAAGATTAAGTTGATCTTGGAATTACCCCCACCAACGAATTTCAAAGGTGTTTAGCGGTTCATTGGGCACACGAGGTATTATAGGAGATTCATCTATATGTATGCGGAGTTAGCTCGTCCACTGTACAGGTTATTAATTGCTTTCGAATGGACAGATGAATGCCAAAAGGCATATGATGCCTTGAAACGAGCCTTAGCATCAGCACCAATCTTACATGCACCAAACTAGGATTTAATATTTCATGTTCATATTGATGCGTCGAACTTTGCAATAGGGTGCATGCTAGCTCAGCCTTGCAAGCAAAAGCTTGATCATCCCATCTACTTCGCGAGTCGCCAATTCAATGATGCAGAAAGGAACTATACCACTATAGAACGAGAGGGGTTGTCAATGGTGTATGCAGTGAAGAGATCAAAGTGAAGATGCAAAAATAGGGAACTCCAAAACATAGATTCAACGTGTTGAAATGGGGACCATTGTTAACAAGGGGCAACTTAGGCAAAGAGGTACTAAAATCGGAGGGAGCTACCACAAAGTTGATAGCTTGCAAGTCTACCATTCTAGTGCTAAGATTTTATTATTATTATATTCCTTGAATTTTCTAAGATAGGGATAGTAGCTTCTTTTAGAGTCTCACTTGTTGCTTCCTTCATGCCTTAAGCTCTAGCATCTGATTCCAGATGCCCTACTAGCTTCTTCATGGACTTCACTTTAAAACGTAAAAAAACACTAGAACATGGAATGTGAGGGTTGGACTCTTGCTGTTTCATGTCAGAAGGTCTAGAAGAGATAAAAATGAAAAGTGAAATAATTAGAACTCATGAGCACCTTATATACCCTAGACTTTGCACCAAAAATGGCATTGTCCATATGAGGTAGCTATCCAATTTTTTCCATTGTGTATCTATGTTTGCAACCATGTCTTGTGCTTAACTCTAGCGAAAGAGACTCTCTAAATGTCTCCTTTTTGCTTCATGTTCACAATTGACATAGCTTTGGCAAGTGAGCTTTCTTTCACCCTATTTGCTATGTGCAAGCATGTAGAGGGCATCTAGATTAGACATTGATAAAACCAATCAAGTACAGCATTGCTTCAAGTGATGCCTCTACCACCTCTTGAGTTCTTGAAGCATGCAAACTTTTCCCTATACAGTGAGTGAGTTCTCCATCACTTGTGTGTTCCATATCACCAAAGATCCATATTGTTTAATGAGCCAAGGACCATATGCATAGAGTCAATCATATGATTCAATGAAGGAAGATAATCACCACAAAAGTTTTAAGCCAGTGAGCAAAGAAGAGAGAAAACTACTAGGAATACCATGTAGTGTGTACACTGCGGAATTCTCCCCAAGCGTTAACCATAAACCTGATAAACTCAATGAGTGTGGCCATAAATTGATCAAAATATTCACTTTCTGTAGCTGATTAATGAAGGCATCTAGTTTTCTCCATAAGCTAGCTCTCATGAGTGAGACTGTAGGTCCACACATTGATTTGTGTGATGTGTTTCATCAACTCCCTCCAATATTCCCAGCCAAGTGTACTATTATCTAAGCTTTGTCCATACTTGAAAGAAAATTGGTCAAGTTCAACACACGCACTAGACATGGATGTCGGCCTCATGTTCCATGCATAGCCAATGCTCAAATCCATTAACATGTCTAGTATACACAGCTATGTACATATGTAAGCCCATTCCAATGGGACATACAAAATGGGATCTCATTCCTTGTCATCTCTCCCTCCATGGCTTGGAAGGGATCCTTGATTGCAACTAAAACTCCCCCTTCTCCATTGGGAGGAATCATCCACTTCCTTGCAAGAATGCCATGTAGTACCAGTAATTAGACTCGGCATTGGCTTCCAAACTACAACCATACAAGCACTTCACTCTTTTCAAGTCTCTAGCAACATGCCATTCAATCTGATAGGTACCAGAAGTCTCCACAGGTAAGGTTTTCCCTTGTCCTTGCAAACTAATAAAATAGTCAAGTCCAAATCGTTAGAAGACCCACTTCAAAGTGTCATGACTCTCTTTTGGGTTCTAAATGTAGCCAACGACCATATTTTGATTGAATTGTACCCTTCCACATCCTTCTCTCCATGCACATGTGCCACAAGGCTCTATTCATCAATTTGATGCTTACCCTTTTTAGCGTGTGGGCAAGCTGAGCCTCATCCATCTTGAGTACAAACGCAAGTGTGACATTGCACTCATCCGTCATCACATTATAAAACCTAGCCATTTCATTTTGCACTTTCTCAACATCAAGCCAAACATTATTAGACTCATTCATCTCAAAGAATTGCAACTGTTTTTGCTTTTCATGGAATTTCAATCTCCTAGAGATGATATAGTAAGGACCAATTATATCATGTATTATTTGATTCGTCTTCCTCCTACAAAGTCTAACATCCCATGGAGTAGGAAGAATGGATGCAAAGTCACCACACTTTGGAGTCATGGGATCCTTGAAGATTTTATAAATCGTGGTATGTGTTTGATGGCTCACACTTACAAAATTACAAGCTTCAAGAATTTCCATTGGGTCAACAATTCCTTTTAGGTCCTTGATTAATATACTAGTGACACTTCTTCTTAACCTAACAAGGAAATCACCTGTCTCCTTTTTATTGCAACCTTCGTGGGAATTACTTATCAATGTTATCATTTCCAACATGTCCCATGACTTCCTAAACAAAGGTCTTCATAGCATGAACTCTTCTCTTGTTGAAAGATCTAGCACCTTTCTTTATCTTGTCCATCTATTTCAGTGTCCTATGTCTATGCTTGAGATTTAAGGCAATGTACTTATGTTGTATGGCAACCCTTTCTTTCTCTCTATCGAGCTATGATGCATGCATTTGCCTATTCAATGCAGCGATAGCTCTAAAGTTGCTCTCACAATCCATGTTCAACTTGAATCTTTGCCAACTCTTGCTTAAATCTTGTAATTTCTTCAACCGAGCCTTCCTCTCGTCTTCAAGTCTTTGAACGTGGCCTTTATGTTATTGATGGGGGGATAATTGCAACAAAGTAATGTAGTTCACATACTTGCACCTCACATGGTGGAAGAGCCATTGGACCTAGTTCTAAAAGCTTCTTGTAATATCCAAGAAACCCTTGCTTCCCATGTCTGACAAATCAGACCAAGTCATGCATGTTCTTGAAGGTTGGATGTAATGGATACAAGCTTCCATCCGCCTAGACGTCCACATGTTTGTGCCCTTGTGACTGAAGTTCAAGCCTTTCATTTTTACAAACACGGCGATCATGAGACAAACTATTCATAGTGACATACTCAAATCCACAACTAAGTGCAATGCAAACTTTTGTGGCCTGTTTGAAATGGCTTGTAGCAATTTCATGGATGTTGGTAGAATAGGAGGATGGGATAGGGGTTGGAGGAGTCAAGAAATGTGCTTGAAGGAAGTGTGAGTGAGGTTGCAAAAAGTGGATCACGGGAGGGATTTGTGGAAAGGAGGGAGGTTCAGGAAGGTGGAAGCACAAATGAGCTGTAGGAAAAAGGGAGGAGGAAAGGAGCACAAAGGAGGAGGTGCAAACATGATGGAGGAGCAAAAAGGAGGTGGAGGAAGAGTGGAGGACCAATTATGCCATGCACTATTTGATTCAACTTCCTCCTACAAAGTTTAACACCCCATGGAGTATGAAGAATGGATGCAAAGTCATTATACTTTGCAGTCGTGGAGTCCTTGAAGATTTTATAACCCATGGTATATGCTTGACAGCTCACACTTGCAAGATCATAAGCTTCAAGCATTTCCACTAGGTCAACGATTCCTTTTAGGTCCTTGATCAACATACAAGTGACATTTCTTCTTAACTTAATAAGGAAATCACATCTCTCCTTTTATTGCAACCTTCATGGGAACGATGTGTCAATCTCATCATTTTCATCATGTCCCATGATTGCCTACACAAAGGAGTCCTCATAGATTGAGCTCTTCTCTTGAAGCTCCAACACCTTTCTTTAGCTTGTCCATCTATTTTATTGTCCTATGTCTTTGCTTGGGACTTAAGGCAATGTACTTTTGTCGGATAGCAACCCTTTCTTTTTTGTTATCGAGCTATGATGCATGTGTTTGCCTATTCAATGTAGAGATATGTCGCTCTAGAGTTGCTCTTGTCGTCCATGTTCCACTTGAATCTTTGCCAACTCTTGATTCAATCTTGTGATTTTCTCCAACTAAGCCTTTGTCTCATCTTTAAGTCTCTGAATGTGGGCTTTCATGTTACTAACGTGGGAGTAATTGCAACAAGTAAAGTAGTTCACGTATTTGCACCTCACGTTGTCAAAGAGCCATTCCACCCACTTCTTGAAGCATCTTGTAATATCCAAGAAACCCTTGCTTCCCATGTTCGACAAAGTGGACTAAGTCATGAATGTTCTTGAAGGCTAGTGGCAATGGATACAAGCTTCCATCTGCCCAAATGTCCACGTGTTTCTTCCCTTGTGATCAAAGTTGATGCCATTCATTTTTACAAATGCATTGATCACGAGACAAACTACTCAAATCCACAACTAAATGCAATGCAAACTTTTGTGTCTTCTTGAAATGTCTTGTAGAAGTTTCATGGATGTAGGTAGAATAGGAGGATGGGAGAGGGGTTGGAGGAGTCAGGAATGTGCTTGAAGGGAGTGTGAGTGAGGGTGCAAGAAGAGAGTGTGGGAGGGATTTGTGGTAAGGAGGGAGGTTCATGAAGGTGGAAGCACAAATGAGGTGTGGTAAGGAGGGAGGAGCACGAAGTACGGAGGAGGGAGGGAGCACAAAGTAGGAGATGCAAGCACGATGGAGGAGCAAAAAGAAGGTTGTGGAAGAGTGGAGGCACATGAAAGAAGGGAGGAGCAGGAAGGAGGGAGGTGGAGGTGGAGGTGGAGGTGGAGGGAGGAGGGAGGAGGTGGGAGGAAGGAAGGAATAGGTTAGTGCGGGAAGAAGGGAGTTGCAAGAGGAGGGAGGAGGTGGGAGGAAGGAAGGAATAGGTTAGTGCGGGAAGAAGGGAGTTGCAAGAGGAGGGAGCAGGAAGGAGGGAAGCTAAAATCAAAATTCAAATTTGGGTGCCCATCAAAAAGTACAAGGTTGGGGTTGATGTGGCAGCTCCCACACTTGAGGATGTCAGATTTGGGGCCTTACCCGGGGTGGTTTAAGGTTGCCCATAAGTCCACTAATCATCTCCATTAGCCCCCCTTAATCTTCTCCCTATGAAGCCATTTATTGAGTCCAAATGTCCCCAAATGGTTTTTATTCAATGAAATGAAAAATAAAACGTTAAAAGTCATAACAAGGCATCTTTTGATATAAAAATGTGGGAGTAGTAAGAAACACACTATTTGTGAAAAACCAAATTCAATCAAACTTTGAAGAGCTGGTGTCACTAGAGTCAAGGTGTTGTCCATCGCCGTGAGGATTGGGGTTTCAGGTTGATTAGTTTTAGTCTCAAATGAGCCTGACAATATTGAATTGAAGTTTTTGTATAGGGTCTTGTAAGCCGCCATCATGTAGTCATGGTCTGTAGAGGTTGGAGCTCTTATCTCTTTTATCTCTCTTACCACGGGAGTCTTGCGTCACAAAATACCTATTCAAACATCATTAGTGTTACCTATTATAGACAATCCCATCCTATGTGTTCAGGAGTGGATATGTTGGGTAAAGGTGTTTTCAAAAGCAGAGAGGATAAGAATATAGCAAATGGTCTCCACACGAGAGAGAGAGAGAGAGAGAGAGAGAGAATGCTACAAAGAACATTTTTGCAACCAAAACATGCTTAACTAAGATTCAATTTAAAATGCCCATCTTGAAATACTAACATTTTATGAGTTTCTCGAACTAAAAGCCATGCTAAGGATTAACAATTTAACAAATTACAAATTCAATTCCTTTTTGAGACATCTACAAGATGGGTCGAAGAAGCCACTCGCTTAAGCTCGCAAAAGTAGACATTTGTGCAAGGAATCTCGGTCCCCTTTGGTGGAGGGGCGCTGCTAGGAAGCGCCCTGAGGATGTTCCTATGATGTGGTTCCATGTGGCATTTTCTTTGCATGTTAGTATTGTGTGACGCAATTGGCAAAGTTGGCCTTGCATGATCATTCCATAACTCTTGGTCATGTGCTTGTTTGGGCAAGTTTGAAGAGCGAATGATTTTAAGGGAGTGTCTTCAAGAATTGTGAGATTGAAAGTTATGAATTCTTAAAATTCAGCCCCAAAGAAGAATGACGATAGAAATTTGGCTGCGCTCGACGGGGGGCGTGTGCAAAGATCAGCAAATTCTCCTTTTAAATCTTCGAAACTTAACGCTACTAACCAAAGACAAACATGAACAGACAGACCCTGCAGGCTGCTTTGTGTCGACATCAATTCCTCCAGGCTCCTCGGGTATATTGGAATTTGGCTGGGGACGAATTTACTGCAGCTTTGATGGAGAAAAACGAGAAAAGGGGGAGTAATAAATCGCCGCAAGATAATTACTATTGAGGAGGGAGGACGGACTAGATGCTGTCATGGATCGTGGGAATCTCAGAGCACATTTACTGCTGGAAGATAACAGGCCACAGGAAGATTTCCCGTGGCTTGGGAGACAATTAATGCAAGGCATGTCAACGTGATGGAGGGCGCAAAGTACAAGCAACAGGGGAAGGGTGAGCGGGGGAGGCTCTGAAGATGGGATATATGAGGAACTTGGGAAGAAACTGATGAAAGATGACAGCTTGTTGATGGGCAAAACCAATGTGTAATTTTAACGGTGATCAATTGCCAATCAACATATCAGCAGGCTGGAATTTTGGAAAACACAGTGTGGTTTTTGTACAAGTTTTTGCACCAAAACCATGAAATCCGGCATGAATTTCATGGTTTTGTGCGAGTTTTTTCACGAATTGTTATTAGTCGTCAGTTTGATGCAGATGCTTGACTCTGTGATTACTCAAAAGGACCAGAAAATTTGTCCTCTTCTTTACCAGAACTTGTCCTCAACCAAAAAGGCTGCCAGTGTTTTTGCTTGAGAGCATCCAGGGCACCTTTGGAATATATTCTACCTTGCAGGCTATATATTATGATGATTGTTATTGTTATGGAATGGAAATGGAAAAGGTGTTCTTCGGCCGTGTGCATTCTTTTTCTTCCGGAAGATGCTGATGCAACTATACATGGGAAACACGATATCACGATCAGAATATGTGTATGTCGGCAAACATAAGAAGAAAGAAACAATGATTTGGACCTGGGGACCTTGTCTCGTCCACTGCCTTTCCGTCGTCGTTGTTTGATGATCAAGCAAAGCAGAGTATGTTTCTTGTTTATGTGCCCATGTTTGAGTGCTCGGAAGAGAATTAGAAACCATGTTGGATTGATGGATCGATGGCTTGATTGATCAATCGATTGATGTGCATGAATGATACTACATGTAAAATTCCTGCATGTTCGTGTACGTGTAAATATACGCACCGAGCCAATTAACACAGCTGGTAGCCTGGTTTGTCCAATTTGTGCTGCCTTTTTGGATTCGGCAAATGAAATATGGATGATTAGGGAAGACTTGTGTCGGGCTCTTGAAATGTGCTCGAGTCACTAGTGGGTGGTGGTAGGAAGACATACAAAGTGGCCGGATTTAACATCAGTTGGTGTGGTTTAAGCTTGGCAATTCGCAATGTATCAACAACACAGCAAAACCAGGGACAGGAAACGAAGTTCAAACGGCAAAGAAAACTAAACAAAAGTGTTGCAAATTACAATGGTGGATGCCCAAGAACCCGAGCAAAACGAGAAATGAGAAGAGGGTGATGATGATGATGATGGGTAGGTCAGGAATTGTCGAAGCGTGCCATTTGGTCTCCCTTGGACTAGCAGACTAGAGACTCTAAAGAGTAAGGTGGAAAGACTCGAGGCAAGACTGAAGTAAGAAAATCAGAGAAAGAATGGCATCTAGTTTGAAGGCAAAAAGGCTAGCAAATTCAAAGAGAGAGGGTGCTTGTTTGCAAGGCACAGTCTACAAAGAAAGAAAAAAAAGATGATGATGATGATGATGAAGACAAAGGGGCTGCTTCTGTAGCTTGGCCTTGGCTTCTAAGTTCTGGCACTGTAGCTCCTGCAACCGCTACACTGCCACTATCGATCAACCTGCACAACCCAAAAAATAATATTAGAAAAAATTGAGAGACTCTACCCACTGCCACAAAATATATTTAAATAACCATTAAAAAGAAAACCATGAATTCCCACTAAAGTAGCACCTGCGCCTCCCCCCCCACTCCCCACTAGAGCAACACGAAAGCTCAGCAAAGAACAGCCCACAAAAAAGCAAGTTAATGGGCAGGAACGCCCACTAGAAAAGTCTCTAGATTTAGCGAGGAGAGATGCGATATGATTGCTGTGGAAGTAAGCTGCAAATCTAGCTATTATATCGAATGAAGATATCAGATCTGAAGTTAGATTTTGAGGTCTGCTATATTCTCTGATAGACACCTCCTCTGTCATTGCACTCATCAGTCTAGTCTCTTGCTCTCTGTGAGATGCTCCTTGAATTTACTCCTACAGCTTCTTCCATAGCCTTTTCTTGTGCTGCTTCTTCATAGAATTTTTCGTCTTCTTCTTCTTCTTCTTCTTCTGTGCACCTGCATTCTCTCTCCCATGCTTCTTTCTTCCTGTCTTCTTCCCCTTTATCCTTGCATGTGGGCTTGAATGTAGCTCTCCAACAGGGGTAGCTCCCCCCAAAACCTCTTTTGTCTCCCCCCCTCTTACTTACCTTCTCTCTCCTTCCCTTTGCTTGCTCTGGGGTGCTCTTGGCACCCCCATAAGTTTCTTTTGCCCATATCCCTCCTTAAGTCGTTTTCCATGGCTTTGACTGTCCATAAAGACCCTAAGAGTGCCTTGGACATTAGTAAATATGTCCGCTACACCGCTGAGCAAGTGCAGGCCCTTGAGCGCCTCTACAACGAGTGCCCCAAGCCTAGTTCAATCCGCCGTCATCAGCTCATCAAAGACTGCCCCATCTTGCAAAATATCGAGCCCAAGCAGATCAAAGTCTGGTTTCAAAACAGACGGTAGGTGCTTTGTGTCCATGGTGACGTTTTTTGATCGGGCCTTCACCACTTTGCCTTCGGCATCGGGCTGAACGTGATCTCTAAACTTGGAAGGGATATATATGTATCTTGGTTGTAGACATGGAGCTTGTTAATTTGCCATTTTCGTGTGTCCATCAAGAAACTGTGTTTGAGATGCTGATGTCGCTCACGAGATTTCGGTCTTTTCTAAAGTGAAGTCCTTGGTGCCTTTTAGGTGTCGGGAGAAACAACGGAAAGAGTCTTGTCGGTTGCAGACCGTCAATGGGAAGCTCACAGCAATGAACAAGCTTCTCATGGAGGAGAACGACCGACTGCAGAAGCAAGTAGCACAGTTGCTCTACGAGAATGCTTATCTTCGTCAACAATTGCAACAAGCATGTCTTCGGTTCACGATGATTTGTGTCTGTCGACAGTCGTAGTAGCTCAAAACACTCTTCTCGTGCGAGCCATTCCCTCGGGGACAGGTTCCCTCTGGGTCAGTTGATGCCTCTTCCGCACGCTTTGGGTATGGAAGAATTTCGCATGGATGAAAAGATGAAATGTGTGCTTCATGACAGACCTCGAAATATTCATCGTGATGCATCTCCTCCCGCTAAAAGCTGGTCACACTGTCTCTTTGGCTCGCCAATGAATTCGTGTCACGTTTATGTAGGATGGTGGGGGGAATTGGCTGTGATAGAGTTGGCAGTTTGGGTTTCTGTGTAGAGTTTCTCTCGGAAGAGCTCGTGTTGTTCACAGATCTGGGCTTCGGTCTATTTGAGGAGTCGTTACGTTGTTGAACCGAAGATTCTCCACTTTTGATCTGAAATTCGAAATATACCTTGCAAATCTAGCTATTATATCGAATGAAGATATCAGATCTGAAGTTAGATTTTGAGGTCTGCTATATTCTCTGATAGACACCTCCTCTGTCATTGCACTCATCAGTCTAGTCTCTTGCTCTCTGTGAGATGCTCCTTGAATTTACTCCTACAGCTTCTTCCATAGCCTTTTCTTGTGCTGCTTCTTCATAGAATTTTTCGTCTTCTTCTTCTTCTTCTTCTTCTGTGCACCTGCATTCTCTCTCCCATGCTTCTTTCTTCCTGTCTTCTTCCCCTTTATCCTTGCATGTGGGCTTGAATGTAGCTCTCCAACAGGGGTAGCTCCCCCCAAAACCTCTTTTGTCTCCCCCCCTCTTACTTACCTTCTCTCTCCTTCCCTTTGCTTGCTCTGGGGTGCTCTTGGCACCCCCATAAGTTTCTTATTTGCCCATATCCCTCCTCCTTAAGTCGTTTTCCATGGCTTTGACTGTCCATAAAGACCCTAAGAGTGCCTTGGACATTAGTAAATATGTCCGCTACACCGCTGAGCAAGTGCAGGCCCTTGAGCGCCTCTACAACGAGTGCCCCAAGCCCAGTTCAATCCGCCGTCATCAGCTCATCAAAGACTGCCCCATCTTGCAAAATATCGAGCCCAAGCAGATCAAAGTCTGGTTTCAAAACAGACGGTAGGTGCTTTGTGTCCATGGTGACGTTTTTTGATCGGGCCTTCACCACTTTGCCTTCGGCATCGGGCTGAACGTGATCTCTAAACTTGGAAGGGATATATATGTATCTTGGTTGTAGACATGGAGCTTGTTAATTTGCCATTTTCGTGTGTCCGTCAAGAAACTGTGTTTGAGATGCTGATGTCGCTCACGAGATTTCGGTCTTTTCTAAAGTGAAGTCCTTGGTGCCTTTTAGGTGTCGGGAGAAACAACGGAAAGAGTCTTGTCGGTTGCAGACCGTCAATGGGAAGCTCACAGCAATGAACAAGCTTCTCATGGAGGAGAACGACCGACTGCAGAAGCAAGTAGCACAGTTGCTCTACGAGAATGCTTATCTTCGTCAACAATTGCAACAAGTATGTCTTCGGTTCACGATGATTTGTGTCTGTCGACAGTCGTAGTAGCTCAAAACACTCTTCTCGTGCGAGCCATTCCCTCGGGGGCAGGTTCCCTCTGGGTCAGTTGATGCCTCTTCCGCACGCTTTGGGTATGGAAGAATTTCGCATGGATGAAAAGATGAAATGTGTGCTTCATGACAGACCTCGAAATATTCATCGTGATGCATCTCCTCCCGCTAAAAGCTGGTCACACTGTCTCTTTGGCTCGCCAATGAATTCGTGTCACGTTTATGTAGGATGGTGGGGGGAATTGGCTGTGATAGAGTTGGCAGTTTGGGTTTCTGTGTAGAGTTTCTCTCGGAAGAGCTCGTGTTGTTCACAGATCTGGGCTTCGGTCTATTTGAGGAGTCGTTACGTTGTTGAACCGAAGATTCTCCACTTTTGATCTGAAATTCGAAATATACCTTGGAAACCATGATCTTCCACATGATTCTACCAACTCAAAACTCCACATTTGGCCGTGAATGAATTCTCAGTTTAATCACCGCAGCACGATTCAGTATGTGTTTCATGGTGACCTCCTACAGCCCTACCTTTCCGTCCTTTCACACTTGATTTTGAAACATGTGGAGGCGGCTGTAAGCCTTGGGCTTGGTGAAGAGATTCGTCCATACCAAGTCCCTCGAATTCAGTGTGCCGTAATCTGTCTGAATATCTGATAGCCTTCGTGGTGTGCCGTTATCTGTCGACATATCTGATAGTTTTCGTGGTCCTGGTGGAATCGTTTGAGAGTGGGAACTAATCTTCAACGTAATGGTTAACAGGGTGGCCTAACAACGGACACAAGCTGCGACTGTGTTGTGACAAGTGGGCTGCAACATTTTCAGACGCCGCATCAATCTCCGCACGACGCCACCTATTCAGGGTAACTTATTTCCACAAGCATGGTCGAAGCAGTCTCTATACACTCGTATCATGGTGGTGGTGCATTCTGGTACTGTATAAGGGAATGTGACGAGACAAGGGTGGCGGTTCATTACAGGATTCCCTCGCTTGCTGAGGAAACATTAGCAGAGTTTCTTGGGAAGGCAACAGGAACAGTCATTGACTGGATTCAGATGCCTGGGATGAAGGTAAGTAAGTCTTTAGGAAACCGAGAAGTTCTGCATATTTGTGGAGAGAACTATGACTATCTTTTGGCACTAACTTGCATAATTCTCTTTCTAGCCTGGTCTGGACACGAGTGGAATGGTTCACATTTCACATAGATGCGCTGGTGTAGCCGCTCGAGCTTGCGGGCTTGTGGGCTTAGAACCAGCAAGGGTGAGAATGTGAAATCCAACAAGCTTCTAGACTTGAATTTCTGTGGGTTTTGAGGTTGAAGATGAAATATTCTTTCTTCAATTTACTTTGAGACTTCTGAGACAATGTGTCGGTAACATCCTCCGTCCAAGCATGTACTCTTCTAATTGTATTTCTGCGTAAAAGGTGCTGGAAGTGTTGAAAGATAGACCCTCTTGGCATCGAGACTGCGTCGTTTGACATCTATGTTTACCACTTCCACGGCTAATGGGGGAACGATCGAGGTGCTTTACATGCAGGTATTGTGATAGAATCTCTCAGTCAAGCTTCTAAGGATGGTGAACATGCAATCAATGCTTCTTGTTGATGATCTCTGGGAACTTTACATGCAGGTATTGTGATAGAATCTCTCAGTCAAGCTTCTAAGGATGGTGAACATGCAATCAATGCTTCTTGTTGATGATCTCTGGGAACGCTAGTAGTCTAACGATTAACACATATTTGATGGGTTTGTAACGTCGTTTTTAGAAGAGTTGTTGCGTACTTCAATTTTGCTCAAATCTTCAAGTTGCTTTGTTGCAGATGTATGTCCCAACCACTTTAGCTCCCGCGAGGGACTTCTACACGCTGAGATACACGTCTATGCTGGAAGACGGCAGCTACGTCGTAAGTCTTTTGAGTGCGTTGATGTTGTTTACACGATTGCACTACGTGTTAGATGATAGCCAGTTTATCAAGAAAAAAGGAGTGAATCACTTGTGTTTTGCTAGATTTGCGAGCGTTCTCTGAATGGCACACTTGGAGCACCAGTCGCACCTCAAATGGAGTCGTTTGTGCGGGCAGAAATGCATTCTAGCGGATGTCTGATCCGGCGTTGTGAAGGAAGTGGATCTATCATCATAATTGCAGACCATATGGATTTAGAGGTAAGTTCGCCACCTTCATCACGATGCGGCCAAAATCGGAGCTAAAACCTTCGGTTATGAAGGTATCCAACTCTCTGTCTTTTGTCTTCCTCCCTGTGCTGCAACCACGGACCGTTCCCGAAGTACTACGACCGCTGTATGAATCTTCGGCTATTCTAGCTCACAAAGTCACCATAGCGGTAAGAGACCTATTTTCTCGACGCGATGGGATGATCTGTTCCTGCAATACAAGTGTTCAAAATAAGCTTTATTTCTGGATGCAGGCTTTGAAGCATTTGAGACAGCTTGCCGAAGAGGCAGCAGTGGAAGCACCTGGAGGTGGGCAGCAACCAGCTGCAGTTCGATCACTTAGCCACAGGCTTGCCAAGTACGTAGAAAACATGAGCATTCTCGAGAATGTTCGCGTATAGTATATGATCAGGAATCAAGTTGTCAATACGCTAATTGCTACCAAATATGGGTCGATTGTCGTCTACGGTAGAGGCTTCAACGATGCGGTAAATGGGTTTGCGGATGATGGATGGACAGCAACGGCCAGCGATGGAATGGATGATGTGATAGTAGTGATGAAACCACCTCCGAATTGCAGAGAGCTTGGAGTAGGTCTACACTCTACTACGAGCAATATGGGGACATTGTGTGCGAAGGCATCGATGTTGCTACAGGTTTGTGCGAAAACAAGTGTTTCTGTGAAGAATTTGAAGTTGCGGAAGCATTGTTTTTCGGGCTTAATCAAAAGGAGGTGGGGATGATAGATGGTTTTGATTTGGTGGTGAGCAGAACGTGCCACCAGCGTTGTTAGTTCGATTTCTGCGCGAGCATCGATCTGAAAGGGCAGATCATGGCTTGGAAATGGCGAGGATGGGTAGTTATGATGTGTAGTTTTCACGGAGCTGTATGCAATTCACAACTTCTCAGGCCGCAGGTTCATGGCGTCGATCAGGACAAGGTATAATAATGGAGTAGCCTGATTTTGAGTGCTCTTGAATGACACTAATTTCCTTTTCTGATTGATTGATCATCTGTTCAATTTACATCTCCACAGATCTTGGAATTGATCAAGATGGATAATCAACAAGACGAACATATGCTGGTCGCTCGTGACATGTTCCTGTTGTTGCAGGTTGGTGGCATGGCCTCACAATACTCGATGAAATCGAATTTGGTCGAATATTTTTGAAGAGATTTGTCGTGGATTGTTTTCACCAGTTGTGTAGTGGGCTCGAAGAGAACGGTGCAGGAGCTTGCGCAGAGATGGTGTTTGCTCCCATCGATGCTTCAATTTCAGACGATGTGCCATTGATTCCATTAGGTTTCCGAGTCATCCCATTGGAAAGTAGCACTCTGGTAAGATTAGCTTCTCTGAATCCATTCATCGAAATACCAGCTTTCATCGCTGAGCTCCTGATGATTTCACTTCGAAATTGAGCAGGAAAGTGGAGTTCCCAACCGAACTCTCGACCTTGCTCTCACCCTCGAAGTGGGTTCTGCAACTGGTAGATCCGCAAGTGATAACAGCGTTTTGCACCTGAGATCCGTGTTGACGATCGCATTTCAGTTCAATTACGAGAGTCGCACGCAGGACAGCATTGCTTCCATGGCGAGACAATATGTTCGCCATGTGGTCTCCACTGTGCAAAGAGAAGCCATGGCCTTAGCTCCAGCTCGCTTGAGCTCGCAATTGGGTCCTCCGAGACACGTTCAAGGGATTCCCGAGAGTCTTGTTTTGGCTCGCTGGATCAGCAGGAGCTACAAGTAAGAGCAAAATGCTCTACCTTCCAAAGCAATCGAGCTCAATAAGGATTAGTGAAGCTCGCCCTTCTAACTGAATTAATTCCATCTTTACAGATTGAATCTGGGCATAGACCTTGTTCACGTGGAAGTGGAAAGCAGCGAAGCATATTTGAAGGCGCTATGGAAGCTTGCAGATGCAGTGATGTGCTGCTCCAGCAAGGTGAAACAAATTATGATGATACTTACTCGTGTAGTTCATGGGAAGATGTGATTGCTCAGAAAATGATGACATTTGTGTCTGTATGTTGTGTAGTCTCTATGGGTATTCACCTTTGCAAACCAAGCAGGTCTAGAGATGTTGGAGACATCATCCATGGCCTTGCAAGAGCTCTCGTGGGAAAAGACACTGGATGAAGATTCGAGGAAGAGTTTGTGTTCGGTGTTCAATCAAGTCATGCAACAGGTATATAATTGCTTCTCCTTGTATGCCCATCACCATGGCTGCACTCCAAGAGCTCGAGGCACACAAAATCTGATGCTAGACCAAAAAGTAGAAGAACCCAAATCTCCATTGTTTCTCTAATCTTCAACAAGCTAAATACCCACATTTCCATTGTTGCTGCTACAAAATCAAAAAACCCATATATGTCTTCGTTGCTAATCGAACTCCACAACCCACATCTCCATTGTCGTATCTTAATGCGAAATTCCCACGTCCCATTGTTGCTAACCGCACATGAAAACCTGTGCCTATTGTATGTGCAGGGCTATGCTTGCCTTCCAGCCGGAATTCGTGTTTCAAGTATGGGTCGCCCAGCCTCTTATGATCGTGCCATTGCTTGGAAAGTGCTGGACGAGGACGATAATCTCCAGGGTGTGGCTTTTTTGTACGTGAACTGGTCCATGGTGAACACCAAGGCAGATCACCACCATCCCTTACTTCTTTGATCAAAGACTCGTGCTACTACGAGGACACCAATTCCCTTATTCCTTTAACAGTCATGCTATGATCAGAGACAGTAGTTCCGAAGCAATCAGAATAGGTCCTATCCATGGAAATTACCATTCCATACATCACTAGAGTAGCCACACTTTACCACTATCAAGCTTACATTCTCACACATGCACCCTTTTTTTGAAGGCCTTGCTGCCTTGTCTGTCGTTTTTGAGGCCCTGCAAGTGTCTTTTGCAGTTTCCACAATACTCTGTTTTAGCTTCAGAGTTTTTAAAATATATGGTGGTAGCCTTTCTGTTTTGTCAATCTAAGCTTTTTATGGTTTTGAATCTCGCATGGAAGCTTATTCATATGGTATGTAAGCGATATAAGTTTAGTTTCATTTTAAAGTGTACAGCAGAGTAGACCTTTACTCGCAATTTTGTTGTTTCTGGTCTACTCAAGGATCCTCAAGATCTCGCCTTCTGCTTACTTTTGATATCTTGTTTGTCCTCGAGCCTCCCTTCCAAAGTTCCCAGGATCAACATGGAATCTCTATCCACCTTTTCTGACAATAAATAAGTTGCCATCTTCAGCTGGGCAATCTATACCCTAAATAAAATATACTCGAACTCTTAAATAAAGGAAAGTAATTACTAGTGTCCCCTAGAAGAGTGTGTGGTTCTTATCACCTAGCATCGGAAGGAACTTCTACCTTTTTGCTTTCCAATTATGATGGACACCAAAGTGCCTGAATTAAAAGTGATTAAAGAGTCTAAAGTGTTGAGATCTTCACAATTTGCAAAAACGCTCTACATTGGAAAGTGGTTATTGTTTGAAGTGATCCTTGTTATAATTCCTTGAGTTGGTAAAGGTAGTGCACTATGCCCCATGTAAATACTTAAATATCATTTATGCATCTATTCTCCACCTCGTGATAGAAGAACTCAAGAAATGTTGCCTCATGTCACTCTTGGACTCTTTTGGTCTATTGTTCTTGGACTCCACTCACTCTTGGATTACTAATCTTGGATTCTTACTATATCTACCACCAGCCCTTGGTTTATCGACCGTGGACCCTTAAGAGTACCACCCTGTCTTAAATACATACTATATATAAACATATATTATTTAGTAAGGCATGCATGGGGATGTCATGGTAGCTAGTCCCTATTGTGCATAATGGAGTTGATGGTGTGCATAATGGAGTTGATGACTACCATGAAGTTATATACTGCGCTTCCTTTATTTTTAAGTAAGGCATGCATGTGTTAAGATATCAAGCTTCATCCTTGATGTATAATCTTGGGTGACTTATTTATGTCACTTTCTCTTTTGTGGCGTAACTAGGTAGCCACGAATGTTTGGATTGGGTTCACATATATCAAATCCCAGTTAGGTGCACGTAGGATTGGTGTTGATGCTAAAGCTCGTTTTAAGGCATCATATGCCTTCTGGCACTTCTGTCCATATGAAATCAATTAACAAACGGTACAGCGGTCGAGCTAGTTCCGCGTACATGTAGATGAATCGCCGGTAATACCCAGTGTGTCCAGTGAATCGTTGAACACCTTTAAAGTTCGTTGGTGGGGGTAATTCCAAGATCAGTTTGATCTTATTAAAGTCTGTGGAGATCCCATTCTTGGACACCACATGACCTAGGATAACACCATGTCTTACCCAAAATTGGCATTTTAGTGGGTTCAGTGAAATCCTATATAATCTGCATCGCTCAAAGGCCATTCGTAAATATTTCAGGTGTTCTAGCCATCGCGAGTAAATGCATAGATCATCTAGAAAGATTTCGAGCCATACACGCAAGTACTCCTTGAAAGCCGTACTCATTAGTCTCTGAAATGTTGCTGGGGCATTGGTTAAGCCAAATGGCATCGTTCGATACGCAAACACACCCCATGTTGTGGCAAAGGCCGTCTTGTGTTGATCTTTTGGATCGATGGACACTTGGTTGTATCCAGAGAACCCATCTAAAAAACTATACGCTTCATGGCCTGCCACTCTTTCGAGCACATGTTCAGTGAATGGCAAGGGATAGTGATCCCTAACTGTGGCTGCATTAACCTTTTTAAGGTCAACACACACTCGTATTTTACCATTCTTCTTCGTTACAATTACAATGGGAGACACCCATTCCGTATGCTCGATTTCATAGATGAATCCCGCATCTAGAAGTTTGTGAATCTCCTCTTTCACTATCGTTTCGTACTTGGGATTCATGTCGTAAGGTCGTCATTGCACTGGCTTCGCGTCATCTCGTATAGGAATCGTGTGTTGTACCACTTCTGGTGGCACACCCTTCATGTTCTCGTAAGACCAGGCAAAACAATTCTTATATTACTTGAGTAAAGTGATCAAATCTTCTTCCTCCTTATTGTGGTCTACTGACACAAAGACCGGTTTAGGGGTCTCTCCAGCCCAGCCAAATTGACTTCCTTAACTTTTTCGGGCCCTTCATAGACTCCATCGTCATATGTGTCTGCAATACGCTTAGCTTTCTCACAAAAAATGTCTCGGTCTTGAATAGAATAAGACTTGAAATGTCCTGGGACATCCTTGTGATCTTCTGCTTCCAGCGACTTGTCCGAAGCTCGTTCAAGTAAAGATGGTCGAGACTTCTTGTTAGATGATGACATTTTTTTCGTTGCTGGTTCGGGTTGTGGTTCACGTTGTTTCTTAGGCGAGGTTTTGATGGATTCCTTGGGTTTTCTAGATTTCGGAGTTCTTTTCTCACCCCTATCTTCCTTTTGTTCTTGCACTTCTGAAGATGATTCTTCTATCTCCAGGGATCCTACTGGAATCAAGATCTCTTCCATCCTCCTACCCCAATCCTCTGTGAATTCGTGATCGACCGTGGTTGCTTGGACATATCTTAACCATTGAAGGTCAGATTCCACATATGCCACCCCGTCGTTGGTCGTGGCGTAGGAAGGAGTTGGTACCACATTCCGTCGCTTAACATGCTGTAGATTTGGCTTCACTGGTAATGAACTGCTAAGCTTCTTGTCATGTTTAACTAGGTTGATCATGCGGAGTGGGACTATTGTACCCTCTGAGCCACTCTCATCCTTCACCATGTGAGTTCCTCTTTTCTTGGGTATATCAATGGTTGCAAGTAAATGCATCCAATTATGCGAGTACTCAGGTTCAGGTAGAGATGCATACCATGTTTCATCCGCATCACCTCCCATTCTTCTCTCATCGGCCGCTTCAAACTGATTGACAGTTGTTGTCCTAGCGGTCATTTCTGATTCGGCAGGAAACAAGTTGCCACCTAGTGGACGAGATTTCCACATTGTTAGGTCCACTTTTGTTACTGAAGTATCCTTCTTGAGATAGATTGTATTGGATGACCAATCGTGCACTACTCCTGCTAATCTCAAGAACGGTCTCCCTAGAATAATGTCATACGAGTCAATTGGGTTCTTAAAGTCCATAACTACAAACCATACGTGGTAAGTGATGCCAAAAGTTTTGACTTTTAAGTCCTTCACTACACCCACTGACCTTGTAGTGGTTCCATCAGCCAACTTGACTATTAGCGAGGTTTTCTCCATAAGCAGGCTTCCCCATTTTTCCCAACACTATTTGGTCATGATGCTCACTCCGGCACCACCATCCAAGATGGCTTCCACCTTCCTATGATGATATGATATCGGAATGAGTGCATTAGAGTCATCACTCTCAAAATATTGGCCTAACTTATTGATAGGCACCATTGGCGTGTCATCTTCTAAGTTTGACTCTTCTTTTGTCCAACCGTCATCATGAGCTTCTATCATTGAATCGAGGTGTCCGTTCATCCAATCTGATAAGTCATGCCATAATGTCGGGCTTCCCCTTAGCAATGAAGCAATTGGCATTTTGACTTCCATGGACAAGAATGCAGCAAGTCCTGCGACATCCCTTGGTCCACCCGGCACCGTAATGCCATCAGACTGTCTCTCTATACTATCATGAAGGTTGTCTAGACCCTCATGTCTTAACCTTTCCATAATTGGATCCTCTTCAAACATACGATCCATAAGCAGTGGTTCATCATTTGACATTCGGTCTTCGTTCATCTCTGCTATAATGGATGGTACTTTGACTGGTGCTCTATGCGTTGGGTAATTCTGATGTTTTGGGAACTTAATGTCAACCGGCGCTCTGGATTCCACCTGCGTTGCTTGACATTCTTCAACTAGAGCCTTGGCCTTCACCAAATTTTCCTTCTCCTCGATAGGATTAGGGTACTCATGAAATCCGCTTGGTGTATTCGGTCTTGGCTCTTCTGTCTTCTCTACTTTCAGTCCCTCCTCTCCTTTACCTCCTTGACTAGATTTTCTTTCTAAGCTCCCTGTGGTCTCTGAGGTTGCTACAGTGGCGTGTCCTCATCGGAACCACTCTGCACTATCACTTTATCCTTTCCCTTACCCACTTTAATAGCTTGCTTTTTGGTCGGGTTGTTTTGAGGTTTTGGATTCTGTGATGTTCCAGCTTGACCTTCTCTTTCTCTCTTGTGCAATTCTCGCGTAATTGCCTTAGCTTGCATGCGAGTAATCGCGTTTAGGGATACTGGACAACATGCCAAATCTGGACAACATGTCCAATGCATATTGCCTTTGCATAAGCCATATTCCATCTATGGATCTAATGACCTCAATACCAAGGAAATAGCGCAACTCTCCCAAGTCTTTCATCTCAAACCTGCTTCCAAGTTGTTGCTTAATTTCACAGATCTCAACAACACTATCACCTGTCAATATGAGATCATCCACATAAAGTACTAACACAGTCATGCCATGGGCTGATTTCCTCACAAACAAAGAGGAATCGGCAGGTGAAACCTGAAATCCAATAGAAATAAGATAACCACTTATCTTTTCAAACCATTGCCTAGGTGCGTGCTTCAAGCCATACAATGCCTTCACCAATTTGCATACCTTCTCTGGATACTGTGGATGTACATAACCCTGTGGGTGGCTGCTCCATGTACACTTCCTCATGCAAATCACCATGTAAGAAGGCATTTTTAACATCCATCTGATGTAAAGACCAGCCCTTACTCGTTGCTAAAGCAATGACACACCTCACTGTACTCATCTTAGCAACAGGACTGAAAGTCTCTTCATAGTCAATGCCATACTCTTGTGCATATCCCTTTGCAACAAGTCGTGCCTTGTACCTGCTCACACTTCCATCTGAGTTTCTTTTCACTTTGTAAACCCATTTGCAGCCAATGGGTTTCTTTCCTGCATGCAAATCAACCAACTCCCATGTTTTGTTGGCATCTAAGGCATCCATCTCTTCGTCCATGGCAGACTCCCATTCTGCATGACCCATAGCATCCTCAAATATTGCAGGCTCTGGCACCTCAAGTACCTTAACCATATAAGCATAATGTATGGCACTCAGCCCATCATATGTCAGCCTATCCACTGGGTATCATACCCTTGTGGATTTCCTAACACCAGGTGTAGTAACTTTGGGAATTCCAAGCTCCTCATCCAAGCTCATGTCTGAGTCACTTGACTCTCCCCCTCCACGTGATGTACCACCCTGTTCTGCAATCTTTTCCTTGCCCTTCCCTGGGCTATTTGCATGGGCTGATCCACTCTTATCTGCTGAATTTCTCAGCCTACCACTCCATGGTGAAGTGGAAGAGCTAGAACTAGCCTCACTAGGCCCTGAAATAGTAACAGTCTCAGCAGTAGGATTCCTGTCAACATTCTCTGCAGGCTTTCCATCATCAACTACTAAAGGAGGCAATGCATACCAACTTGCAAGCTCATCAAAAACCACATCACGGCTGATCCTTAGCTTGCATGTCATGGGGTTATAGCATATGTACCCTTTATGTTCTTTCTCAGCCTTTGCATCCAACTTAGTCCGCAACTCATCTGGAACATGCACATAACATATGCAACCAAAAACCTTCAAATGTGATAGATCTGGATTCTTGCCACTATATCTCTCCTCTGGTGTGACATTATGTACCTATTAAGCCTTCTTCGACGGAGACTAACGTGTCGTGGGGATCTTACAACTTGCCGCTTGAGAGTGCTCAACCTCCAAGCCACTTCCTTGTGAGAGCTGGTTCACTTGAAGTTGTTACGGTGTTGTCACGGGCACCTTCCTCGGATTCTAACTCGAGCTACTACGCGATCGTAAGGGGGAGAGGGAATGAGAAGAGTAGAGGGGAGAATCGTGAGCGTGGTGAATGGGAAACAATCGTATGCGTAGCAACAAATGAAAGCAAATGGAAAGAAAGGAAGCAAGACACAACACAATAGTGAAGGAAGCAATGCTCTCTATTCCACACCTTCAACAAGGAAGAATGAAGACCAAGTCAAAGGACTTGTCTTTTATACATGGACCTTTTGAAGGGAGGTTCAACCCTAATTTTGGCCTTAGCCTTTTTACCCTCTAATCACCCTTGTTGGCCCACGGCCTATAATGAATGGAGTACAATATTACAATATATGGACTATGTTACTTGCGTAACATGCCCCCCTTCTTGTACGAAATTCCATCCTTGGAATTTTTTTCAAAACTGTTTTGGTTTCAAAATGTTTGTTGTCAAGCATGATAAGGGCATGCCTGGCAAACAACTTTTTAGATAAACCGGTAAAGTATGGATGTGGCGGCCAAAAATGGGTGTCGACCATATCCTCGAATGTCCTTATGTGGCAGGCATGTAAATTGCGGACACGGATATATAGTCTACATATCTGCTTGAGATCTGGGCCAATGTCCGGATTGAACGTTATCTCGTGCCGCAGTCCCAGCTCTTGCTTCTCCAAAATTGGTGATTCTCTTGGCATTGTATCTAATAGCAAAATGATAAGCCGGTTGAAGTGGCTTGCTGCGACAAAAGCCGGATCTGGAACCGCCTAGTGTGCTTGGTTCCAATCCTTGAGTTGCTGAGCTAATCCGGTAGAAGTTGCTGTCGGGGCAAAATTGAATTTTGGAAAATTATATACAATATTGGGATCCTGCTTCCGCAAGTCCCTAAAGGTGGTCCAACTCCACCTTCTTGTCATGGGCATGAATGTTGGGTCGACACGTATCCCTGTGTGCGTTGGAGTAGTAGCTCCACGCAAGAAGGTTTTGCTACAAAAATTTGACTCGCCAGGCTGGCTGAGTTATTGGTATAGTTGGTGTACATGGTGCTAATGCACTCATATACCCGATTGTATAATACTATGATTCCGATTGGGTTGTATTGTACAACATTGTGCTCTACCAAAAATTGATAGCACGTACGTGCTTCAATCCACCCTTGTGTCTGCACTCAAAATTGTGACTCAAAAATCTGATCTTGCGGGTAGGGATACTCCGACAAGTCAACAAGTTTAGATACCTCCATGATGGGTTCAAAGGGTGCAAAATCGGTAGATTCCTGGAGACACCAGCACCATGAACGAAAATTTAGGACAATGGGGTGAATGGGAAGCTTGTAGACCTCGGTTTGATCTTGTAAGCAAAGATCACCCCGAAAAAAAGACATGGCCAAAATCGGGTGGGTATGGTAGGTGTATTTCTCGAGAAGAAGGGTGAATTGGAGGGGATGCAGAGGTTGGGTGAGGTCCACCGTGTATTGTACAGACGAGGCTGTCAAGGCATTGAAGTAATAAGTTAGCGTCTGGTCCACCGTACGGTTTTCCAGAGCTAAACTTACTATATTTGATGAAGCCTCCATGACGAGCTTGTGTTCATTTTCTAATTGATCATCCGGTGAGATTGGAATTTTGGGTATTTCTTCCAGCTCACGGATTTGCTGTGATTTCTTGCGAAGTAGCGTCTCGGATCTCTGGAGCGTGGTCTCCAACTCAATGGTGCGGCGATGTAGGCTCATATTCGTTTGATATGCCTCTTGAATGTGTTGCTGTGTAATCTGTTCTTTATCCCTTATAAGCTTTGCATTTTGCTCTCTGATCTGCCTGAGCTTTGCTTCCTTCGCCTCGATCTGCCTTTGATACTCTTCTTGGGCCTATTGTAGTTGCCGTTCTACTTCTTGTATGCGTTGATGCAATGCTGTCTCATTAGCTCGGGACGTTTCCAAAGCTCAGTTCATTTCCTCCTGGCTCTTCAATTGCTGTTCCAGCTGTTGGATGTAGCTTTGCTTCCTTTCAAAAATTTGAAGGCCCTGCGTTTGGAAATGAATCAGAGTTTTGAAAAACTCCCTTTCTCTGTCTGGTACATCAGCATTCATATCCTTGTATCTTTGGTATGCTTCATCATCCTTGTAGTTTTCGGAAGTGGTTGAAGCCACTGTCTGCAATGCCTTGAATGTGTTGTCCTCATGCTGCGCTTCTTGAGCCCTAGCTCTCATTGTTTGCATCAAGGTTGATGCTAACAAGAGGCTATTCAGTCGTGTGGTATCAAGATCCTGTTGTGTCGGCATTGGCGGCGGCATCTCGAACTCCGGCATCAGCATTCATATCCTTGTATCTTTGGTATGCTTCATCATCCTTGTAGTTTTCGGAAGTAGTTGAAGCCACTGTCTGCAATGCCTTGAATGTGTTGTCCTCATGCTGCGCTTCTTGAGCCCTAGCTCTCATTGTTTGCATCAAGGTTGATGCTAACAAGAGGCTATTCAGTCGTGTGGTATCAAGATCCTGTTGTGTCGGCATTGGCGGCGGCATCTCGAACTCCGGCATGTCTTGAAATATATCTTCTTCTTGGACCTTTGCCTTCCCCTTGTTTTGCTCTCTTAGTTTTCTTTGTTGCTCAGCTTCCTTGTCTTTGTGATGTTCCTCTGAAATTTTCTTCCACCTGGCCGCAGCTTCGTCTTCCTCTTGTTTTCGTTGTTCGTCCTACTTTAAGGTCTGTTCCTGTCCCTGGCTTCTAGTTGCCCTTCGAGGTGGTACTTCTGCCTTCTGCTTCTTGTGTTCTGGTTGCGGTGCGAGGTCCTGCAACTCCTCCTTGTTTTTGTCCGCAAAACCGAAGTGGGACCTATCCAATTTCCATGCCGCTAGATGGTAGATGAGGGGCATCAACAGCATGGGATGTTGTATGATGTTGTTATGTTGTGCACATACCTTGTCTAGCTTCTGATAGAAGTAATCCGCCCAATTAGTGATGTGTTGTTGCGGCTTATGTAGGCGCAGCAGATGGTTTGCTGGTATTATGTTATGATGTTCGGAGGTGAGTAAACGCAATACCCTTGCGGCCTTTTGTAGGTGGGGCGAGATATCAATGAATTTAACACCTCCTCTTTGTTTGTGGCTTTCGTATGTGGCAGCCCCTTCCAGCTTGTTGCCCAACTTCCGCAGATCGACATACGGCTCAGCTATGACGTCCAGAGCGAAGGCGTTGCGGACGGCGTCGATGCTGAGTGTTATGGCTCTTTCCTGTCCATCATTAAATATTATCTTCGATTGCTTCGTGTTCCTGTTGTAATTCTTGACGAACTGTACTGCATAATTCATGTTCAGGAAACATGACAGTTTGTATCGCATCTTGCCTAAGCCGCATGCATCAAGGTGGGGGATGACTTCTTTGTCCTGTAGCGCATTATAGCACTCTGAAGTGTGATAGCAGATTTTGAATCTTGTTGTAGAGTTGTGGACATAAGTCGAGTGCACCACCATTCCTCCCAGCTGCTCCACCCACTCTTGTCCCAAGGGCGAGTGCGTAGTGATGGTGATGTTTCGCTCTAGACTGGGACTTGATGCACTCATCTCAGAGCTAGCTTTCCTCTTCTTAGGCGTTGCACTTGCCGTCGAAGGTTCACCTACTTCATGAGGGGGCTTGTGGGGATTCTTTCCCTTCTTTTTGTGCCTCTCCATTGCTTCTTGGGCTGATAATCTTAAAGCTTCTTCAAGTTCCCTTGCTTCCTCCGCTTCCAGCTGTCTTGGCAGCTGTGATTGTGTCTCAGATTGCCCACTGGTGAATTCTATCTCTTCCTCATCGAGAGCACTGAAATGCTTTCGGATGAGTTCGCTGGTATCGGAAGACATAATTGGAGATTGGCTGGAAGTGATTTTGGGAGTTGGGTTTGGTTGAGGGTGTTGGTTTTCAGTAGAAAATTTGGCAGCATTCAGTTGGAAACGGTAATGCAGCACCTGGCAGTTTTCCCTTATATAGAATTAATGCAGCGCGCTGCATTAACCTGTTATTGCAGCGCCCTCAAAAAAGTACTTCCTTTTGAAGTTGTCAAGTAATCAATGGTACTTCACCTGTCTTGGAACATTGTCCCTCACCCTACAATGCACACTTGACTTTCCTTTTGGCCACTTCAACACATGCTCATGCATTAAGCTGTTATTGCAGCATACCCTGTAATGATGCACCTGTGGCCTATTCTTGTGCAACAACGTTATGAGTGTCACATTACATGTCTATTTGATCATTCCATGCATGTACTTCACTTACTTGGATGAGTTGTCATACCACGGTGCATTAACCTGTTAATGCAGCGTCCCTAATTTTTGGCTGTTGCAAGCATCTGGTTGATGATCCAAAGTTGTTATGGCATTGTTGAGATACATTTTGAGCTTGGTGCCACTCCTTGTATGAGTTTGGTGACACTTGGCATATGCTCGATGCATTGCTGGCTTATTGCAGCGTCCAGTTTTTTGTCACTTACTGAGCTAATTTTGACCATCCAATGTGATAGACTTCTGATTTGCACTTTTGGGTTATTGCAGCGCGCTGCAATAACCTTAGCTCCTGCAGCCCTGCAACTATTTTCTGCTGTTGTTTTTGACCCTTTTTGAATTCTGGCCATGTGCATTCCATTCTGTTCATGTGATAGGGCAGGTGTGTGTGTTGGAATGTGTTGACCCTAGTAAGTGCTTAAGCTATTTGATAAAGGTGTTGTGCTTCTAGCACCTACTTTGTTGTTGACCTGACTCAGGACTTGGGCTTGACCTTGCGTTGTAAGTGCTTGTGCATAGATGGTCCTGCCCCTGTGAGGTTGTTTTTGCTAAGGACCCTAGAATATTGGCTTTATAAAATGGTGCCCTAGCCTAGGCATTTGACCTATCTACTGAGTAATTGATATGCAACACTTGGTTCATGGTAATGCATTGAAAATCCAAGTGGCATACCTTGTAGCTGACATCGTTACAGCTGATGGAATCTTGACTTGCGATGTCGTAGTGAGCACCGATTGTGCGAGATCCTTGAGCATTGTCTTGGTGTCTTTGATGATATCTACTTCATTATGCTCCTCGCTCCTCGCTCCTTGCATTGTCATGTGGCAAGACAGGTTCTTGTGGTTCTACCTCCTTTGCAGAAGTAGGTTCTTGTGTAACTATCTTCGTTTCCACATGCTGAGGCTTCTTGCTGAAGGGGTTAGTTTTTCCTACGGTAGGTTCTTGTGTATCTACCTTAGGTCTAATATGTGGTTGTTGACGTCATTGGCAAAAAGGACATAGATGTTGATGATGATGGAACGTTTGTACCATCTACTATTTTGCCCTTTCCCTTGTCTTTTAGAGCAGGTTCTTGTGGTTCTACCTTTTGAGGTGTGGCGTTCGGCGTTACCCTCCTCCAGGTAGGTTCTTGTGGTTCTGCCCTTTTGCGTTGCACATTTGTTGGTGGTAATGGGTATGATTTACTTGTAGCACTGTTGTCCTTTCGTACCCATACCATCTTCGTCGTCTTCGATGCCTTTGGCTGCGTTTTGTCTTGATGTAATCTATTTGTAGTAGGTGCCTTCTTTTGTTTGGGTACCCATATCTGATCATTGCCTTGGTAAAAACCTTGGTCTTCCAATATTGGTACTGGCACCCATCGCTGATGCGTCTTTCTTCGATGTTGCGTTTTCTTGGCTCAGTGTTGTCGGGGTTTTGGTTGCGAGGGAAATGCTGGCTAGAGGTTGCCGTGGTATCCATACATTTCCTTCACCATTGAAATAACCTTGAGCTTGTAGCAACTTCTTGGGAATCCACCTTGTCACTAATGATGTCGTCATGTTGTGTGAACAAGGCGTAGCTTGTTGGCGAGGTTGTGGGTGATGAAGTTGTGTAGTGGAGGTTGTGGGTGTAGGAATTGGAGGTAGAGAGGTTTTCGTGGATAAGGCGTCTTGTGCTAGAGTTTGTTTACCTTTACCTTTTTCTATGGTTGTAGCACCACTTGTTGGGGTCGGAGATTGCGTCGATGTGCCTTCTTGTAGCAGTGGCACTTGAGTGGCATGGCCCTTGTACACCATCCTTGCTTGTTGCTTGTGCCAATCAATCTGACAGTTCATTAGATAACACCACGTACGTCCAAGGACTACATGCTCTTCCATGGTTCCTGCAGGCAATACATAAAAACGTACCTGCAACACATGTTCAGCAATAATTACATCTAGTGTTACATGTCCAATTGGCTTCGTTCGCGTACCATTGATAGCTGTAACCGTCGCATTGGTCGGAACCATGCTCCCCTTTGGCAATGTTTGCCAAGCCTCAAATGATATAAAGTTGTGACTTGCGCCTGGGTCTACTAATGACTCCAAACCAAACGTGGTTTCATCCGTGATTTTTAAAGTTAAGGGGATTCTCGCAGGTTCTACTTGTGGTTCATCATCCCCTAAGTCTTCGTCTTCTAGGGTGCCCTTGTATAAGGTCATCCTTCTGGACTTTTCTTTTACTTCCCTCTCTTTAGCTTCCTGGCGAGCTTGCAACTGCGCCAGTTTTTCTTCTTTCTTCCTCCTTTGATTGCTATGGATGGTTTGCAATGTTTGTAAGGTCAAAGGTCCATAGAACCTTCTTAACTTACTTCCGTTAATATATCCTTCCATTACCACTCCATCGAGTGTAGCAATTCTCACTGCTCCTTGTGGCGTTATTTCCACCACTTGGTAGGGTCCCATACCTTGATATTTCAGCTTTCGTTTCGTGTTCCTCACACCGTACATGAGACATAAGTCTCCTTCCTTGAGGTCCTTATTCTTAAGGTGACGGTCAAACCACTTCTTTCGTCGCAGTTTTTCCACCTTCATTCCATACGTTGCGTGGAGTCGAGTCTCTTCGAGTTGCTCTAAATCCACGAGTCTCTCTGTCAAGGATTCCTAGGTTAACCTTTCTTGAACTGCCACCCTTAGACTTGGTACTAGAAACTCCATAGGCATGACTGCCTCTAAACCAAACGCAAGACTAAAAGGTGTACAATGTGTTGCCACCTTGTATGCAGTTCTATAAGCCCATAATGCTGCTGTGAGCTTATGTTCCCAGTCACCCCGACTGGCTTCCACTGTTTTGGTCAAGATTTTGCATAGCGTTTTGTTTGTACTTTCAGCCTGACCATTGGCTTGAGGATAATTAGCTGAAGACTTCCTATGGATAATCATGAATTCCGTCGTCAGCTGTGCGATTCCTTCGTTTAGAAAATGTGAGCCACGGTCACTAATTAGCTCCAAGGGACATCCATAACGTGATATCACCTGCTCATACAAGAATTTAGCAGTTGACCTGGCATCTGCTTTGCGCGTGGCTCTAGCTTCCGCCCACTTGGTGAAGTAATTCGTAGCAACTATGATATACCTAGCTTGGCTGTTAATCGCAGCCGGACTAATGGGGCCAACAAAGTCAATTCCCCATTTTTCAAACGGTTGTGTTGCTAGGTTCATGGACAGTGCACTGCATTCTGTCCCAGTTTTGTGGTTTGGTTGCTCTTTAGCAAGGATCACATCTCTTAACAAATTCCACTGCATCACTGAATAAAGTAGGCCACCAAAGGCCCGCTTGAAGTACCTTTCGTGCTGTGGTTTCTGCTACGAAGTGTCCTCCCGCTATTCTTGAGTGAGCTTCGTCTAAGATGAGAATGAACTCATCTTCCCTAACGCACCTGCGCATCACTCCATCTTTTCCCTACTTGTATAATTGTCCTGCAATTAGTTGGTAAGAAGCAGCGTCACTAATCAACCTTCTTGCTTTAGCCATGTCTATAGGTGTATCAGTGGGCAATCCATTGGTCAGAAAATGACAAATTTGTTCCGCTGTAATATGCGAAAGCTTCGGAGAAGGATCGGTACTTCAAAACTCAGAAATCAGCACTCTTTTCACGACGGAATTAACGCACAAACTGAAAGGAGATGTGCAGAAAATAGAGAGAGAAGGGGGAGATGGAGAGGACACCGTATTGGGTCCCAATTACCCTCTGTAGGGCCCCCACCACGGATGGTGTATTTGCTTTATTAGAATGATGTAAATCTGAAAACAAATACAGAAACTTGACCTTTTCTTGGCTGGAAAATCCTGCCCTTGACCTTCAGTCCTTCACCCCTTTGCGTTAGCAACTTCTTGGCTGACCTGGCCCTTGTTTGCTTGGAGCACTTGGTGAATTATGAGATGGCTTCAATGATTCTTGGCTGGAGTATTTATACTCCTCCTTTCATCCAGTCGGCCAGCTTTATTACAACCCCACGACTAGGTCTTCAGAAAATATGTGCATTCACACTGTGCAATAAGCTGGCCATTCTGCGCATGCCTTCTGGGACAGCACCAGGCTGCTGGGCACTCTGCGCATAGGTGTGGGACTGCCCCCTACACCTGGCCGACCTGCTGGGTAGGGTTTCTAACAATGTCGGCTGCCTGTCCAGCAGCATTAAAGCTGGCCGACAGCCCTTCCAGCCCATGCCATGGCTGGTGGGCACAGCTTGGGCCCTCCTGGCCCCTTGGGGGTGGTTCTACACCTCCCCCATGCCCACACTAAGGGTGCAACTCTTCGCACTGGGGTAGCCCTATGGGCTGGCCCCATCTCTACATGCAAACCTACATGCCCACAGAGGTCTGGCATCCAGTTGCAAACTAGATACCCAGAACATCTGACATCATTCCAGAGGGAGACTCACAGCGCGGACTGGCACTGTTTCATGTGCAGGACAGTGCACACCTGACCTTGGACTCATGTGCAGGACAATGCACACCTGACCTCGGACGACTGAGATGGATCCCTGGCTGACTCGTCCTGGACTGGGCTCACATGGGACCAGTTCACCATCCCAGGTCCTGCACCTTCTGTACAGAAATGTCTACGTGGCATCGAAGTGCGGGATGCACGTGACATCCCCTTCTGCTTAACTTGACGGAAGCTGCATAGCCTCCAAATAATCCGTCAATAATGCCGGATAGTCTTCGAAAAATTCTTTGTCGAGCCATACCGCTTCATGAGTTCCTCGGTCTTGAAACTTCGTGAGAAACTGTCGTAGTCTTCGGCCTGAGCCATGCTTGAAACGGTGCAGAAGGATCTGTTCTGGAACCATTACTTCTGCTTCATCAATAATGTCTGGTTCCGCTTCGTCTTTGACCTCTGAAGGGGGTGGACCTGCATATGGCTTTAACCAACTGACATGAAATATATCATGCATAGTCCAACTCAGAGGTAGCTTTAACTGCATAGACACCTCATTAATCTTTTTCCGGATGGGAAATGGTCCGAAGCCCCTGAAAGACAACTTTGGGCATCGCTTGCCCACCTGCTTCAATCTTTGCTTCATAATCCGAAGATACACCCAATCTCCTTCCGACAACTTCATGTCCCTTCGGTCTTTATTGGCCTGTCGGGTGTAGGCCTCTTGCGCTTTAGCCAATCTCTCTTTAACGGACTCTAGGATCGCCTGGTAAGACTCCGTCACTCTATTCACCTCCGGTACTGAAGACGAAGTCCTGGTTAACGACTGGAAAGGCCTTCCAAACGCTGCCTCATATGGAGTCCTGCCAATAGCTGAAGAAAAAGAGTCATTCAAAACAGCTTGAACTAAAGGCAAAAACGATTCCCACTTACCTTGCTGATCGTGGACATAACACTTCAGCACATCAAAGGCCAACTGGTTGTATATCTCTGTCTGGCCATCTGTCTGTGGGTGGAATGCACTGGAAAAATTCAACTTAGTACCAAAATTATCAAACAATGCCCTCCAAAAATGACTGGTAAACTTGGCATCTCGGTCTGACACTATGGTCCTAGGAATCCCGCCAATCGGGTACCAATGTCGAATGAATAGCTGGGCAACATCCTCGGCGGTCACATTGGCCCTGCAAGGAATAAGCATAACAAATTTGTTGAACCTATCAACAATAGTTAAACACTGTGTATTATGCTTACTCGGACTGGGAGGCAAATTTGTGACAAAGTCCATCGAAATGTCCTGGAAAGGACCCTCAGGAATTGGCAAAGGCTGTAACAACCCTATCTTCTTTCCACGAGGAGCTTTCACCTTTTGACAAATGTCACAGCGTTGTACATATGTAAACACATCACGCCTCATCTTTGGCCAATAGTATTGCCGTTCTAATTTCTCCAGAGTCGAATTCATGCCCCTATGACCACCTGTAATGGCGTCATGGGCATCATGGAGAAGAGCTGCCCGGAATGATTTCATGACACATAGTCGACCTTTGTAGAAAAGCCAACCATCGCGTATCAGAAAATGGCATGGTCCTGTGGCATCCAATGCCTGTTCCCACTGTGTACCGAATTCCTCGGAATCCGCGTACGTGTGCTTCATGTCTTCTAGTCCTGTACCAACAAGGTCAAGTCTAGTGGTCTGAATCGCAGATACTTGTCCCTTCCTGCTCAAAGCATCGGCCACTGGATTGGCCTTTCCTGGAAGGTACTCAATCATGCCACCGAACTGCTGGAATATCTGACTCCAGCGGTGTTGTCGATCACTCCACTGTGCACTTGGCATCGTCTGAATCCAGCGCAATGCTTGATGGTTAGTGCGAACCTCGAAGTCACGGCCATACAGGAAATGTTTCCAATGTTTCAAGGCCTGTATAACTACTAGGAGTTCACGATCATAGACTGAGTAGTTCTTTTCGGCGGGCAGTAACTTACGAGACATGTAAGCTACCGGATGACCATTCTGTTGCAATACACCTCCAATTGCGATGTTACTCGCATCGGTGATCACTTGAAATGGTTCGTCCCACGAGGCAAGGGCTAAACAAGGCGCTTCTAACAAAGCCACCTTGAGGTTCTGGAATGCCTCCAATGCTCGTGGAGTCATTCGAATCTTTTGCCTCCTTGTTTTCACTCCCTTTAGCAGATCGGTGAGATCTGCCGAGAGATCAAAAAACTTGTCAATGTGGGTGGAATATGCCTGGCATATACCCACAAATGATCTAATGTCATAAGCGGTCTGAGGTACTTCCCAGTTAACAATCTCGGCCACTTTAGCCGGATCAAGTCGAATGCCTTCGGCACTAATTATATATCCCACGTAATGTACTTGGAACAGATAAAATTCTGACTTCTTTTCATTGACATAGAGCTCGTTGCTTTCCAGCAACTTAAGGACTTTCTCCACATCAATGTCATGCTGCTCAACTGTAGCTGAAAATATGAGTATGTCGTCCAGAAATATGAACACACACACTCCAATCAACTCCCGGAAAATACGCATCATCATGCGGTTAAATGTAGCTGGGGCGTTCGTCAATCCAAATGGCATAACCACAAATTCATAGTGGGCCCGTTCTGTACGGAAGGCTGTCTTGGGGATGTCCCCCTCTACAATCCGTACCTGGTGGTACCCACTCTTTAAATCCAGTTTGGAGAACACCTTAGCTCCATTCAGCCTCTCGAGAATATAGTCAATTCGAGGCATCGGGAATCTGCTCTTGATAGTCAGCTTGTTGAGTGCACGATAATCGACACACAACCGAGAAGACCCATCTTTCTTCTTGACAAACAAGATCGGTGCTGCAAATGGCGACACGCAGGGGCGGATGAAGCCAGCTTGCAACAATTCTTGGAGTTGGCGGTCCAACATCGATTCCATTGCCTTAGAAAGGCGATACGAAAACTTGCTCGGGGGTTCCGAGCCTGGGAGGAGGAGGTCAATCTTGTGATCCTCCGGTCTGGACAGGGGGAGCTGGGGAGGGAGACTATCCCGAAGAAAAATCTTCTGGAACTTTTCATGGAGAACCGAGTACTTCTCGGAAGCACTGGCCACCGTCTGGGCTGTCTGGATGTAAATCATCGCACAGTGTCCCGAAGAAAAATCTTCTGGAACTTTTCATGGAGAACCGAGTACTTCTCGGAAGCACTGGCCACCGTCTGGGCTGTCTGGATGTAAATCATCGCACACTGTGCGCCTAACCTGACTGCTCGCTTAGCCTGCAAGTGGCTTATGAGCGGAAAGTTTGGAATACCTGGCTCACACTTAATGGTCACCGGGGTGTTTAACACATTCCGATCGATCTGGAACGTGTGCTTGTCCCACTTGACATCAGGAAGAAACTTGTGAAACCATTGGATACCCAAAATTATGTCTGCTCCTACAAGAGGGGCAACCATAAAGTCACGCACAAACTCTATGCCCTGAATCACCAACTTAGCACCTAGAGCTTCATACTTGACGCTCGTTGTCATACTTGTGCTAAAACCCTCAACTTGTTTGTCCACCGGAGTCAGCTCGAAACGGGCACGCCTAGCGGCCTATTCCGTGATCACATCCTCCGTGCTGCCACTGTCAAACAAGACAACGACTCTCTGGCCACCTATGTAGCCAAAGGACTTGAGCAATTCGTTGCGCTCATACTCCTGGTCATGGGCGCCCTTCTGCTTATCTTCGAGCTCCCGGCTAATAATTGCTCCAACTGAAGCACCGGAGGTTGAAGAACTAGGGGTAGCCGCTGGGGTCTGTGTGGGAGCTGTGCTCACCACGGAAGCTGTGGAGGCGGCGGCGGCCTTTGGAGGCTTCTTCGGACAATACCGAGAAGTATGTCCTTTTGTGTGACAAAAGAAACATCTACCCTCCTTCCTGTACTGAGCAAGCTCCTCAGCACTCAACTTGCCACCTGTCTTGCCTGCCTCCGCTTTCTGGTCTGGAGTAAGCTTAGACGCATTGTTCGAGTTCTTGGAGCCAGAGGTTCCCGGGCTCTGTCTTGGGGAAGACCCCGTCTGGTTCTGGCTTTTCCCCCCCGAGGCGTTAGCCTTGGGAGAAGCCGGCTGGGAAGTCTTGGGCTTGCCACCATTGTGTTTCATTTCTACACTCTGCGCAAGCGAGAGTGCGTCCTCAAAGGTGGCTGGCCTAAACATACGCACCTCCCATTGGATTTGCGTGTCCAGGCCATACAAAAACTGCCCTTTCTTGTCCGTATCAGATAAGCCTAATTGCAGACACAAGGTCGAAATTTTATTGGCAAACTGAAGGACTGGTTGCGCGTTCTGACGCGCTCCCCTGAACTCGTCTTCGAGTCACTCAAGGTAGTGGGGCGGTAGAAATTGCTGCTTAAGGTCGCGGACGAACTCGTCCCACACATAAGCTGCCATACCTGCTCTGGTGTGGGCATGAGCCCACTGAGTCCACCAAGGAATGGCCTCACCTTCCAAGTACCAACTAGCTAAGATCACTTTGTCAATATCTGTTTTCCTAACTGCGGCAAAGTAAGCTTCAAATTGATGTAACCATGAATAAAGAGTAGTGGGATCGAGTTTACCATTATACTTACTGAAATTCATTTTCTCGGGAAAATGATTCGAGGGCGCCGCCGGTGTCAATCTGGCGTCCAAAGCTCTAAGGTAACGCTCGTGTTCCACTCGTCGCATGGCGTCGTCTTCTCGTTGTCGAATCTCCAATGCACGCATCTGCATCTCAAGCAAGGAGCTTGGCTGCGGCTATGACCCCGTGAGAGGGTCCCTGTGACGAGGATCTGGTATCTGGGATACGCAAGGAGAGGGAGGAGGAGATGGAAAACGCGACGCTGGAGAGCGAGAACGCTCCTCCAGAGACGAAATCCGTGCCTTCTGCTCATCCAACTTGGTTGTCTGGTCTGCGATTGCTCGCATCATCTGCTGGAACATGTCTGTGACACTCAAGCCGGGTGCCCTAGCTGGGCTGCCTGGTGCACTCTGGTCCCATGGTTCTGGTTCTCTCTCGTCGCCGAAACTCGCCATAGCGGGAAAATGCAATTCCTTTCCAAAACGCAATCTAACCATCCACTATCTGTGTGGGAGACTTCCGGAGGCTTCCGGAGGCTAAAAACCAACCGTCCTTCGAGGGACAGGAGTCACTCCGAAAGGGGTAGTCCACCGGCGTCTAAAAACCAACCACACGAGCGAAAAAAAATTTTGGTTTTCTTTGCTGAATCTTTGTCCTTGAAGTGAGCTCTGATACCACTGTAATATGCGGAAGCTTCGGAGAAGGATCGGTACTTCAAAACTCAGAAATCAGCACTCTTTTTGCGACGGAATTAACGCACAAACTGAAAGGAGATGTGCAGAAAATAGAGAGAGAAGGGGGAGATGGAGAGGACACCGTATTGGGTCCCAATTACCCTCTGTAGGGCCCCCACCACGGATGGTGTATTTGCTTTATTAGAATGATGTAAATCTGAAAACAAATACAGAAACTTGACCTTTTTCTTGGCTGGAAAATCCTGCCCTTGACCTTCAGTCCTTCACCCCTTTGCGTTAGCAACTTCTTGGCTGTCCTGGCCCTTGTTTGCTTGGAGCACTTGGTGAATTATGAGATGGCTTCAATGATTCTTGGCTGGAGTATTTATACTCCTCCTTTCATCCAGTCGGCCAGCTTTATTACAGCCCCACGACTAGGTCTTTAGAAAATATGTGCATTCACACTATGCAATAAGCTGGCCATTCTGCGCATGCCTTCTGGGACAGCACCAGGCTGCTGGGCACTCTGCGCATAGGTGTGGGACTGCCCCCTACACCTGGCCGACCTGCTGGGTAGGGTTTCTAACCCTGTCGGCTGCCTGTCCAGCAGCATTAAAGCTGGCCGACAGCCCTTCCAGCCCATGCCATGGCTGGTGGGCACAGCTTGGGCCCTCCTGGCCCCTTGGGGGTGGTTCTACACCTCCCCCATGCCCACACTAAGGGTGCAACTCTTCGCACTGGGGTAGCCCTATGGGCTGGCCCCATCTCTACATGCAAACCTACATGCCCACAGAGGTCTGGCATCCAGTTGCAAACTAGATACCCAGAACATCTGACATCATTCCAGAGGGAGACTCACAGCGCGGACTGGCACTGTTTCATGTGCAGGACAGTGCACACCTGACCTTGGACTCATGTGCAGGACAATGCACACCTGACCTCAGACGACTGAGATGGATCCCTGGCTGACTCGTCCCAGACTGGGCTCACATGGGACCAGTTCACCATCCCAGGTCCTTCACCTTCTGTACAGAAATGTCTACGTGGCATCCAAGTGTGGGATGCACATGACATTCGCCCACTCGGGAATTAAATCCACTAGAAATAATGGTGCGTCTGGTAGGTCGTCGTCCACACCAATTGGCTTCTCTCTATTGGGAATTCGTGACATATGGTCGGCAGGAACATGTGTCCTTCCCTTCCTGACTGCAACCGTGAAGTCAAACTCCATCAAAATCAACAGCCACCGTGTAATTCTTCCCGTCATGCAAGGTTTATTTACCAAGTACAAGAGTGCTTGGTGATCCACAAAAAATACAAATTTGTTTGCCAACAGGTAATGCCTGAATTTCTTCACTGCATATACCATCGACAACCCTTCTCGTTCTGTAGTGGTGTAGTTTCTTTCAACATCATTCAGCTGGCGACTGGCAAAATATATGGGATGATCAAGCTTATGTTCGCCTGGCTGAGCTAACACACATCCTATCGCAAAGTTAGATGCGTCGATATGAACATGGAATACTAAATCCCAACTTGGTGCACGGAGGATCGATGCTGATGCTAGAGCTCCTTTCAAGGCATCATATGCCTTTTGACACTCATCTGTCCAAGTGAAATCAATTAACAATCGGTACAGCGGTCGAGCTAGATCCGCGTACGTATAGATGAATCGTTTGTAATACCCTGTGTGTCCCATGAATCGTTGAACACCTTTAAAGTTCATTGGCGGGGATAATTCCAAGATCAGTTTGATCTTATTGAAGTCCGTGGAGATTCCATTTCTGGACACCACATTACCTAGGATAACACCGTGTTTTACCCAAAATTGGCATTTTAGTGGGTTCAATGAAATCCTATATAATCTACAGCGTTCAAAAACCAATCGTAGATATTTCAAGTGTTCCAGCCATCCCAAGTAAATGCATAGGTCGTCTAGAAATATTTCTAGCCAAATACGCAAGTACTACTTGAAGGCCGTACTCATCAGTCTTTGAAATGTTGCTGGGGTGTTGGTTAAACCAAATGGCATTTTTCGATACACGAACACACCCCATGTTGTGGCAAAGGCTGTCTTATGCTAATCCTTGGGATCAATGGACACTTGATTATATCCTGAGAATCTGTCTAGAAAACTATATGCTTCATGGCCTGCCACTCTTTCGAGCACATGCTCAGTGAATGGTAAAGGGTAGTGGTCCCTTACTGTGGCTGCATTAACTTTTTTCAGGTCAACACACACTCGTATTTTTCCATTCTTTTTCGTTACAATTACAATGGGAGACACCCATTTTGTATGCTCGATTTCATATATGAATCCTGCATCTAGGAGTTTGTCAATCTCCTCTTTCACTATTGTTTCATACTTAGGATTCATGTTGTAAGGTCGTTGTTGCACTGGCTTCGCGTCATCTCTTATGGGGATCGTGTGTTGCACCACTTCTAGCGGCACACCCTTCATATCCTCGTAAGACCAGGCAAAACAATCCTTATACTCCTTCAGTAAAGTGATCAAGTCACCTTCTTCCTCCTTACTGAGGTCCACTGACACAAAGACCGGTTTAGGAGTTTGTCCAGGCCCAGCCAAATTGACTTTTCCGGTGACAAGGTCCCCCTTTTCCGGTGACTTCTATCATGTGCTTGGTAAGGTCCCCCTTTTTACGGGACCTTACCTTATAAAGTGTACCTTCCTTTTCTTATATAACCCCCCTCCCTTACACTCACCTGGTACCATACGGTAAACCCTAGTGGACCCCCCGGGCTTAAGGAGGACAAGAAAATGTCAAGAAAAACACAAAACCTTCCTGCCAAAGTATCCATGGGTGGAGCAAAGGCAAGGCGATTCTTATCCAACCATAATCTTGGAAAAGAAAAGCATACATTGTCTTATAGTCCCTCAAGTTGGGAGTGTTGGAAAGCTCTGTGTGAGTGCACCACCAATAATGCTTCACACCCTTCAACAATGACCTTGAGATCAAAAGTGTGGCCCAAACTCAATGCTTTTGTGAAACGTGACTTCGCTAGAGTCAATCAGATGAAATGTATTATGAAAAGTTCAGGCTGGCAGTGATAGAATTTACACAGCTAATGGTAAAAGCATGGGGAGAGACATATATAACACATTACATGGTAATCATCTTTTTATTGACATATTTTGTAGATGTTATGTGTGAATTCTGGTTTTGATATGATTTCATGTTTGCAGCACATTCTTTTCGCACATGGTCCATGGTTCTTGAAAAAATGGGGGCCTTTATCTATTTGGAACACACAAGGTATGGAGAAGTCACATTATCGTGCCAGGACTGCGTACTTTAGGAATACGAGGCATAGCGGTGGATTCACTTGTAGCGATGCATTTCACGAGATGTTTGATTGGTTCTACAGAACTATAATAGGAAGGACTTTGAACATTAGAAAGGCAAGGGAATCGGAACTTGTTCGAGCAGTTCAGGAGGTGTCCAAGAACAAAAGACAATGTGCTTGGAAGGCATCTACAAGGACTGTTGGAGTTTCACAGTGGTTGCAAAGTAGGTCTAGGCAAGGCTCGAAATGGATCCCTCGATGTTCTCGAGGATGAATTGTATTTGGTGCTCTCATGAATAAAATGGATTTTCTTACATGCTCTTGCATTGAATTAAGTGTTTGCACATGGCTCTGTGATGCAATGGTTCATGCTCTAAATAGTTCAAACAAGAATGTGCAAAAAAAAAAATTGTGTATGCACTCGCGACGGGGGGCGGGATGGCAAGCATAGTCTTTTTGAAGATGCAAACTTGTGTGTCATCCATGCAAAGCGAGTGACACTGATGGACAGGGACCTCCGTCTAGCGACTTGCATCCGCTCGGACCCTGCCCTTAGGCATTAGGATTAGGATCACTTTTTCCCAATGTTGCCTTGGAGGCCTTGTATTTGTTATTTTCTTCCTATGTTGCTGGGCGGATTACTTTTATCAAAAACTCGACAAGGTGTGTGCTGAGCACAACAACATCATTCAACATCCGATGTTGTTGACGCCACATTTATATCATCTTGCGGCATGGAAACTAGACAAAACCACATTTGGTTTTGCGGACAAGAATAGGGCGGAGCTTCAAGAGCTAGTGCCACAACCAGAGCCCAAGAAACAAAGGTCAGAAACTCGGATTCGATCTAAGCTACTACGCGATCGTAGGGGGAAAGGGAATGAGAAGAATAGAAGGGAGAATCGTGAGCATGGTGAATGGGGAATCGATCGTATGCGTAGCAACAAGCAAGAGTACAAGAAAGAACAGCACCACCACAGGACTTGAGGAAACATCAAGAGCAAGAGGCTGCAAAGAAATGGAAGCAGATAGCGGAACAACACCGACAAGACAAGGAAACTGAACAAAAAAAGGAAACTAAGGGAGCAAGAGAAAGGGAAGGTTAAGATCCAAGAAGAAGACATATTTCAGGATGTACCGGAACTTGAGATCCCACAAGCAACACCGACACAACAAGATCTAGACACAATAAGACTTAATAGCCTCTTGTTAGCATCAACCTTAATGCAAACAATGAGAGCGAGAGCTGAGGAATCGCAGCAAGAGGAAAATGCCTTTAAGGCATTAGAGGCAGTGGCAACTACTTCATCAGAAAATTACGAGGATAATGCCACATATCAAAGATACAGGGACACGCACGCCAATGTGCCAGACAGGGAAAGGGAGTTTCTCAAGACTCTTGTTCACTTCCAGAACCTTGGCCTTCAGATATTCGAAAGAAATCAAAGTCAAATCAAAAAGCTGAAAGAGCAACTGAAGGGCCAAGAGGAGCTGAACAAAGCCTTGGAAATGTCCTTAGCCAACGAAGCGGTGCTGCGACAACAGGTACAGAATTTGGAAAAACAACTACGACAAACCCAACAAGAACATCAAAGGGAGAACGAGGCAAAAGAGGCAGAATTAAAAAAGATAAAGGACCATAATCAACAGCTGATAAGGGAGAAGGAGAGGATTACCCAAGAGCATATATAGGAGGCATACGCAACGAACATGAGCCTGCATCGAAGGACAACGCAGTTGGAAAACGCTCTTTAAAGTGCAGAAAATCTACTTCGACAACGAGCACAATAGATCCGCGAATTGCAAGAAATCCCCAAGATCCCAGTGTCGCCGGATGACCAACTAGAGTCAGAGCACAGACTCATAATGGCAGCATCAACCAATATTGTAAACTTCTTTGGAACACCGTACGGTGAACCAAACGCTAACATATTATTTTAATGCCCTTGCCGCCACCTCTGTACAGTATTCAATAGATCTCACACAGCCTCTTCACCCCCTCCAACTCACCACTCTTCTAGAGAAATATACCAATCATACACACCCCATTTTTTCCATGTCTTTTTTCCCGGGCGACCTCTGCCTAGAGGATCAAACTGAGATCTACCAGTTACCCCTCCACCCTATAGTTTTGAACTTCCGTTCATGGTGCCGTTGCATCCAGGAATCCAACAATTTTGCACCCTCTGAACCTGTAATGGAAGTATCCAAGCCAACCGACTTGCAGGATTACCAATATCCACAAGATCGAGTTTTTGAATCTCAATTTTGGCTGCAGACCCAAGGATGGATCAAAGCCCGGATGTGTTATCAATTTTTGGTGGATCGCGGCATCACACAGTATAATCCAATGGGGATTATAGTGTTGTATAATTGGGTATATGAGTGCATAAGCACCATGTACACCGATTACCTACGATAGGCGGCCATAGTTGCTACCACAAGGTAGGCCACATGGCCAACAGTATGTCAGCCAAGTCGGCCAACCTACTGGCCGACAGTGGCCTAGAATTGGGGCACTTGGGGCTAGCTGACTGCCAACCCCCCCCTCTCAAATTGTGCCCACTTTGGGGCTGGGGCTGGCATTCTCCCTTACAAAACCCTATTGGGTTTGCCCTTGGGCCTGGCTCATAGAGCCCTACAGTGGGGCAGCGACCCTAATTCTAACACCCCCTCTCAATGACCCATTGGAGGGCCAATACCCATGCACCGGATGAGATGCTCTGGAGGGAGAGCTTTAGTGAAGCCATCTACTACGTTCTCATCGGTGGGACAATACGTGAGCTCGAGTGTCCTCTCGACGATAAGCTCGCAAACTATTGTACATGCAGGCCGATACTCCGCCTTCATGGTTGCCTGCCAGTGAGGCACATCCTTCTCCTCAAAGGATCTAGGCTTGATCAACGCTTCTCACTCTGTTGAGACCTTTGTACTCCTGTACTCCTCTCGAGAAGCTATGTGACTCTAGAATCCGGAAGAGTCCTTAAGTACCATTGCAACAATTTCTTAGCCAGTGCGGTATCCTATTGAGCCAGTGGGGCAGGTCCTCCTGCTCCTCTTTTAATTCCTCTGCTTCTACTACACCCTCTGAACATGGCAATCCCCTTTTGAAGTCAAAATCTATGTAAGAAGATCCACCATCCAAGATCTAGCCACCTCTGCAATAGTGCCATCATAATTGAACCACGATCCAAGAATGCACTCAATGTGTACAATCCATGCTCTTCGTCACCATGGGCAACCAAGTCACCCTTATCCCTAGATCAAACTGAGACCTCTCCATCTTCAAAGAGCATGGACATCATGTGCTTGACCAGTAGACTAACAACAAACTCTTGCACAAGTCCGGTACATAAAGCACACCTGAAATCACCTTCTCCTTGCCAGCGGGAGTGACGAAGGGGATATTGCCAACACCCTTAATAGGCATGTCCGATGGTCTCGCACAATGACCTTGGAATCAAGAAACACCCTCAAGGAACTGGAGCTGCTCCTTCTTGTTTGACTTGGCCATCACATCCCCGAGATCTGAGTGTTTTACTTGCTGAAAATTCACAGCAAAACCAGCACAAACAGAACCACGAACCAGAGTGCTTCAAGAGGCAGAAGACTCCTTCCTTCATGATGGAACTCTTCCTCAGCTACTACTCTGATACCATGTCAAATAGCACACCAAAAGAACAAGCGTCCATGCAGCAAAAGGATCGAATAACAAGGCTGGAAATAACTCAAAAAGACGACAGCAAATGAAAGCTAGGAAGAGTGCAACAATACTCTTGTATAATCATTCCTTTTTGCTCCATGGAACGTACTTCAATTACACTTGTAGCCTTAGCTCCACTTATATGCCCACTTTTGCCATATGTAATCCACTTTGCAATGTGACCCAACCTCGACAAGAGTAAAGAAGTAGCAAGATTCACTTTAGGAAGTGACAAAACCTACAACAAGGTAAACCAATTGAGCCCCAAAAGTAAGTGAGATCATCACATAAGCATATGATGACGCACACACAAATACAAGAGCATTACATTTATACGGACATATTTGCATTGGTTTTTTTTCCAATACACCAAGTGAAGACCACGTCATGAAGGAAGCTAGCAAAAAGGGAGAAGGATAATTAGGCTGCATAGTATATACCTAGATGAATCCGGGAAAATGCCCAAACTCATCACATGGAAGAGTGCAGTTTATAACTTCATGGCAGCCACCCACTAGGTTATAAAGCTAAGTCCAAGTTCATGAAGCTAGCAATTAAGTCCAAATTCTCTTAACCCAACCTACAACTACTATTTTTCTAACAAACAAAGAGCACAAAATATTAAAAAGTTATCACAATATAAAGAAGTCGATAGAATAAAACGCCCTTAATTTTCACAAAATTACTAAGGTAAGGTAGCTAATAGGGGATTTAGTTAATAGGCGAGATATGCACATATCAAGGTAGCTCACATGGCATTCCCAACTACAGCAGACACTACATTACTTGCACACACTCAAAGAGAGAGAGAGAGAGAGAGAGAGAGAGAGAGAGAGAGAGAATGTACCACATATCTACAAGCACAACGTCTGTAGAATGAAAGACCCATTCAATTCTCCACAAGATGCATTTGCGCCTGAAAAATCAGGAAAAAAAAAAGACACAATCTTCCATTTCATTGAACTTATTGTAGAGAGGGTGTCCATGTTGAAAAATGAAAAACGTAAAGAGCAAGTGATGTGATAAATAAGAATAGAGGGGAAGATTCATACTTCAATTGTGTACCTTGCAAAATGCAAGGCAAAAACAAAAAGTCAAAGTTGGAACAAAAGCTATGACCAATCTGACAGCAAAGGCTTTGCCAAACGCACGACAGCAAAGCTAAATCCCACGGTAAAAGGAAGGTTGAACGTGGCCCCCCATACCAAGGATTCCCACAAGCCGGCTGTCTCAATGCACCTTTGAATCATTTAGTTACCTTCTACAGTATCGACTACTGGTGTTCTGGATCCTTCTTGTCATGCCTTGTGGCACATGTAAAAGTGTTATCTTCCGCTTCCTCGCTTGATTTCTCATTACAGTCCACCGTGCACTCAACGCTGGCGTCGTGCAACCAATAGGCAATCTACATCGCTTCGCAGACTCCGCTTGTCTCAGAATTTCCTCCAAAAATTGGTAATCTGCACAGCGTGCGAGAAAGAACGGGTCATGCATACAACATCATGAAAAGGACAACCACTGGCATTGTTGAAGGTGAAGCAGAAGACCTGACATGAGGCAGTTCTCGTCGTAACATGCGAGCGGCACAAAGGCACTCCGGTTGCTGCAGGAAGTACGAACTTTGTGAGCCTTCACACAATCAAGCCCACAAGATCGGATGCCACATCCGGGACATTTGTATTTGGGCGGTTGCTTGCGACACTCTTGGCACAGCTTCTTTGTTCATATCTTCAATTACTAGAGGTGGTTAACAATCGCATGCAGGAGATGGAGCTTCTTTGTTCATATCTTCAATGGACGGGAAATATGGTTTGAACTTGCATATGTGAGTTGTTGTCTTTGATTTCCTACTATCTCATTGAACCAAGAATGTTGTGGAAGACACGTTTTTTGAGGATCGTGTATGGACCAAGCCACTGTGCATAAAGGATTCAAAGAGTCCGGGGTAGTAAATGCTCACTTTCCGACCTTCTTTGTGACTTGTCTTTATTCTCGATCATAGTACTTCTTTTGATGACTTTGAGCTATCTTTGGGCAGATGATCAAAGTAAGGTTTGGTACATCTGAAAACGAGTGTACCATTCAATAGCCTCATGTTTCTTGGGTTGTAGTTGCAGTTGTGTGAGATATGGTGGCAATCTTGGATCTTGGCCATACGGTGCCCAAAAAGGACTGATTCTTGTTGACTCTTGAACCATGGTTCTGTAAGCATGCAATAGATATGGCAGTATTTCATCCCAATTCTAATGCATCAGGTTTAAATACATTGCAATCATTTGCTTGATCATTTTATTCAATCTTTCCATCAATCCATTAGTCTGAGCATGGTATGGTGAAGCAAGCACTTGAGTCCGACCCAAACTTGCAGTCAAAATAGATAGAACCTTTGATGTGAATTGAGGACCTTAATCCAACAAAATTTGCATTGGACAAGAATGACAAGTTATCACTTCCTTGACTAAGAATTTGGCTAGCAGAAGTAGTCACATCCATAATGGCCTTGATCTCACACCAACAAGTGAGATATTCAGCCAACACTACTAAGTATTAGTTTCCAGACGAGGATTAAAGGAGTGGACCAACTAGATCCTATGCAACCAATTGAAAATGATGTTAAACTTGAATTGGTTGTAGTAATCCATCTCGTCTTTTCATGGGGCTTTTATAAGATTGACAAAGAGTACACTCTTGCAAATGAGATGAGACTGTTTGTCTCATTTTTGGCTATCCTTAGAAGATCAAGAACTTTGTGAACTCCCAAGTGTCCAAATAAAGGATATAGGTGATGATAGTTAATGTAGACCCTTTGTAGTTGTGGAATGTACGGACGAGGTGGTGATCGTCTAGAAGAGAGATACAACATATTATCTTGAAGAAAAAAGTTTCATTGATGCTGATGCGGTTGAAATTGGCGTACATTGTTGATGACGTTGAGTATAGTGGGAACCTAACTTTGAAAAAGTGAGAGTCAAAGCAAGTCCGTCGGGAGTTGATCATGAATTGTTGATATTTTGGAATTGTGGTTTCTGATCTTGCATGTGCATTGTCGAAAGGGCATATGCTACACTGTTGGATGTACCTACACAATGTTGCAAAGTGAAGTCACACCCCTACAGAGCTAGAACCCATCACATCAAGCGGCCCGATGGGTGGTTCTTTTTTCAGAAAGGGATAGGTGGATTATGATCAATTTCCACTAAAAAATTTGATCCATGAAGACACGGGTGAAGCTTCGTGAAGTCCCATACAATGGCGAGAAGTTCCTTTTCTATAGTTGAATAGTTTTTTTCTATTGGAGATAGACTTCTGCTAATAAAACAAATAGGCTGTATCACTTGGCTCTCATTTTGTTGCAAGAATACAACTCCAAAACCTATATTAGATGCATTTGTTTGTAATATGAATGGCTTATTGAGATCTAGGTACATTAGGACCAAAGATTTAGTTAGTGTTTTATTTAATTGGAAAAATGCATAGTCACATTCTTTGCTCCAATGAAATTTGGTGCCTTTTTGAGTAACTTCCGAGAGAACAAAATATAGAAAATCCATTTTTCATAGTTAAATGTTTATTCAATAAGAGAAATGATTTAATTAAAAAGAAATAATTGTAATAACAATTACATCACAATAATATAACACGTAATAACAAAATGATATTTAGAAAGGATTTAAAAAACTTCACAAGAGTTTGTAAGCAACATAGTGAAGTTAATAAACAACAGTATGATCAAATTTTTATTGAAGAGGGATGTCTACATACTTGCCACCATCCACAAGAAAAGCATGGTTCAGAACCTCTATTAACTTGGATGGGAAGATAGGTGTCAGAAATACCACAAGCTTACAGAAGCTTTAATGGAAAGCAGGAGAGGAATCAAGAAGGTAAAGATAATTGTTTAAGTAGCTATTAGTGTCAAAACTAAATGAAAGAGTGTGTGTGTGTGTGCATGTACGCACATGTTCATGGCTTTATTTTTTTAAAATACAATGTTTTTCAACAACCCTCTCTCTTAAACAAAACAACTAATTTATAAAATTAAATAAATACATTGTATATAATAGTATTCTCTCTCTCTCTCTCTCTCTCTCTCTCTCTCTCTCTCTCTCTCTCTCTCTCTCTCTCCCCAAAAAAACAATAATAGCATTCAAAAGAATTTCCAAAAACACTCTTTTAAATAACCTTGTTTTTTCATTATTCAATGATTCTCTTTGCTATGATTACCCCTTGAAGCTCTAACTCCCTCCTTTTGCTTTCTCTTTGCCTCCTCCCCATACCTTGTCCTAGTATGTCTTCCCAAAAGAGAAGACATAACTAATCAAGGTCAAAGAGTATAGAGCCCTAGCACTCTTTTGTTTGGCTTTGTGGTTCCAACCCTTGTTGTCCATATACATGTCTCAAGATTTCTATACCTTCCCATGCTTCGCTTGTCAACCACTTCCTGTCAAGTCCCTCCTACTGCCTTATTAAATCATTGACCTTCATTCTACTCAAAGTCTCTTTGAAGTTACCCCAATATTTGCATTTTAGATGCATTCAACTTCTTCTGTAATAACCATCCAATTAGCATTTGTATGTATTGGATCTAGTCCTTTGGGATCACTACCTATGACAATTATACTAAGAATTAATCGGTTAAATATTACATTCTATATGTCTCCAATATTGAAAAATGTTGTGTGACCAACACCAAGCACAGCCTATATCAATGCAAACTTCAATCTAACATAAATATGCATCAAGGGTAGGAGTGAGGATGATAAAATGTCCACAAAGGAGATGAATGGTTTTGGGAAAAATTCAATGAAAGTGGATGTTGGTTGTTATGATTTGGCGCACTCAACCAAGGGGACGAACATTATACTAAGTTAGTAATGTCTTTCTGTTGGGAGATTGTAGGATGTTCTTTGTTTTAAATTTTTTAATGAAAGTATGACTCTTCCTATTGATTTTGTTCCCTAGTGGGACATCTCTAAAATTATATACACTAAGTAAGTACTTTGTGGGGGTGGAGTTCCCACTTCACATATGTAAAGAGCCAAAAGTGCTTCAAAGAGGATTCCAGCTTATGCCTGCAACACATCAAGAATCATAGTTCTTTGGAGTTGTAATCATGAATGTGCCATTTCTTTACATAACTTGGTTGAAGCACTCTCAAGTTGCGCACCCACACTCGATTGCTACATAGTGGACAAACAAAGTTGATATGGTCTTCCTAGATATCAAACTCACTCAGCAAAATTGCCATCATCCTTCCCCTAATTCCTATTGTCCAAACACTTTCCTCTCAAAAGAACTCTAACAGTGAATTCAATGTGGAACTAAGGTAGAATTTTGAGAATTCTTCGCAATGGTTGTGCCAATAACCAAGATTGGTTGACAAGGCTAGGTCTTCAACAAACAATGAAAGATGTGGTCGAGACCTAGCCCTCTGATGGCAAAATAGAGCTAAGAGATATATGCTGCAGAGCTAGAGCTAAATCCATGCTTCCATCATGCCTAGACATTTGGGTCTTGCCTCTTTTTCCCTTTACAGGTTCTCTTGAATTGATTGAAACATTCATGCTTGCATGTTCATAGGAATCAATGAGACCCAATTGTAGTGCCTACTATTGAGACCTTCTATTTTGGTCATCCATGTGTCCTCGGTGTTATGCCATTGGACATTTTGCCTTGACTTTACTCAGAGTCATGTCTTCATTGAACCTTTGATTTTGTAGTTTCTCTAGCTTCTCATGTCATCATATGCAACATGTACTTGTGGAATGTAGCAAGTGCATTCCCTAAGCCAAAAGGAACCACCACAAGCACATCATCATTATCCTAAATAAAATCATCTCCTGAGTTAGTTGTAACCAAGATGCCAAGTAGCAGGTCCAAGTAATTAGACAATCACCCTAATTAAAAGATAGAAACTAGTCAAGTCATGCAATAGGAGCAAGTGGCAAAGTATGTGCAAGGAATCATGTTTCAACAATAACATCTTTAGCCTTTGTTGAGACTAAAAATCTACCATGAGGGTGCCACGTTCCAAATTAGACCAACTCATATAGAGGTAGTGAGAGGAATTTAGATTAGAGACATTAGATCTCAGGGCCTTAGACATTGCAAGCCTCATTGAACATTGGGCAAGGATTCCATAATGTGTCCCTCACTGAAAGATGGCCTAGGAATGACAACATGAAACTCAATTAAGGAAAGGTCATGGGATCTCAAGCTTCCATGTACGAATTTAGAGCATTGGCTCTTATTTTCCTCATTTGTTTGGAGGGATCTCTACTTCAATGGTCATATTTTTGCCATGGACACTCACTGTGTCTTTTGGTACTCCATGCTTAGTGATTTTGACCATTGGTTTTCAGGTTATAATACATTTGTGCCAAATAGACAAGAGAGAAAGTAGAGAGTATGGAGAATAAAAAAATATGATATATTGAAATTGATATAGTAGATGGTGGCCATTTCCCAGTCATGTGCTTTGGTGAGGAAGATTTGATGGTGTGCTGGAAAAAATAGAGGACATATGTTATATGATGATAAAACAAGGGTTGCTAAAGCAAGTAGTGAGGATGGGCTATGCATGCTATCAATATATAGCCCCTTTTGTGAGGTCAATTTATGCTTAGTCTGTGCAACCTAATTGACCCTAGATTCATCCACTTAGATTGGTGATCACCTAACCACCACTATTTCTTAATGAACCCATACCATCATGCGAGGGGTTATCACCCTTAAACCCTTTCCAAGAGGGTTGTTTGCCCCCCGAGACCCCCTAGTCAGAGCCACTTGGCCCCTAGACCCGAACAAGAGCTTTCTCTCCATAACATCACAGCACAGTTGGCCCCTAGGACCTACCGAACGAGCAACCATGCTACTCAATGCCTTCTCCTCATATGGGGTCTCACAAGTAGAGTTGGCTGGTACCCCTATAGTTAAATGAGAGTGGAGAATTGATACCTAACATGCCCCCTCAATGTCCACTGAGAAGGTGAACAATCTTTTTGGCATAAGGCCGATGTTGCCTCTCCCAAGAGCCTTCACAAAGATGTCCACACCAATTTCTATGGTAGGACATTACATCATCTCAACTCTCCATCCAAAACGAGCTCTCCATGTCGACCTCTCCATCCACAATGAGCTCACACACAAAGTGATACTGAAGTTCAATGTATTTGGTGCAAGCATGGAGCATAGGATTCCTTGCGATTGCCATGCAGCTTTGTACTATCATAGAGCAATTCTATAGACTGCGCCTAGGTTGCTCCCATGCAACTCTATACTATCATAGAACAACTCTATAGGATGCTCCTAGATTGCTCCCATGTCCCTCCCTCAGAATCCTCCTCAAGTAGACTACCTCACAAGCAGCAAAGCAACCTACATTGTACTCAGCTTTGATATAAGAAAGAACAATGGTAGGCTACTTCTTACTAATCCACGACACAACTCTAGTCCATGTAAATAATAATAACATGCTATTGATCTCAAGTTATCCATGTGTCTAACACAATCTGACTACAAAATCTAGTTTTCACAACTCTATTTACCTTGAAAGCAATATTACCTTTAACTTTCATTGGGCATTGGTATCATTTTTTACTAATACCATGACACCCTTCCATAAGTAGCTTTAGAGAGGTATACTAGTCTTTGCGATTGATGGTAGTGCAATGATCCATGATTCATTGAGTGTATGTAACTGGATTGCCTTTATACATATCTCTTCAATTGTTATGAACATCTCTACCTCCTCTTGTGCAATAGTAATAGACACCTTTTTGTACAACTTCATTGTGTCATTCTTCTTGTTAGCAACTTTCTTGCAACATTCCTTTGAAATGTGGCCCATCTTTTGGCAATAGTAGCATGTAATTGTCCTCTTCCTCTTTTCTCTCTCATTTGAGCAGGATGGGTTATTGGAGTCCTTATCCTTTCCTTTCTAGAAAAAGGCTAAATCTTCTCTTGGCCTTGTCTTTTCACACATCTCCTCCTCCACAAGCATGGCATCCAAATCCTCAAAATTGAGGGTAGGTACTTGTACATGAGTGCTCAACAATATAACAAGGCCATTCTATTCGAGAGGAAGGATTTGTGTGTACCTTTATGTAGGATCTACGGTATTGAGAGTGATGCCTATCACAATCATTTGGTTGTGCAGATTCTTCACCCTTGTGATAACTTTTATGCCCCATCATCATTCAATTGTTTCTCAAAAATGAGTTAGTTTTCACTATTTTGTGCATTTAATTTGTGGTCTCATTTTGGTTCTTAAAGATTTCCCATGCCTCCACTATCATGGCATGTTAAATCAATGCCGCGATGGAGTCACTAGCACTGCAAAATGATGGGAACATGTAGTATCCATGTCCCTCCTTTTCTTTGCCAATCTCTTAGCTTCTATTGGTATAAACACATTTGTTGCATTAGCTAGACCTGGCTTTGCAATCAACATCACATCTGCTATTGTTGTCATCTCCCAAAGCTAATATGAGCTTAATATTGCCTTCATTTTGAACTTCCAAATGTGTAGTTGCTGCCATCTAGCTTTCCCCTTTTGCCAAAAGGTGAGATTAAAGTGTTGTGTGTTGAACCATCTCTCCAAATCTGCTCATGAACTGAAACGCGCTACAAGATCTTATTGTCTAGAGCCAAAGCTCTGATACCATGTAAGAAATAATATAACATTTGTGAAAAAGAAATAACATGATCTTGTAGATAGAGAATATATAGTAGATAGTATGGAGAATTAAAAAATATGATATCCTGAATTGATATAGTAGACGATGGCCACTTCCCAATTGTGTGTTTCGGTAAGGAAACTTTGTTGGCATGCTCGAAAAAATAGAGATGCATAGATTGAATGCTAAGGAAACTAGAGCTACTAAAGGGAGTAATGAGGATGGGTCATGCAAGCTATCAATATATACAACTTTTAGTGAGGTTGGTTTATGCTTTGTTGGTGTCCAACCTAGTCAACCCTACAATCAAACCACTTATGTTACATTGGTGATTTCTTTACCACTACGTGCTTTCAATGAACGCATAACATTGGGCCACATTTGGCCCCCTTCTAGTGTATAAACTAGGACCTACATGGAAACCACACTACTCAATGCCTCCTTCTCATATGGGGGCTCACAAGTAGATTCAGCTTGCACTTATGTAGCTATATGCAAGTAGAGCATTGATATCCAACATGGAAGAGTAGGATTTAGAGTGATTTTTGGATGGAGGGATGTCTAATTGTAATAAAGTGATTTTGAAACTATTCTTGCATCCTCGCATGGAAATCTCGTCCACTAGGTGGCAGCTTGTTTGCTAACAATATGGGGCATTGAATCAAGAAGGAATTGATAAGCTAGGGTAGCCTAGATAACTTGATTGAGGATAACAATTGAAGGAAGTGGCGATGAGTTCATGTTTTAATTAGACCAAAATTCTTTGCTCGATGGTGGAGGATGTCATATCCTATGTGAAAGTGCCCTATGAATGGATCATAGTTGTCATCTGGATCCTCTAGATCCCTATGATCTGTATATGTGGCCAATTTTTTAAGGGGCACATGTTGATTATCTCTCCTTTGGTCTTCAATGAAGGTGATGACCAAAACTTTGTTAGAATTGTGTGTCTCTATTAACCCACCAAGCAATGTTGTAGGTGCAAACAATTCGTCTAATATTGTGCTCTTCATTCCAAATAAGTAGGCATAAATCCCTCCTTAGTTTCAACATACAACGAGGAGATTTTTCCACTTTCTAGCCCAAGCTCACAATTAAACAATGGGCATCGACCAATAGAAATGCACTTTCAGAGTGGGATTGTTGGGCATCCAAACAAAACAATCCTCAAGTCCACTCAAAGGACCAGAATAGCTTGTTGGTCAACATCAGGTATCATCACTCAACAATTGTCCATCTATAGGACCTGATGGTCTGTACTACAATCTGGAGCATCACTACTATGAATAAAGGGATGGCCAATGGAGGACATGGTAAAGGAATTGGAGGTAGAGAAGAGGAGCTATTGATGAGTAGAGAAATAACACAAATGCATTTTCAAAATTTTGTGAAAATGTGTTTGACAAGAAGGCATCCTTGAGGAAAATGCGATGGGCAAGGCAGCCTTGTGTGTCAAGGAGAGAGTGCCATGTGGCACAGCCTTTGGATGGCACCTTTGCCTTTAGTAAACAAAGATGAATAAAGAACTTAGAGATTTGCCTCCAAATGTCCCCCCCCCCCAAAAAAAGAAGACCTATTGTATTAATATATCAACAAGATGGCATAGCCACTATGTCCCCATATAAAATAAAAGTTGAAAATTTTGACAAGGAAAGAAAATCCTCCAATAACATGTAAAAAGAAAGATGACATGAGTAAATAGGAAGCAAGTGGAGGTAAAAAACATATTGGGAGAGGGTAAAGGAATGAAGGGAGGAGAGAGGTGAAAGAGGGGAAGGCCAATAAGACATATGAGCACAATTATGCGTAAACAATACCACTCACAATCACATAAGAGAGCAAAATAATCTAAATCCAATAAAGCTAAAGAACATTTTCACCTCAATTCTGACCAAGCCAACATCGATCAAGTGATGCTTTGTGAAGATTTAAAAAGTACACAAAAGCACTAAAATCCATCATAAATGACCATGATTATTGCAATAAGACATATGAGCACAATTATGCGTAAACAATACCACTCACAGTCACATAAGAGAGCAAAAAAAGCATTATGCCAATTTGAGAGGGTAGTTCAAGCATGTTGGCAGCATGAGTGGAGAGATTATCTTTCAGTTAGGCTACACATGTTGTAATAAGATCACATATATCTAGAGATGCATGTTTCTTTTTCCACTAGACGTATATGGTCACAAAGGAATCAAGATATAGATGGGCTAGCTAAAATTTGCAAGGGGGCGATGTAAAGGGAATCCTTCACAAGGGAGATGCATGATGGTTAAGCAAATGAAGAATTGTAATCTCTTTTTAAAAAGATTAAAAATGCATCCTAAATTAAAGATTATTATGTGCTCCAAATAAAAATGGAAGTAAAGGACATCAACTTTAATCAATAAATAAATACAACGAGATGAAGCTCCAACTTGTGAAAAGACTAAATTAAAGATTATCATGTGCTCCAAATAAAAATGGAAGTAAAGGACATCAACTTCAATCAATAAATAAATACAACAAGATGAAGCATCCAACTTGTGGAAAGGCTATTTATAAAATGATATCGAATTCAATCAATAAATAAATACAACAAGATGAAATGAAATCAACTTCCATCAATAAATAAATATAACAAGATGAAGCATCAAACTTTTATAAAGGCTATTTATAACATGAAATTTTAAGTGTGAAAATATATTATAGGTAAGGCTTGTCAAGAATTGCTAGTTAAATCAAATTAGGTATTTTGCTAGAGGCAATGAGGGGCTCAGTGCATTTGCTGCTCGCTTTGCTTAGGGTAGTCTTTTAAGGTGGTTTCTCTGTGCTTTCCTACCTTATGTAGGTGGCTATCTTTTTCTTTTACTTTGTGTTCACCCTTACCCTTTTTTTCCCCATAAGGGAGACTATGGAGTTGTGATTTTTTTTGGTAAATTAGGGTCTATTTCCCTTATTGGATATTGGGCTAGATGCTCTTAATTATCCTTAAGATTCATTTATATTCAATGTTGCCTTTCTTTACCATGATACCATTCAAATGTATGAAAATGGATTCCATTCCATGGTCCCTCTACATTTATCGGTTCTTCCCCTCCTTCACATCCTTTGAGAATGGGTTTCATTCTAAGGTCTTGATGCTAGAGTTGGTTATTCGTTGTATGTTCATGTGTGCACTCCATAGCAACAAGATGGTTGAGTGGTATGGGACAACGTTCCTATGCTCATATCTAGGCCAATAGTATAGCCATTGTTGAGTTTTTTTTGTCAATTGTAGCAAAGGGATTTAGTTGTGGTTCGAAAGGAAAACCGTACTTGCATTTGATGTTTCCTGGCTACCTTATACATGATTTTCTACAAATGTGTATCGATTTTGTTTTTACCAAATCATACAAGTGAGATTGTAACATTTGATTTTTGCTATGTGCATATATTGAGTTTTTTCTCAGTGTGTGAGCTACTTTTCATTGGATATTATGTCTATCATCTTTGAGAATCCATAGTATGATCTGTGCATGAAGTGATCCACGGTTTTGGATTTCATATCGGTTGTTGATACAATGGTCAACCCAACTGAGTATGCCAGATGGATTCAAGATATAATTTTTCATGAACATTTGTAATCTGTTGTGAAAAAGAACTGCACATTCAACTAGGCAATCCCTCCAAGTAAAGTTAGCCATTGTCTATCTCTTGAATTTCTTTCCACATATGTGGATAAAAAATATTTCCCAAGGAAGACTGTGCATTTGACATAGCAAGTTGTTACAACTTTTACTCCATCTCTTGAGGAGGAAATCGATGTTGATCCATGATGATGTGCAGATGGTTCTAAATTAGCAATTTTATCTGCTTGTGTTTGATCCATTGCTATTTTGGCTCTCTCTTTTCTCTTTAATGGTATCCTTCATTGGAAAAGTGTTTTTGCATGATTATTGGATTTAATATAGTTTTTAATATTTGAAATGATAATTAAAAATAAATTAAATAATTTTTAATGTTTGAAATGATAATTAAAAATAAAAGAGATAATTATTTGCAATATTTTTAAAGCTAAAATTTAAAACTTTTATTTTAGATAAAGTATTCATGCATTTCAAAATAGATAAATTTGTTGTGAAAATTATTATTTCTATTTTGTATTTGATTTTTTTCATAAATAAAAATAGAGATGTATTATATGTAGCTTTATACTTACATGGTTGAATTCTTCTGTTGATTTTGTTTGTAGACTCAAAGTTTCTTTTGTAAACAATAGTTGTAGTTGATAAGATGAATACATAAATGAGAGAGAGTATATCAAAGAATGTAATATTTTAATTACTTTACATTTTTGAAACTATAGAAAGAGGCATGAATTTGAAAATAAATTCATATTGAAAAGTTAAAATAATGAGTTTTATTAAATATTAAAATTTAAATACAAATTTAAGGTGTTTTGAACCACAATGACTAAGTTTTTCAAAAAATTACAATTTAACAATAATACTTTGCTTGTATGTTGTTCTTCCAGGTACTCTTACACTAAGTTCATATTCAAAAATAAAGATACCCATGGCACAATTAGAAAATAAAAAAATGCTAAATTAGAATCCATTGTTTCTCAAATATGTAAAAAGAGATGTCTAATTATGTTCTTATTATTTAGTTTGAGTGTAATAGATCACTTAAATTGAAATTATTTAGAAATTAAAACTTGACAAATAATTGATGAATAGAAATCCATTTCCCTTTTAAAAAACCCAAATTAAAAAAACCATAAACTAACAAATTGTAAAAAATAAGAACATTGTAAAATAAAGAATGAAAATCCATACGAGATGTATGGGGAGAGGTGGCACACTTCCTCTCCAGTTTGTGCTTTGTTTTTAGCTTTGCTTTTGCTTAGGTTTTTTATGTGTTTGCTTAGTTTAATAGTAAAGGTTAGCTTTTATGGGTTTCTTGTATGCTCCTTTTGTAGGTAATGCTCGTAATCAAAATGACACATGTATGGCAACCAAAATACATCAAATGATAATTATTTTTTAGCTTTAAATCAATGAGTATGTGTAGCCTATAAATTTTCAGCATTATTATTATTATTATTATAGTATTAAGACAACATACTAGCCAATTTATTGGAAGTAGACTTGGTGACCTGTATACCAAATATGGCAATGTAGAGGAGGCTCACAAAGTGTTTGATGAAATGCAAATTAAAAATGTGACTTCTTGGAGTGGAAAGATTGTTGGTGATGCCTAGTTCAGTGAAACTTTGTATGCTCTTGAACTCTATGAGAAAGTCTATTTAGATGGCATAAAGCCATATAAAGTCATGATTTGGTGTATCATACAAGTGTGTACCTCCTTGTGATAAAGACTGGTACATGACCACATTATTAGGAGTGGATTTGAATTAGATATGCTCATTGCAAATAACTTTTTGACAATTATGCAAAATGTAGCACCCACAAGCAGACATGCAACTAATTTGACAATCTTAGTTATATGTGTCCTTGTGGGTGTTGCATTTTGCATAATTTTCAAAAAGTTATTGCAATCAATATATCTAATTCAAATTTGTTCTTTCACCAAAGAAAGTAGAAATTGTGAAATTTGTAGGCAAATATGAAAATTTTATGATCTCAGCCAAAGCACAAAGAGGCGAGGATGCTTTTAGAACTCAAACCTACAGCATGCTTAATTCTAAATTAAAAAAGCAAGGTTTGACCCTACCTAAAGAAAGTATCTTTGGTACTATTGGATTGCATAAGCAAGGCGCAAGTAATTGTTATATGCATTATGAGAAGCTTGTCGATGGGGTTGGTGGCAATATTTAGGAACGTCAGGCCAAACAAGTGTTAGATCATCCCCAAATGGCTAGTATGTTGAGTATACCAGTAGAGGCCTCTTTGGAAAGATGGAATTCATTTACAAAGCCAACAATAAAGGAGCTGATCAAAGGCAACACCATAGTTAGAAAAGTCAACTTGATACTCGTGGATCTTTCAAACTACAATCCGAAGTAAATACTAATAAATTGAGAGAAGTTGAAGCTGGTTTAAGACGTCACAGAGAGAGAGAGAGAGAGAGAGAGAGAGAGAGAGAGAGAGAGAGAGGGGGGGGAGGGAGGGAGGGAGGGAGGGAGGGAGAGAGAGAGAGACGTGCGTAACTTGGGACAATACATGTTTCAAGCTTCTCAGTCTCACAGTCACCAACTAGCTTTTCGTGTTCCCTCACATGCATTGTTGACCCGCTTTAGCAAGTAAAGATGTGGATTCATGCACCTTGGATTCAGATGGCAACTAGTGGCTCCAAACACATGCTCAAGTGGCAACCACTATTTGGATGGTGACCAATATTTTCCAATAGGTCTTCACTATGCTGATTTCAGGAGATCTTGCCACAGTCAAATCTGCATGGGACATGCTAGATCTAGGTGCCATAGATTGCCAAAAAAGAGGCAACATGACCATGCACCAACAGTTGGACCCAGTTGGAGGAGGAAACAGTTCAGATCTGGGTAGCAACAAGACTGGAATCAAGTCGACACTTTTCTGGGCAATAGCAGGGTGCAAAGTAGGGTCAGGTGCAAGTACCAAGAGCAAGGAACACTAGGCACGAACTTGTAGAAGGAAGGGCACTTATGTAGGACTTAGTTGGGGGGACTCTGGGGTTGAAAAGGGGGTCGGCCAGATTTGGCGAATCAGATTCTAGGCAAACTGGGGTCTCTATAAGGAGCTCAGTTGCTAGTTCATTTATGCGATTTTGGGTGCATCAGTCACTTAGATAGTATAGGACTGCAGACACTTGTTTGTAGGGCTTTGTCAACCTACACTAGAGCTAGAATAGGGTGACTTCCTCAGGTTGGTACAGTAGCAGATTTTGGGGCAAATCTAGAGCAGATCTGGGAACAAATAGGAGCAATAGTAGTAGCATTCTTTAGGCCTCCTTAGGGAGGAAGAATTGGGGTTGTTTGAGCAGTAGCCTTAGCTTCCTAGTAGCACATATTTTGGCTGTACATTTAGGACAACAACTTGTACATATCATAGTAGAAGAACATTTTGGTATTGTATCTTGCTTATTGTTATATCTCCTTCTCTATTTGCTAGTGTGCAATAATTGTTTAAGAAAGTTTTGAAGTCCTCGATTACGCTCAAGTATCTGAGGTAATTCTACTGCATGAGCAACCCCAAAGGCTAGCTATAAGCTTTTTCTAACATCGTATCAAAGCTCCAGTGAGGAGATCTGGGTTGCGAAATCAAAGATTTGGGCTATGCAAGCAAGGGAGGAGCATAGGATGTGGTTGGTAGTGGTGAGGAAGCTGGTCGACAGACCGTTCTAGGTCACCATAGGTTTATAGGTAGTGTTTGGTTGATAGTGTAAGGAAGCTAGTGGGCACGTGCACGTTAGATACTTATTTTGAATTTTGTATTTTGTCCCAACCCCGGACTAGTGGTAGCACACTACTCCAAAAGCTTCTCCCTACCTTACTTCATCATGCATCGGGCTAGCTCCCATCTTCACATGTGTGCATTTCACCATGTTATAAGGTAGTTGATCTGTTGATTTGTTGAGATCGGAAAGAGTTCATAAGTAGGAAAGATTGAAGGTAGGAAGACTTCGATGAAGAGATTTTGATTCAGAGGCTTTCGAGATTCTTACTTAGACGTCTAGAGGACTGTACCCTTGCGATAGGGATGCAGAGATTCAAGAAGGTATACTTCTTTTGGTTACTTCATTACTCAGTACATTGCCATGGCCACCACGTCCCAAATTTTAGAGAGAGAGGAAAGTTGGATGGAACCAATTAACTACTTTGGAAGATGAAAGTGAGGAGCCACTTGGTGCTGCAACAGTCATGGGAAATAGCAACAAGGGTGCAATTGGTGCCTCACGTAGTGACAACAGCAGCAACGCCGACTGCTCCAGTAGTGACAACACCTCTAGATTCAATACTAGTGAGAGCATGGCACATCTAAGATGCAGAGGCCTTGGCTATCATAGTGCGTACAATGGCAAATGAGGTTCTACCACATTTATAGATGGTTGAGAGTGTTTTTGAAGCATGGACCATATTGTGGGACATGTACAAGTTGAACGACGAGGCACCACATTCCCCACGAAGAAAGCATTATTCCTTCTGCCCACGGTCGAAAAGACGTAATCACACCTTGGACGGAGAGTTACGTCTCTTGTTTCGAATTCTGCCCACGGAGCGATAACATGTTTTTGCCTGATATGAAACTGTCTCCTCGCACCGTGGGCAGAGAGGTAAGGTTTCTTGTTTCGAATTCCGCCCATGGAGCGATAACGTGTTTTCGCCTGATATGAAACCGTCTCCTCGCACCGTGGGCGGAGAGGTACAGTTTCTTGTTTCGAATTCCGCCCACGGAGTGATAGCATCTTTTTGACTGACATAAAACAAACTCCTCGCACCACAAGCGGAGAGGTTATGTCTCTTCTATCGAATTTCGCCCACGGAGCGATAACGTGTTTTCACCTGATAGGAAACTGTCTTCTCGCATCGTGGGCGGAAGGAATGTTGTCGTATTACACCAAGTCTCCTATCTCCGTTGGAAATGACAGAAACATTCCTTCCACCCACCATGGAGCGAGAGGACTGTTTGATATAGGTCGAAAAGACGTTATCACTCTGTGGGCGAAACCTCTCTACCCACGGTGCAATAACGCCTTTTCGACCTATATCAAATAGTCCACTCGCTCCGTGGACGGAAGGAGTGTTTTTGTCACTGCCAACGCAGATGTTAGAGTTTGTGGAGTAGTGAAACATTCCTTCCGCCCACTCATTTCAAAGAGTCCTTTGGCACTGTGGGCAGAAGATATGTTGCTTTCACAGTGGGGGATGTGATAACGTTTACCCTAGACCCTAAAACTCTCCGCCCACGGTGCGATAACGTATATTTGACTCATGTCAAAGAGTCTTCTCGCACCGTGGGCAGAAGGAATGTTGCAGTTTTCCACAAAGCCTCCAGTCTCCGTTGGCGGTGAAAGAAACATTCCTTCCGCCCACGTTGCAAAAACAAAGCTGCAAGACACTCCATGCACATTATCACCGACAACAAAAGAAGGAAACAAATATATCGCCATTTTCGCTCCGTGGCCACGTGAATGGTTGAAATTGGTCACCTTGTATTAAGCTGATCTTTTATGTGCTTTTGTGAGGGAGCTGAGGCTAACATGACGCAGCTGAGAGAGCTGAGGGAGCTGAGGCTAATGTGATGCAGCTGAAGGTGTATACACACTAGAGAGTACGCTCGTCTGAAAATGACATATGACCTTGAAAAAGAGATTTTATAGAATGGTCGAGACACGTGCGACAAACGGCTAGTGACATCATCGACACGTGCATACAACGGGTCCACGTGGCACCATTCGACGTTACACATGTGTCCATTACACGTCAGCCCTAATTTTAGGCAAATGAAAGACTGACGCGTGGCGAGTGGCCGTTGGTGCACACGTGCGAGGCGTAGCTATATAAGTGCCTTCTCATTCCTTCAACTGTTTTTTACGAAGTCCTGATTCGCTGTATCTTCTTCTGTGACCCAATCTCTCCCCTACGTGTTTCCTTCCGCGACCCAAACTTTGCACTTCCTGTTCTCTCCATTGCACAAGGTGCGGGACAATCTCTAAATCTTTTTCTTGGGTACAACATTTGCCCACGGTGCGGGACTATCTCTTTCAAATTGAGTCATTGTAGTTTTTCGCCGAAATGCTCGTTTCTCCTTTTGCCGACGAATTGACACCAAGCGATAATATCCTTTCGCTCACAGAGCGAGAAGCTACATTCGATTTTAGTAGAATCTACTTAACGCTCCGTGGGCGATGAGATTCTCTCAATTTTCTGCTCCGTGCATCTATGATAACTTCTGCTCTCACGAAGCGAAGGAGAGGGTTCGTATAGTAATTGGAAACCGCTCATCGCTCCGTGGGCGATGAGATTATTTGAGTAAGGACAGGACCTCGTAGTTGTTTTAGTTGGCTAGATAAGTGTAAGATTCGTTGGCTAGGTAAGTGCAAGATTCATTGTCCTTCTGCTCACGGAGCAAGGAAGAGGATTCTGAGTTTGCAAAAATGCCTTATCGCTCCGTGGACGATATTATTGCGATCCGTCATTGTAGGTTGATTTTGGAATCTTAGTCATTTCTGCTCATCGCTCCGTGTGGTGGGTGATAAGATTCTCTGAATCTTTTTCTCCTTCCTCTTGAATGCTCTTACAATGTTTTCTGTTCACTGTTCGTCTACATATCCTTCCGCTCACGGAGCGAGGTGGAGGATTCTAACTTATAGGAAACCGCCCATCACTCCGTGGCAGTGAGATTTCTTCAGTAAGTACATGTTTAGGGGCTACGTAAGTGCATGAGTCATTGGGTAAGATGAACTTCTTGATTGCAGGAGGAGGATTCAGAGTCTGCAGAAACGCTTCCTCGCTCCGTGGACGATCTTATTGCTATTCACTGTTCGTCTACGTATCCTTCCGCTCTCACAGAGCGAAGAGGAGGATTCTCACTAATCGGAAACCGCCTCTTGCTTTGTGGGCAGTGAGATTTCTTCAGTTAAGTACAGGTCCTCCCAGTCCTTTTCGTGGGCTAGGTAAGTGCATGTCATTGGGTAAGATAAAGTTCTTGAGTGCAAGAGGAGGATTCAGAGTCTGCAGAAACTCTTTCTCGCTTCCTGGACGATTTTATTGCCTCCTCGCTCCGTGGATGATCTTATTGCTGTTCACTGTTCGTCTACGTATCCTTCCACTCACGGAGTGAAGAGAAGGATTCTCACTAATCGAAAACCGCCTCTCGCTCCGTGGGCGGTGAGATTTCTTCAGTAAGTACAGGTCCTCCTAGTTCTTTGCATGGGCTAGGTAAGTTCATGATGTTATTGCTATTGGAAGCTCTTTCTCGCTCCCTGGACGATCTTATTGCCATCCGTTGGGCGGCTGACTTTCATTAAAGGATATTTCATTTTGGAATCTTCGTCATTGTGGCACTTTTGCATTTATCTCCCTTGGCTAGGATAGTTGTCCTCAGTGTAGGATTCATTTCCCTCAATCCACGATTCATTAATGGAATCTTCCATTTAGCTCCCTAGGTTAATATAGCAATTGTTTTCAATGAAGGTTTACGTTTTCACCTTCAATGAATCTTATTCGAGCCTATGTCTCGTTCCGCTCACGGAGCGAGGAGCAAAATTCTGTGTCAACAAAAACAGCTTCTCGCTCCGTGTGGTGGGCGATGAGACAAAGCTCCTTTCTGCTAGATTCTTGGAATATTTAATCCATTTGTTTTTCTCAGTGAGTCATTATTATGTCCTCCTGCTCACAGAGCGACGAGCAGGATTTTGGGGTAGCAGAAGGCGCCTATTGCTCCGTGAGTGATTAGATTTATCTTTTGATACGTCTGCTAGGATAGAATTTTTGCTTTATTCGATCTTTTGATGTATAGTCTATGCTTGTCCTTTTCGTTGAATCGTGCCTTTGTTTCGATCCGCTCATGGAGCGAGTAGCATTTTGTCGAGTCAACAAAAACCGCTTTTCGCTCTATGGGCGATGAGATTCACTCATCATTTCTCAGTTTTGGATTCTTCGATTTTTCTTTCGATTGTAATTTTCTCAGTTATGGCATAGAATTAGTCAGTTGTTTATGTCAATTATCATTTATTCGTTCAATCTTTTAGATGTTTCCATTTTATCTTGTTTTAATGTAAGACCAGTCTCGTTGTGCATTGATGGCATGCAACCAACTTCCCTTCTCAATGCTTACGTCAAAACTTGTCTCTTTTCTTTGTAGGATGTCAAATGTTGGTATGTCTTCTTTTGGTTACAATCCTGAAAATGATAAGGATGATGTTCTCTTAGAGGAAGTCAAGGATGATGTGTCACCCAAGGAGAAGTTATTTGATTTTTTGAGCAAGACAGGGAAAGAAGACTACATCAACAATGTCTATCCTATATTCAACGTGCCTTTTGTTTTGAAGGAAACGTTGATGTCTTTGGTTTTGACGACACTTCAAGAAGAGTGGGAAAAGTTCAACAACATTTTTGGTCAAGAAATATTCAAAAGTGATTGTTTAGAATATGTTCACTATGTATGCTTAGGTCTGTCAGCAGAGCTGAAATTGCCAATATCAAAAAGAGATGGTATATTTTTCCGGATAAGAGGGAAGTAAAGTTCGTTCAAATGAACTGTCCAATTCACAACAAGGACTGCATGATGATCGAATTTCCTGTAGCCTTTCTCGCATATTTATTTCTTCATGCAGACTCAAAAGATCCTACTATTGAGGATGAATGTTCAAGCAAAGTCCAAAAGTTCAATGTTGAAGAGGAAGAAGGTATTTGACCTTGTTTCGCCTTCTGAGGAAAGAAAGCTCACAGAGGGTTTTGATATCGCAGAATTTAAAGCATCGACTATTATTGATGTCAACTCAACACCTGTTTCACGAGAGCTAGTCACCTCCAATTTTGTCATTCCTGGTTTGCCATCATTTTTTATCAACGGCAAAAATTATATTCTCTTGTCTCATATTCAAAGACTTTATAATTTAAGGGAAGATTATGCGCTGGCCATTATTGCAGATATGTGCATTACAACTAAAGATTTTCTTGGCATAGAAAATGAACACAAAGAGGAATTATTATCCCTGGACTCTGAAGTGACAGAGAATTTTGTTGAGGCTCCAAATGCACTTTCTCTTTGCTTTCAAAACGCCAAGGAAGGTGTAGCTAGTCTTCCTACTGAAGAAGAGTTTATAGCTCTTCAAAAGAGCATGGGCATTTTTGAAGTTGGAAGAGAAGGATTGCCACCATTGGATCAAGGAAAGGAGATTGGTTCTTCCAATCTTTGGGATGCAGAGAAACTAGAGAGTGATGAAAATAAACATGTATTTAAACCCTAAAACGTTTACCCACGTCTACCTTTATTCTAATTGATCTTGTAACCCTCCTTTTATGTTACCGATTGATCCTCTAACCCACTATGATTGTTCATTTTTGCAGATTGAAGTTCTCGATCCAAATAGTTTTTAATGGCACTACTGATCGTAGGAGAGTTGGGCTTGATGCCTCATTGGCACAATATGCATGTTTTATAGACAAATAAATTTTTGTTGTCTTTCACAATAAATATTCTGATGATGCAAGTATTCCTATACTTGCACTTAAAGCCCTGTCAAGATACATGGGCTATTCTTTTATTCTGAATAATGTAACAAGGATCATGCTCATCGAGAAAAATGTTGCAATTCGTATCTTTGGTACGGTCCAGGCTTTTGGCCTTCGAGAGCTGGATATTTTTTGTGCTATTCTGCCTATGCCCTTGGGCATGGCATGACAAGTGTTGAATCCTTACAGGGTTACACTCAAAAAAAGTTCTTACATTATAGAGGAGAAACGCCACAAGATGAAGTCTCAAGTGTAAAAAAGTTGAAGAGCGATTCGCTCTAATAATGTACATATGAAGCCTTGTTTTTGTTTGTAATGTCATATATTTCGGAATCATTACAAGTTATTTCCAAAATTTTTCTTTCCGTCTTCGTGTAGATCTCCATGCAGCATGCCGTGCTGGTCGTGTGCCAGCTCTCCATTTTAAGGATGATTTTGCTTTAGCTTCATTTCTAACTGCCTTTGCTATTTTGCTAGTCTGAGCTTTTTCCATAGATAATTTTCTTCCAAAAGTATATTTGTAAAACCAATTAAACATCTCTACAAGATAATTTGAGCGAGTCTTGCCTCCTCCATGTCTGGTATTTTTGAAGTATACTCCTCTGGCTCGATAATGCGATTTTTCCATTCCTTGTGTACTCTACATGTCAAGGGAACCATATTCATTCATGAAATATGCAGCATGAGCATATAATATATGCTGCCAAAGCAAAGAGAAGGTCATGACATAATCAAGATTTTTAAAAAGCAACCCCTAAAAAATGATGAAATTATACCATGTAATGTGTAATGTTGGTTTCACCCCATGCGCACACCATGGCCTTTGTAAAATCTCGAAGCACCTCCTTAAAACTATTGCGCTCTTCTGAGGTTGTCTTTGATTTGTTCATCAATTTCACCATTTTATTGAATGAGGACCAAACTTTTTCACGAGTTACCACCACAAGACTTGGTTCAGTGCAATCAAAAGTTGTACAGTTACATAGATCCTTCTAGAGCTCCCAAGGCTTTGTAGAGTTCTTTGTTTTTTCAGGTCTCTTCAAGAAATGTTTTGCTTTAGCGCCACTCATAGAGACTTTCTGTGCAATTTCATAACTCAAACTAGAAGCTTTCTTGTCAGTAACAATCCGTACATTACCACCATGGCAATCAATTGCGTTAAAAAGATCCTCTACCTTTTGAAGAGCTGTATGTTGTCTTTCTTTACCTTGCATTGTAAAGGCATAATCAATGTGACACATTAGCAGGCGGTCAAATATCTACATGAATGCATATAGAGTGCAAAAGTGAACATTCCTTAATTTAAAAGGAATAATGGGTTTCCAATTTCTATCAATTAAATGTCTGTTAGGCTCAGCTAGCATATTGACTGACATAATACCACCAATCCAATTGTCAGTGTCTCCATTTAGTGTGTCCTCATCATCTTGGTTCTGAGGAATACTCTACTTACCTCCCTTAGATTTTTTGTCTCTCACCATCCTCATACAAAATGGACAATACAAAATGTGTTAGCACCTTGTTCATAGCCAAGTATACACTTGATTATTTTCAAGTCACCTCCTAAATGCCAATCAACTGTAAAAGCTCCCAATCCTTCAACTTCCAATTTTTCCCCTTGAATTTGCGCTTTTATGACATCAGTAATCCAAGGAATCCTATCAAAAACCCAAGTAAGTACCTCATTTGTCTCTTTTGGCACCTCAAATGCCCCAAGCCACCATAACTCTTTCTCAGATTGAACATTAAATGTGGGACTAGTTTCTTGTGTGGTATCATCAATCAACAAAGATGGCTCACACTTGTTCTTGACAATCTAACACTCGTCCATCTTAAGAACAAAATTCACCTTTTCACCTAGCATGTGAAGAAAATAGAAATCTCAATCCTTGCTACAAAATAGTGGATCACGAATGATGGAAACAATATCAGGTCTCTTCATACACGCACTTAATATATTCCCATAGTCATTAGTAGCACCACCACCAGTCACTTCTTTCAAGAAATTCCTAACATATAATAAACAAAAGATCATTACAACATGATAAACATTCCGAATAACATAGATCACTATTGCTTTCTAGAAACCATACCTTGTTGCAAGGACTCTTCGTTTGTGAGCACCACCACCCATTGTGAGTGCTTGAATATTAGTGAATGGTCTCTTATGCTCTCTAGCTCCCATTGGAGTGCTTTTCATTTGAGAGATTGTATCTTTTAGCTTTTCTAATTGTGTCTCTTTGGCTTTTGCTTATTCTTCCAACTGCAAGATGTGATTTTGAGCAAATTGTAGAGAACTTTGAGTGTCATCAAAATTTGTATACAAGCTTTGTAAGTGTGCATGCAAAAACTTCACAGTATTTACATCACTCATATTTAATCTCTTACAATACCCAAGCAGCCCATTCTCTCCCTCTCCAACAAATTGTAAAAAGGACGGAATATCAGAGAATGAAGGAGGATAATGCGATGAAGGATCGTTGGGATATAAATCGCCCCGAACCCAAAGATCCAAGTTAGTATGACCCTGTTATCTTCTTCTCTGCTTCTCCTGTATACTCAAATGTTCATTTTTTATTGGTGCATACTCATTCAGTATGCGAATATGTAAGTCTTTCTTTTTTGTTGTCGTTGAATGTTGAATGTTTGTTACTTCTCTCAATGCCATAGAATACAAATGAGCTGAGAGAAAATACAAAAATTTGTTACTTCTCTCAATGCGAATAAGAATGAGAGAAAAAAAACTTGAGCATGGAGAGAGGCTAAAAAGAATCAAGGTCTAGCTTCACAAAATATCAAGATTCTAAGCAAAAGCTTTAGAAATGCCACCACAAGCATGAGATTGTGAACGGTGAGAGGTGAGAATATGACAGATTTTTACTACTATGTAGGCTCTTAATGATTGATAGAAGAGAATTTTGAAGGCGGCTCAAGAAATTTTGATATAGATAATGTATTAAATGCATTTTAGATTCAAAATTTTTTTGAAATGAGAGAATTGCTATTTTCTTGTTAAAAAAAAGTTTTCATCATTTCAAGGTTATTAATGCATGCAACAGTTTGTAAAGGACGAATGAGAATAATATAGGACAATTCTTGGGCTTAAAGAAGTGGGACCCTCCACCCTTAGGTCCACAAACAACCATCTTTATGACTTTTGTCTCAATCCCAAAAAAATTAGTCTTAAACTCATGGGATTAACAATTCTTACGAGGCCCTTTCTATGTTCAAATGCCCCCTAATGCATCCGTGCAGTAGATTGGAGACCAAGTAGCCTCCCTTTCACAACCCTTTGGTGAAGTATCAGGGTATTGCTTCAGGCAGGGAGAACAGATCCAAGTTGGCTCAATGGTTTGCCTAGGGTCCATGTACAGGGGAGGATGGGAAACCATTGAGGACAATATTATTGATAGATATGGGCCTCTTCCTCTTGTTGCTACTTCTAGACTCTAGATTATGAGAGCCATTCCTTAGGAGGAGGATTCTTAGCCTTTGCTCACTTATCTGGGTTCTTTAGTGAGCTCGGCATTTGCTTTGGCTTGAGATTGGGTCATGCTCATTTCCTCTATTTTTCTAGAGATGCCTTTCACATACTCACCCTTGCAGTCATTGCAGTCTCAAGATTAGTAGGATTTGTACGTGTAGAGGATTAGAGTCATAGGATGCCTTGGGAAGGTCTGGTCTATGGACCCTTCCCGTCTGATTGCCACTAGATGGAGATTATGCATTTTTCAAGGCAAACCACTCTATCAGCTACACTGAGATCTAAGTGAGTGGTCTGTGACCAGCTCATTATGCTTTAGAGTCTATTATACCTTTCTTTTAGTTCTTGATGAGGGTAGGCTACATGATTTAGTAAAGGAGCATTCATTGCCTACCTTCAATTGTCCAGCATTTGCGGGCATAAAGGATCATGGAGCAACTCATGATGAGTTTCTCAATCCACTTTTAGGGGATCGGTAGAGCCAAAACAGTATGTTATTTTCTTTGGCTTATCTTATATAGAGGGATTCCAGTGAGCTCTTGATTACATTAGATGGGCGCATGTGGTCACTCTCATGTTGATGGGTGGAGAGTTCAGTGGCTAAAAAATAAGCCTTGATGAGTAACTTAGGATTCCTTCAATTGTTACTCCAAGTGCAAGAAAAAGCAGAAATGTGGTTAAGACTCTTGAAGGTAATGCATGTACACGCAAGTCCACACGTATGAAGTATCATCTTGATAGGCCGAGATATGATGGATTTTCAGTCCATCATTATGCATATATGGTCAAAATTCTAGAAGAACCAAAGCCAACTTTGCTTGATGGCTATACTTAGAAAGAAAAATTAGGAGGCAGCCATGGATGAGGAGATGGCAGTCTTGCATGCAAACCACACTTAGAAATTGATGCCTTTACCTCATGATAAGAAGGCAATTGGATGCAAGTGGGTGTATGCCAATGGGTCTTTGAGTAGGTATAAGGCAAGGTTAGTTGCCAAAGGATATGCACAAACATATGGCATTAACTATGAGGAAACCTTCTTCTAGTTGCAAGAATAGAAACTGTGAGAGCAATAATTGCTATGGCTATTGCAAAAGGATGGTCTTTGCATGAAATGGATTTAAAGAATTACTTCTTACATGGTGATTTACAAGAAGAGGTTTATATGATGCAACTAAAAGGTTACCAAGATGATGCACATCCCCACTTTTTTTTGGCAAGTTGCGCAAAGCCTTGTATGGCTTAAAACAGGCACTTAGGGCATGGTTAAACAAGATAGATGAGTACCTTGTCACAATTGGATTTCAAATTTTCAATGTAGACTTTTCACTTTATGTAAAAAGAATAGAAAAAGCAATTGTGTTGGTAGTCATCTATGTGGATGACTTGATTGTTACAAGTGATAGGACACAAACATTAATGAAGTGAAGTTACTTGTAAATCAAAAATTTTAAATGAAGAATTTGGGAGAGCTGTATTACTTCGTAGGCATTGGAGTTATTACATTCTATGGTGGGATATGGCTATTGCAAGGGCAATATAGCTTGAATATATAGTCCAAGTATGGGATGACATGTTGTAAGTCCATCTCTGTTCCATTGGAGCAGAATGTGAAGCTCTGTGTAGAAAAAGGGGAGCTTCTTGAAGATATCATTGCGTATAGATGCATAGTTGGTAGTTTAATATACATGACTATCACCAAAGCAGATTTAAGCTATGTTGTGAGTTTAGTGAGTCAATTTATGTAGGTGCTGAGGAAGCCACATTTGGATTCGGTTAGGTGCATATTGAGATATGTGAAGTTTACTTTACAATATGGACTTTTTTTTGAGACTAGGCACTTGTTATAGGTATATGGATACATAGATGTTGACTGGGCTAGTAGTATCTCTGATAGGAGATCTATTAGCGGATTTATGTTTTTTCTTAGGAGTGCTACTATTAGTTGAAGTAGCAAGAAGCAATTGATAGTTACCTTGTCAAGCACAAAGGCTGAGTATAGAGGTGCAGCTATGCTTGCATGTGAGGTTTGGTTACAGAAGCTACTTGTTGATTTGGGCTAGTTAATGCATGGTGTAGTTTTCATTTATTGTGATAACATTAGTAACATTATGTTTGCTAATAAACCAGTCTATCATGCTAGAACGAAGCACATTGAGGTACATTATCAATTTGTATGAGAGAAGGTTCTAGATAGAGAGGTTGATCTTGTCTATGTCAACACCGAGGAGTAAGAGGATGACGTCTTCATAAAGGCCTTGGGTATGGAGAAGCTTCGCATATTCAAGAGCTTGCTTGGTGTATGCGAGATGGATTTGAGCTTGAGGGGTGTTCAGATGTCAAGCTCCACCCTTGATGTATATCTTGGGTGACTCTCATTTATGTCACTAAATTTTATTAGTTATAGTAGTGGCATAGTTAGATAGCCATATATGTTTGAACTAGGTTCACAAATGAACCGTGTATTCTAGGGTTACACGTATAGTATATCCATCTCTCATTGTTTTTGTTGTGTGCTAAAGTAAAGATAGGCTTCAGCCTCCAATCTTGTGTCCTTTCTCCTTTGTGAGTTGTGAAGAAAGCTGCAATCGAGTCTCCTCCCTCTCTCCCTACTTATTTACACCATGTACTGTTAACTAAAAAAATGAACTCTTGTAAATGTAATAAGTAAATATGTGAATGCATGTGTGGCATTAGTTTCATAGAATAATACATGTTCATGGCCCCATGGTTGAAGTGGTAAGGAGCTCCATGTGCCACCCTCCATGTAGGCAAGCATCTTTTCAATTATGCATATAGGTTAAAGTGTGTGCATTATAATATGCATAAATGTGATGAGATGGAGGAGCATCTTGAATGGGTCATGCCTCCACCTCACCCGCATTTAATGAGAGGGAAGCTACTCTATGAACCAATAATAATATGCATAAATGTGATGAGATGGAGGAGCATCTTGAATGGGTCATGCCTCCACCTCACCCGCATTTAATGAGAGGGAAGCTACTCTATGAACCAATAATAATAAATAATTTGGGAGGACAAGAATCATGAGTCACCCATGGGCCAAGGTACATGAAATATTAGGGGAGAGGGATTGAGGTGGTAGAGCATCTTTGTGCCAACCCATCCAAAATATAAAATAATGAGGATCAAATAAAAGGATCTAAGATATGGTTTGGAGCATAGGAAAAAAGAAGCCCAACTATTGTCACTTACAATTCATGGTGCGGTCTCGACGATGGGCTAGGAAGAGGATAAACTTGGAAAAGTAGCATTATTATATTTGGGAAGTTACAACCTCACCTTGCCTATTTAAGAAGGCTCCTTCCTTTGTATTGGACACACACTCTTCATTTGATACACCCATACCACTTATAGCCATGCTCCTCTCCACTCCCTTAGTCCACACCCATCTCCTTTGATGCTCTCTCTCTCACTTAGTTTTCCTAAGTCCACATAGAATGCTCCATCCCTCCACTACATTTGTATTGCCTCCATGCCTTTCCATTATATATGAGCCACTCTTCTCCATGAATATAGCTTCACTCCATCACCCTTTTGTTGTGCATACCCTTTGCATCACTTTCTACCTCATGTAGAATCCTCTTTTGACATTTTTATCATGCTCCTTCGCTCTCTCCCTCGTCTACTATAATTTAAAAACGACGGCACCTCTTAGGCCATGATGCATTACGGCATCCCGAATGTGTATGTTTGCAATGGCACCACCATAATGTTGCGCATCCACATTTTTGGTGTGGTTGTTAAGATACGTAATCTCCATGGCCAGCAACACTGAAAAGAGAAAAACATCTCCTACGACTACGAAGTGCGGGATTGTGACTACGGTGGTCCGGTTGGCTAAAGTGCAGAGCAACAATGATTGCATTTCCATGGCCGTGTGAGGTGATTGCGCGACTAAAATCCTGCCTGGCATATTTGTAACTATTCTACACCACGCGACTGTGACTGTGTGGCGAGGCGTGCGTGGATCTGCTGTAGAAAACAAATTTCAGCCGATTTTTGCACTCCTTCCTTTCGCCTGACTATCTTCTCCTCCTCCTTCTCTTTCTATCTTCTCCTTCTCCTTCTCTTCTGATTTCTGCACTCCTTCCTTTCGCCTCACTATCTTCTCCTCCTCCTTCTCTTCTCTTCTCCTCTCCTCTCCTTTTATATATATAACTACATATATATTAAAGTAGAAGGATTTGAAGTGGAGTGTGATTTGAACCCATGGCCTCCCAAATGTCAAAAGCTTACATTACCACTAGGCTAGCTAGGTGTTGGTGATTTAATTGGGAGGATATTGCTTATATGGTGAAGCCCTTGGAACCATAACTTTCTAACCATGAGGAATTTCCTCTTGATGTAAAAAGCCAAAGTGCTTCATTTTATGTGCTTTCTTCAAGTGTTGAAAAATGTTTTGAAAATTTTCAAGATCACTAATTCAGTGCACACAACACAAGGAGGGTGAAATTTCATGTTACTTCTCGCTGAATTCGAAGACTTGGTACTTGGTGTTGAGATATCAAGCTCCACCCCTGCTGATGTATATCCTGGGTGACTATCATTTATGTCACCATCTTGTGTTAGGTATACTTGTGGTGTAGTTAGATAGCCATGTATGTTTGGATTGGATTCACATATGAATCGTGTATTCTAGGTTTACACATATAGTGTATACCCATCTTTCATTGTATTGTTATTGTGTGCTAAAGTGAAGATAGGCTTCAGCCTCCAACCTTGTATCCTCTCTCTTTTGTGTGTTGTTAAGAAAGTTGCAGTCGAGTGTCCTACCTCTCTCCCTACATCTTTACATGGTATCATAGCTTGGTTCATGGTGGTGAGGAGCTCAGGCAGCAAGTAGAGGCAAGAGAAGATCGTGAAACTTTGGTAAGAGGATCAACATCTCCATTCTCTCGAGCTTTCGGGAGCATATTGGTGCAGGTACACAGTCGTAAGTGTAAAGTGCAAAACCTCATATTGAGGCGCTCTTTGTTGTGGAGCACGAGAGCATCACCTAGAAAAATTTAACTCCGTAGGAGTTGCTGTCACAAAAATTTCCATTCCGAAACCGTTTCGGGCTTCGTTTTGACATGGCGAAGTTTCAACAAGCACTTTGGAAAAGTGGCCGTTTCTGACTATGTATGCCGATTTTTCGCCATTGAGCGAAGTTGTAACAGAATGATTGCTATGTGTCCCATTGCAGAGAATCTAAGAAACGCATGCCAATTTTGGGTTACTATGTTTATGCATTTTCGTCACTTGGTGTGACTCGTGGGGCTGCTTGCCACCGCCCTTGTGAGGCAGAATTTTTGGTGTTGCAGAATTGTTGTTTGCCCTTGTGACATAGAACTCTATTCCTTTCTCTTGTAGTCACAGTTTTGACTTTGCAAAATGTCTGAAATTCTGTCAACTATTGTTAATGAGAAACTTGAGAAGGACAACTTCCAAGCATGGAAGTTTAGGATGACAAACTTCCTTATGGGAAAGGGAGTATGGCCATTTATCAATGGTGATGAGCAAGAACCAGTTTTGGGTGCTGCTCCTACTACTACAGATTTGAAGACCTTTAAAGAATGGTATGAAAAGGCCGAGAAGGCAATATATTGGTTGTTAGTCAGTGTTTCAGACTCAATGATTAAGTTGCATAATGTGCAGAGGAATAAGCTAAGCATAAACGAGTATTCCATGAAGGTTAAAGGCCTTGCAGATTCTCTTGGCTCAATTGGAGCACCTGTTGATGATGAAGACTTAGTGTTTGTGACCCTGAATGGTCTTGGATAATCATGAATTCCATCGTCAGCCTTGTGATTACTTCGTTTAAAAAATGTGAGCCGCAGTCACTGATTAATTCCAAGGGACATCCATACCGTGATATCACTTGTTCAACAAAAACTTGGCAGTTGACTTGGAATCTGCCTTTCGCGGCTTTCGCCTCCGCCCATTTAGTGAAGTAATTTGTGGCAACGATGATGTACCTAGCTTGGCTATTAATGGCAGCCGGACTAATGGGGCTAACAAAGTCAATTCCCCATTTTTCAAATGGGTCATGGACAGTGGCATTCTGTCCCAGTTCTATGGTTTGGATGCTATTTGGCAAGGATCACATCATTTGACAAATTCCACTGCATCACTAAACAAAGTGGGCCACCAAAGGCCTGCTTGAAGTACCTTTCGTGCTATGGTTTCTGCTGCAAAGTGTCCTCCTGCTATCCCTGAGTGAGCCTCGTCTAAGATGAGAATGAACTCATCTTTCCTAATGCATCTGCGCATCACTCCATCTTTTCCCCGTTTATACAGTTGTCCTGCAATGAGTTGATAAGGAGCAGCATCCCTAATCAACCTTCTTGCTTTGGCCATGTCCAAAGGCGTATCAGTGGGTAGTCCATTTGTTAGATAGTGACAAATCTCTTTCGCCCACTCGGGAATCAAATCTACTAGAAACAATGGCGCGTCTGGTAGATCATCTTCCACACCTATTGGCTCCTCTCCATTGGGAATTCGAGACATGTGGTTGGCAAGAACATGTGTTCTTCCCTTCCTGATTGCGACCGTGAAGTCAAACTCCATCAAGATCAACAGCCATCGTGTAATTCTTCTCGTCATACACGGTTTATTCACTAAGTACAGGAGTGCTTGGTGATCGACAAAGAATACAAATTTGTTTGCCAATAGGTAATGCCTGAATTTCTTCACCGCATATACCATTGACAAACCCTCTCGCTCAGTGGTGGTGTAATTTCTTTCAGCATCATTCAGTTGGCGACTGGCAAAATATATAGGATGATCAAGCTTATGCTCGCCAGGCTGAGCTAACACACAACCTATTGCGAAGTTAGATGCATCAATATGAACATGGAATATCAAATCCCAGTTTGGTGCACGTAGGATTGGTGCTGATGCTAGAGCTCATTTCAAGGCATCATATGCCTTTTGGCATTCATCTGTCCATATGAAATCAATTAACAACCGGTACAGCGGTTGAGCCAGTTCCGCATACATGTAGATGAATCTTCGGTAATACCCGGTGTGTCCAGTGAATCGTTGAACACCTTTGAAGTTTGTTGGTGGGGGTAATTCCAAGATCAATTTGATCTTATTAAAGTCTGTGGAGATCCCATTCTTGGACACCACATAACCTAGGATAACATTGTGTCTAACCCAAAATTGACATTTTAGTGGGTTAAGTGAAATCCTATATAATCTGCATCAATCAAAGACCGTTCATAAATATTTTAGGTGCTCCAGCCATCGAGAGTATATGCATAGATCATCTAAAAAGATTTCGAGCTAGATACGCAAGTACTCCTTGAAAGCCGTACTCATGAGTCTTTGAAACGTTGCTGGGGCATTAGTTAATCCAAATGGCATCTTTCGATATATGCAAACACACCCCATGTTGTGGCAAAGGCCATCTTGTGTTGATCTTTTGGATCAATGGACACTTGGTTGTATCCAGAGAATCCATCTAAGAAACTATATGCTTCATGGCCTGCCACTCTTTCAAGCACATGTTTAGTGAATGGCAAGGGATAGTGATCCCTCACGGTGGTTGCATTGACCTTCTCGAGGTCCACGCACACTCGTATTTTACCATTCTTCTTCGTTACGATTACAATGGGAGACACCCATTCAGTATGCTCGATTTCATATATGAATCTCGCATCTAGAAGTTTGTCAATCTCCTCTTTCACTATCGTTTCGTACTTGGGATTCATGTCATAAGGCCGTTGTTGCACTGGCTTCGCATCGTCCCGTATAGGAATCGTGTGTTGCACCACTTCTGGTGGCACACCCTTCATGTCCTCATAAGACCAGGCAAAATAATTGTTATATTCTTTGAGTAAAGTGATCAAATCACTTTATTCCTCCTTGGTGAGGTCTACTGACACAAGGACTGGTTTAGGGGTCTCTCCAGGCCCAGCCAAATTGACTTCTTTAACTTTTGCTGGCCCTTCATGGACTCCATCGTCGTATGTGTTTGCTATCCGCTTAGCTTTCTCACAAAATATGTCTTGGTCTTGTATGGAATAAGACTTGAAATGTACCGAGACATCTTTGTGATCTTCCTCTTCCAGCAATTTGTCCGAAGCTCGATCCAGTAAAGACGATCGAGGCTTCTTGTTAGACAATGACATTTTCTTCGTTGCTGGTTCGGGTTGTGGATTACGTTGTTTCTTAAGCGAGGTTTCGATGGGTTCCTTGGGTTTTCTAGAGGTTGGAACTTCTTTCTCACCCCTATTTTCCTTCTGTTCTCGCCCTTCTGAAGATGATTCTTCTATCTTCAGGGATCCTACTGGAATTAGGATCTCTTCTATCCTTCTACCCCAATCCTTCTCCTTCTACTGGAATTAGGATCTCTTCCATCCTTCTACCCCAATCCTCTGTGAATTCGTGATCGGCCGTGGTTGTTTGGACATATCGTAACCATTGAAGGTCTCAGATTCCACATATGCTACCCCGTTTGTCACCCATATTAGTCGTGGTGTAGGAAGGAGTTGGTACTACATTTCGTCGCTTAACATGATGTAGATTTGGCTTAACTGGTAATGCACTGCTAAGCTTTTTGTCGTGTTTAACGAGATTGATCATGCAGAGTGGGGCTATTGTACCCTCTGAGCCGCTCTCATCCTTAACCATGTGAGTTCCTCTTTTCTCAGGTATATCAATGGTTGCAAGTAAATGCATCCAATTATGCGAGTACTCTAGTTTAGGTAGAGATGCGTACCATGTTTCATCCGCATCACCTCCTATTCTCCTTTCATTGGCCGCTTCAAACTGATTGACAATTGTTGCCCTAGCGGTCATCTCTGAGTCACAAACAAGTTACCACCTAGTGGACAAGATTTCCACGTTGTTAGGTCCACTTTTGTTACTGAAGCATCCTTCCTGAGATAGATTATTTTGGATGACCCTCTCAGATATCTACCAGAAGGGCTGGAATGTGGGAGTCCATTGCTCCATATCCCTGGAGATCAATTGCATTCCTTGGAGAGGATTTTAATCATTCTTCCATCCCTAGGGACAATACTACAGGAGGATCACACATGCTTTAGATTGAGTGAGCATGCCTTTTTCTAGCCACAGGACAGATCTTGGATTCTCATTAGATAGTCAAACTTTTGGGGTATGCTATTGGCTAAATGGTCACTAGGAAACAACAACTCAAATGGATATTTGACAAGTTGCACACCAAGTTGCATTTTGGAAACTAGCCACCTGGCCTCTTCATGTTTGTCTTCGGATAGTGCAATTAATTGTCATGGCATACATATAGTTTTATTACCTTGGACATCTCAAGAAATTACAGCATATATGTTGGAAGCTATGGACATGCTCTAGAAAAATAAAACCTCCAAGAAGTCTTTTAGATTGTTGTAAATGGAAAATGTCTATTCTCCTCGAAAGAGTGGAGGCTTAAATGTGCTCAATCTCCATTTACATGTCCTATCTAGAAAGATGTCATTATTGCTCACCTTCTTTCAGCAAGAACAACCATGGACTAGGATGCTCTCTTACATGTGTCAGACTATGCGAACCACCTCTCATAGCAAGTGGGATGTGGATGTGTTGGAACCTTTACTTGGCAATTTCATGGGGGGAAAATCCCAAGCACCCCTTTTGCATCTAAATTTATTCACTATAACACAATGCCTCCTTACATGCATTAATTACACGCAATTAATGGCAGGCACGTGTATTATCATGCACGTATTTGAGCAATGTTAGGTCTGTGTAAGTCTGTAATTACACACACATGTATACTGACAAAAATAGTGCGTGTAAAAGTGCATGTATACACATGAAAGTACTTTGTGATGGACACACATATACACACTCTATTACATGCAAAAATAGGGGAAAAAATTTTAAGACATGTAAGGATGTTAATCAAAATTAAAACCCCATAATTTAAAAAGCAAATTCATAGGTTTTTTTTCAATGACATTACACAATCCCACTACATGCATACATCATGATGCATTGTATCAATTTACAACAATGTGTATTCAAAACCAAATGAATAGATGATGACTATAAGACAACACATACAATAGAATTGTCATCAATTTAGAATGATACAATGATGGATTAGTTAGAAGTTCAATCTGATCTTCAATAAGATCCATCCTTGCCAAACGATCCACATCAATGTTCATTTGATCAATTTATAAGGCTACACATAAATTTAATTCACTATTGATCTGCCCACTAATAATGGTACTGATGCCCTCATCCACATCAACATCACCATTATCACCAATGGTATGGTCATCCTTAGGATCATGAGAAATGGCACGCTCATCCTTATTATCATGACCCTCTCTTATTTCTTGATCATCAACATCTTTACTGGCATGCTCGACATCATCTTCATTGCAACCTACTGCATCCTCCATATGCTCCATATTAGTGAATATATTGTACATGACTTTCGAACTTGGTGCACAAGGATGATGTACCATCATGTAGTGTCATGCACCATTAGCTAATAGATAACCTATAGAATTAAATACACATACAAATAGCATATCAAAAGTCAAGACATGAGCTTAGATATATATGGACAAGAAACACATTAGTAAGAAAATGCATACCTGCTCACATTGTTGTGGAGATACTAGTCTATCTTTCTTTGTTTGCCAAAACTTTGTAGATGCAATAGTTACATAGCCACTTGCGTGGCATTTTATTGCTGCATTAGGCCCTTTTTCTACCATGTTTGTTTGCCATTTGACATCCAAAACATTCACATAGAAGTGACGAAAGTCAAGTCTAAAAATATCTTGGATTGCACCACAATAATCATCTATTTTTCCATTGGCTCCCTTAAAGCTACTATAATGACATCACAATCTTGTGTATTCCTCTTGAGTCTTATCATCAATTCTTTGTGTTTGAAAATGCTTGCCTTCACACCATATAGCATTGAACATAGTGCACTGGACCAAAACATAAGCAATTTTATAATCAATGTGAATCATTAAAATCAAATCACATACAACTAATGCAAAACATTATATGTATGTACCTTTAACATGCATACTCTCATTCTTTTGTCGTGATATGTATCTCCTCGTCTCCCTCTGCTCTCTCCATTTCCTCATGCAACCAGGTAACATGAATATCATTTGCAAGTGTTCCTAGATGCTTAGGGTATGTCATGTTGCCTCTGAAAGAGAGCTCTCTCTACTTGTCTTCTTGTCTATGCATCCTCATATCTTGTAACCCATCTGCTCATCACATCATTAGTAAGATGCAAGTGAAATTAAGATCATCAATCAATGCTCTATCAATTACTTTAATATATCATTTTCCTTGAGGCACAATAGAGGTCATCCTTAAGTCCTCTTCAGTTGCTCCATAGTCGCAACAAAGAGCTATCTACTTGGTCAAGAAATTCTAAAATATTACTACAACACAATGCCTCCTTACATGCATTAGTTACAGACGATTAATGATGGTCACGTGTATTGTCGCACATGTATTTGAGTAATATCATGTGCATGTAAGTCTAGAGTTACACACACATGTATATAGACCAAAATAATGTGTGTATACATGCGTAAGTATTGTGTAATAGATGCACATATACACGTTCTTTTCAATGCGAAAACATGGAAAAAAATATTTAAAAGAAAAACAACATATTTGTTAAAGCAAATAGATACTACATTACAATGCCATAACACAATCCCACTATCTGCATATATCATCATGGAATATTATATAAATTCACAATGATGTGTATTCAAAAATAAATCATGAGATGACGACTGTAAGACAACACATATAGAATTGTCATCAATTTAGAATGATACAATGATGGATTAGTTAGGATCCGATCCTCATCTTCAATAAGATCCATCCTTGCCAAATAATCAACATCAATATCCATTTGATCAATTTGTAAGGCTATGAATAAATTCACTATTGATTAATTCACTAATAATGGTACTGATGACCTCATCTACATCAACATCATCATCATCACCAATGGTAGGGTCATCCGACGCAGATCATGAGAAATGGCACGCTCATTTTCATCATCATGATTCTCTCTTATTTCTTAATCATCAACATCTTCATTGGCATGCTCGACATCATATTGATTGCGGTCTATTGCATCCTTTATATGCTCCATATTAGTGAATGTATTGTACATCACTTTGAAACGTGGTGCAATAGGGATGACGTACCACCATTTAGTGTCATGCACTATTGGCTGATAGATAACCTATTCAAATACACATATAATTAGTATATCAAAAGTCAAGACATGAGCTTAGATATATATGTATAGAAAGCACATTAGTAAAAAAAATGCATATCTACTCACATTGTTGTGGCATTACTAGTCTTTCTTTCTTTGTTTGCCTAAACTTTGTAGAGTCAATAGTTACATAGCCACTTGCATGGCATTTTATTGTTGCATTAGGCCTCTTTTCCACCACATTCATTTGCCTTTTGACATCCAAAACATACACAAAGAAGTGATGAAAGTCAAGCTATGGAGTACTAGGGTCAACCGACCTAACCAACCCACAAGCACTGGATCTTGAGATGGGAAAATATTATTCCATTATGAAGGCTACTACCATACCATGGTTGTCATCATCGTAGTCACATTATTCCTACCGCCACTATCCTCACAACCTAGGGTGTCACTCCCTAGATGGCTCTCTAGCTAACTGAAGCACAAGGATAGTCCATTCTAGGTCATTGTTGCAGGGGGAGGTTGTGAGTGCTCTTTTTCATTGCCGTGCATGCATACATGTGGGAGTTAAGTGATCTCTCTAGCTAACTGAAGCACAAGGATAGTCCATTCTAGGTCATTGTTGGGGGAGGTTGTGAGTGCTCTTTTTGTTGGGGGAGGTTGTGAGTGCTCTTTTTCATTGCCGTGCATGCATACATGTGGGAGTTAAGTGATCTGTGCAATAAATGGAGGAATATGGTATAGCCAAGCACTTGTGACACTTGCAAAGATAGCCACAAATTGCTATGCCAGTGATTCTATATACATATGCACCACTAACCTGTGAGTTGTTCAATGGTTCAAGACAACGAATTTATTACATGATTGCAACTTCTCAATTATCCAAGGATTGTAGTAACACCACTGAATGATGCAATATATGAAGTCTTACAAGATCGTTTGCAACTTCCAAATACAAGACAATGCAACAGTTAACTACTTCAACCCAATTTGAATGCTTGAATTACGCTCTTTAACCAAGCACAAAGAAACAGAGATGAACCACGTTTAATCATCTAATCAGATGCCAAATTTAAAGTTATTCCCAATAGTCCAAGCAAAAAGCTATTAGCTAGACTACCGACATTATCCTTGATCAATTTCAATGCATTAATCCTTCCCCAATAACCACAAAGATAGCCAAAACAAAGCCACAAAAATAGAGTCTAATGCAAGGGTTTGTAGGGGTAGGAAGCATACCATAATGGACAATATTCAGCCCAGACACAATTCAGCAAATACATGACATTCTAGGGTCAACAAAGCCACAAAAATAGAGTCTAATGCAAGGGTTTGTAGGGGTAGGAAACATACCATAATGGACAATATTCAGCCCAGACACAATTCAGAAAATACATGACACTCTAGGGTCACAAATGGATGAAAAGAAGAAGCAAAAATTGATTTTTTTTCTTCTTCCCCACAAGGTATGCAGGAAGAAGACAACTATGTAGCATGGGGTAGTTCTCCTAGGGTTGAGAGATGCAAACCAATGGGCATACCAGGGAGCATATGGCTAAACATAAGCAACCTAAACACAGCTCCGGAAAGCCAAGAACACAACTATCAAGCAGATGCAAGTATAGGCAAGGGAAAAAATCGATTTTCCTCTCCCTATAGGCTGTCTTCTCCACATAATGAAAGCAATTGGGGACCAAAGGCATCCATAATTTCTACAAATGAATTCAAGAATGTACAACACAAGAATCTATTGCTAACCAAAAAGAAAGACCAGACTATTCAACCAAGGAGAAAGAAGAACATAAAAAATCATTTTTTTCATACTCGTGTCCCATAATTATCCACTAAAGCTACTATAGGTCACTAGAAATTGATGAACACTTGCCACAACTACTCGCCAATGCTAACCTTTGATGATTATCCTCCACGAGTAATGGCGAACAGTTCTAGGTCAGACAAGTATAAAGATATGACCAAAAAATCAAATTTTTGCTTCCTACAGGCCTCCTTCTCCAAATTGATGGCATACATGTTGATTATACACTTGCAAATATATCAATTGACAAGTAGGAAACTTGAAACCAACAACAATTGAAGCTACAGGGGAAAAAATTTTGATTTCATATAGGAAGACATTACCAGGGAGAGAAAACTACGAAATTATGCTTCCTTTTTCTACAAATTAACTGCATATAGGGCATGGGAACTTGCAGGAAGCCAAGCACAAGGAATGGGTGATGGGAAATGCCAAATTTCTACACTATAGGGGAGTAGAATCAATGTTTGGGCACTATATGGGCATGAGAAGAGGAAAAACACAATTTTTTCCTCTCTATTGGCTGGTGAAGGAGGCAAAGAAATGAGCAAAGCATGGTGTGAAGAGCAGGCAGCATGTGGAGGCAGGAGGATGTATATAGAGACCATTGGATCCTCACATTTTGGATTTGGAGGCATTGAGTCGTGGTAGGAAGAGTTTGTATCTCTAAACCTTATTTGATTTATTACTTGCATTGATGTTTTAATCTTACAAACTATATTATCTTATAGCGACAGGTTATGGGGAGGATGCCCATGTCACACGAGATTGTCGTATGCTTGTTGTCATAGCAGACATGACATGTGGGCCCTCTTCAGAACCAAGGGACATATTACTACGGACACTCAATTTAAGGAAGCCATGAGATCGTACAATTGACATGTACTTGAAACCTTTAAAGTGATGATTTTGGCTTATTGATTTTTGTATTGAATATATTTACTTATATATGATATCTTATTTGAATAGGCACAAGTTGCTTGTTGTTCCTACATGTGAAAGAGAGAGTGGGCATTCGTTAGACATGCTATATACTGATATGAGCTCATCTGATGATGGAGGGAGTAGCTCATCATCTAAATAGTCTAAGTAGTACTCAGACTTATAGTATCACCTCCGTATTGAGATGTGATTGTAGATTTTTTGGTAAAAATTGAAGCCATGGGCCACTTCAACATATAGATGTAGTTGTATATATTTTTTTGTAATTGAAAGCCATGGGCTTACTTCAGCATACATACATAGTACTATGGATTGTATATAAAATTTTGGTAATATTGTCACATTGTAATGATAATGCAACCACTTAACTTCATTTCATATCTTTCTTGAATCGTGCATGTATAATAAATATTATGTGTGGATGGTGCAATGCACCCAAAAAAAATGCAGAGAGTGGTATTGGTTGCTTGAATGTTGGAATGGGATTCAACCATTCAATAGCACTCTCTGGATATTTTTTCCTCTGTTTGCATTTATAAGTGTGTGTAAACTATTCAAAATCCTATGTAAGAGCACGGAAGAACTGTTAAGGATGCATGTTTAACAATGCAACAAACCTACTAAAATGTGAGTATCAGTGTGTGTATTAGTGCATCTGTTATGTATATACACATGCTTATGTAAGTCTGTGATCACTACGATACACACAAATATACACGAACCCGTCACTTTTTCTCACAAGTCAACTTTCGTGGCTAGCAACATGCATATGAGCCCAATCCCTTGTAGTGATTCAAGATTGGAAACATGTCATTTCACATATAGAATAGGAACCTTCCAACCCCAATGCCAACTCCCTATGAAGCGAGAGTATATACTGGAGTATTGTTTTTTATTCTCCCCTTACTTGCTAGGAGCTTGTCAGGGCATACAATTTCAGCAAAATGGGCATTTGATACATTGCAGATGTGGTGGATGATCGGGGATACATTTTATCATTCCCCCAGGCCATGATCTTGGTATACATCATAGGCCTATTTGGAAGAAGATAAGGGACTTATTGTAGCCTCTATTACTAATCCCCGTCTTGGTATACATCATAGGCCTATTTGGAAGAAGATAAGGGACTTATTGCAGCCTCTATTACTAATCCCCCTCTTTCACATGGACAAGATGGATGATTGGAAATCATGTCATGTTGGGCAGAATCTAAGGCCTATGCCATTATGCTAGCTCACTTCCAAGCAAACATACAGGTTGCTACAGCCTATGCTATGGATACACAATTATGCAAATCAGTTGTGGCATTTGCAAAAACCCCTCTCTTGGTGGGTCGAAGAACTAAATGTTCTATGGAAGGCTAAATTTTCACTATAACAAAGGTTATGTTTATGGAGATGCATAACATGCACTTTGCCTGTGAGAGCTACAATGATCAAAAAGAAGATAGCTACAGCCACAACTCCTTGTCTCCATTGTCATGCATTTGTCGAGACAATTCCACATCTTCTATGGTATTGCCTCGAGGGGGTCACTACAAATTATGTAACCATAGCATGTGGGTTCAACATTAGGGTTTTTTTAAAAGGTACTATTCATAGAATGTTTACATACATAAGGGGTTTATTTATTTACATTAAGAAAAAATCACATTTTCTAGTGTAAATATTTTTTTTAAAAATATGTAAGTAGGGTTTATTTTATTACCTCTTGAATGCACACGATATGGGCAATTTCTACATATTGACCCCCCCGAGGGTATTGTCCTTGCTCCAAGCTGTTGATTGGTAGGATTTCTAGACTTATATGCCTTTGATTCCCAAATACTAATTTTGGGAAACACTTTTGGCTTTTTGGTAGATATCCAGCTACACTAAGACCCTATTCCCTACTCCTCTATTGGATTAGATTTTGGGACTTGTGGACCATTTGGATTGAGCACAATATGGTTTATCTCCGCAAATAGTTCTAATAGTCCTTTGAGTTCTTCAAAGCTTCCTTGTGGTACTATATATATGATGTCTATAAGGAAGGGGATCTTGATAGCCCATGCCTTGAGATTGTCTTTCTCTACTTTTGAGTGAGACTCTCGACCTTTTTTGAGACTCTTCTGTAACTTATTAAAGAAGTAATATAAGTCCAACACATTACCAAAAAAATGTGTGTGTGTGTTTTGAATAAGTTTTTTTTTGAATTTTAAACTTATTTTTAAATATTACATCATGTTTTTATTTTACGCACATACATATATCTTTTTTTTAATTATAATTTTATATTATACCATGAGTTTATTTATATATTATATCATGTTGTTTTTTTAAATATTGTAGCAACTATGTCGCTCTATGTGGCTACTCTAACGCCCTACTCCTAGTCCCTACTTTCTCTCCATTCTATTTGGATGCACCTGCTCTCTAAGTGGTGTGCACTTTGGTGGTATTGTCCTCTATGTGACCATCTCCACCTTATGAAATAGATAGATGTAGTGATCCTTTGCTAATGTGCCCAATTAGCGACCTTCTCGAACGAAAATTATTTGGGTTTTTTGTTAGCTTGGAATATCACCATCAGGATAGATGTGCACATACAAGGACATATGTTACCATAAATGAAATAGAGTGCTTTAGGCTTCAATGTTTTTTCTGCAACTTGGTTAAACATCTTACACAACTTCATGGAAAAGGGCACTTCCCATTTTTTGTATTGTAAAAGGACAAAGAAGCTCTATTGATAGTCTGATTTTTGGGGGTGGCACACTAGTAGATTTAAAGATTTTCATTACTTGACCAGCACTATGACAAATTTTGCAATACTCAATCCTACGCACCCAAGTGGTAGAATCTCCACCCTTGATCACTAGGATATTTTAATAGCGTTAATAAGAAAAAATTATTAATACTCCCCATTTATCATGCTAAAGAAAGCTCACTATATAAAATCAGAACCTCGTTTAAAAAGCTAAGAGTTGCCTCAAATAATGCAATTTTGCATGCATGCTTGGCTCCCTTGCTTCAATTAGGCAACAATTCTACTTTGGCAATTGGAAGTATAAGATGTTGCTCCAACATGCATGAATCTCTTCAACGTCTATTGGACAAGATGGATTTGCGCATTGTAAGTTGCATGGGCGTAGGCGTGTGAGGTGCATCAAGCATGGTGTCATCAAGAGATCAACATTAGCTAGATCAAAGAGGCCGCATGCAACCGGAAGTATAAGTAAATCAGTGAGCAAATTTCTACTCCGAGGTTGAAAAAGAAATTGTGAAACTTAGTTATTTCCATCAACCTTTCAACATTACTCATTGGCCAATTAGAACAGCAAAATTGTTGTTTCTTGTCTTCCTTTCACACCCAATCCGACTTGACCTCCAATCCATCATCGCTACTCAGTTCCCTCTCTTGTTGTGCAATAACATGCCACCAAACTTGGCTGAGGCTAAAGCAACTAGGGCCAAGAATCGTATTTTTGTGTGTACAGATCATCATGTTTGGGCCAAATCATAACAGAATCCTTGGGAAGGCAACGGGAACAACTCTTGACTAGGGACAAAGGTAACATAAACTTTTGTTTTTATGCCATGACATGTAGTGGCTTCCATCAAATTTGGAAATCTTATTTTCTCTAGCACATAAATTTCCAGAGCTCGAGCTTCTATTTTGCTATCCACTGTCTAACAACCTAGTCCAGACTTAACTTCATTGGTCAACATTTCACATGGATATGTTGGTGTAGAAACATGAGCATGTGGACTCATGAGCATGTGGACTCATGAGCTTGAGCCAACAAAGGTGAGGGAGCAGAAGCTAGCTTTGAATTCCATACAATTGTGAAGATAAATAATTTACTTGTCTCTCGGTTGATTGTCCCAAAAATCTGGTCGAAACTTGCATTTTACAAAAGTTTTGTTTGACAATTTTGATGTTATGTTGAAGAGTAGGATGGCATGTGTGGAAGGAACTCGATTACCCATCAACTTGTTTCTAATTGCATGTCCAAGATCTTTTCATGGCCACCTAGATGGTTTAAACATGCTCTGTAAAAATAATGAACATGCATGCGTCGGTGGCACTATTGAGCAAAATTCTGTGCCAGTGCAATTGGTAAAAGACGATTAAACTTGTAGAAAATAATTTGAGCATTTTATTACAACGAGATGTTAAAGGACACTTATTGTGAGCATCAAATATTTAGAATCTAATCTTTGCAAGTAGAAGCACTCATAACTCCGAAATCTTGCACCCAGGAGAATAGAAGGTATCAAAGTATTATTCTTTGACAAATTCTTCTTTTAACTTCAGACATTGTTCTATTCCAAGTGCTAAACAAATAAATGCATGGCTAAGTGCTTGCATCATGTCAAAAACATTGGAAACGGATTTCTTTCAAATTTCAGCAACTACAATGTTTTTTGTCCACTCTAAGATGCGAATCGAGGGATTGTGATGCAAAATTCAACGATTGATTATGCTTCCGAGACCTAAAGTGCTTCTCTCTAGACCCAAAGTTCTCATATGTACTTGAAAAATGAAACCATTTCAACGAGCTAGCCTATCAAATCAAAATCTCTCCTACTCCCATTAAAGAATTTGTTATGTTAAGTAATTGCTACACCAACCAATTCTCGAGGGGCGGGGAGGGGGGGTTTGGGTTTCACTATATAGGAATTATTTATAACATGTGCGTTCAAGGGTTAATTTAAAAACCCCTACTTACATATGGCTTTTTGGAAACATTTACACTAGAAAATGTGCTTTTTTTCTCAATGTGAACAAATAAACCCCTTATGTATGTGAACTTTCTGTGAATAATACCATTAAGAAAAACCCTCTTGTTGAATCCACATCCTATGTTTACATATTTTTTAGTGACCCCACCGAGGGCCAGTTCTAACCATTTGTTTATGCAATATAATCATGTACTAGAATTTGATTATCCTTTTCATGTGATTAAGACAATATGATTCTAGGAGGAGAGCACTAGGGGTGAGTTATGATTGTGGTCTTGTGAGCCAACAAACCAATTGATTGTAGAGTTTTTGCCTAGTAGTCATGACATGAAGAAAGAGAAGAATGGACTACTCTCTTTGAAGTGTCCAATTCAGTCCAAAGATCAAAATCTCATTTGGAATCCATTAGCAGCATATCATGGCTGCTTCATCGCACCCAAATACACTAGGGATGCTAGTGATTAATACACTGAATTAATCCATGTTTTGATCAATTAGATAATTTATGGAGCTGGTGTGTAATAGAGCCTCCATGATGTACACAACCTAGAAGAGTAAACATCAGTCACCCAACTCGAAGGTTTTTCCACTAACCATTCCGATTAAACTTATCACAAGGGGAATTTTTTTATATGCATCAATCAATTGCATCTTGAATGGCTGCAACTGCAATTGGCTCTACAATTGTTAAACATTAACTAATGACAAATTTTCACATTTAAAGCTCAATCATTTCTTCTATCTATGCACAAGGAAATCAAATTTGAGTATCAGTTCATGGCAGGGAAGAAGAGGCTAGCTCTCATTATTCTTGCCACTTAGTCTCCAATGTGTTGAATCCAACATCATATTCCTATTGAAATCCTCTCATTTGGCTTGGAGCCATCAAATTCCCCATGATAAAAAACCAAGAAGAACTTACAACGATTGCAATGCCATTGAATCAATTGCCCATCAAGTTTGTCAAAGAATTTGCAATTTCCTTTATTGTTCTTTCTGGTTTTCCTCCGAGCGATTTTCTTTCTGAAAGCTAGAGGCTCATGTGCTGCAAATCAATATTTTTCCTCCATAGCTTATGCATACCTGGCCAAGTGCAACTACAATCATTTTCATTGCTTAAATTGAATGTTAAGATTTGTATGGGACTTCATGAATTTAGTTTCCTATTTATCAATGTTTGAAGAGGTAATGAGAACTTGGTTTGCTCGCTACATCATTTTTGGGTGTTGTGTCTTATTTGCATGATATCCATATTTGTTCTTGTACTTTTTCTATATGAATATTCAGACTCATGCAAGGTTAGAATCCATCTAAGGGATTTGAGACACTCGATGGAAACATCAAAGGAGATCAAAAGTGTTGCAGCATGACATATCATTGCTTTTAATCCAAGTGTGCGTGTCCATGTGACTACGACATTGCATAACTACTGCTTCTTTTTTGTGAAAGGCATCCAACATTGGATGTGCTCTCCAAGTGCTACACTCCAATAGTGGTGTTGATCTATTTCGAAATGGGGAAAGGCATGTTTTCCTATGATTATATATTTACAGATGGAATGGTGTTGACTCTCTACCATAGATTATGTATGGATTTTATTTTTTTGTTCCCCTCCTCCTTGTGCACATATTCTATTGAGCACTTTGTTGGAATACATCTTTGTATTATTTTAGAATTGCACAACAAACCCAGTGATCATTTTTATTTTTTATTATTTTTTGAATGGAGTTGCAGAAGTGACAAGAGGAGGAGAAGCAAAGGTAGAAGTGGTACTGTGAGAATGAAGAATGAGAAAGCACAAACACAAGCGCTTATTTGATGGATTAACTGGTACCCAACATAGCCCCCCCCACACACACACACACAGAGCACATATCAAGACACCTAGAGAGAGAGAGAGAGAGAGCATGTGAAGACACCTAGTTTCATTCCATATAGCATGAAAAGTAAATGTAATTGCTCATCATAAAACGCCCCAAAAAAAAGCAAAGAGAGAGTATTGAAAATCCGATCTCCTGTACAAAACCGCACATGAGATCCCGGTCCTTGCACCTTTATTTGTCTACGTAGTATAAAGTTACTATAAACCAGTGCTGGAGAAACCCAGTTTGCAATGTTCTTAGACACCACTGTTTAAAAACAAGTGACTCGTTTACAAGCGATTAAGAGGCGTCGCTTCTAACTTGAACTTTGACCGCACTCTTCTGTATGAATCTCGTCCATTATCACAATCAAAGTTGCGATGAAAGCATAATCGACGCCTGGAAATACTGTGACAATGAATGTGTCCATCCCAAGCAGAGCATTGGTTACTGTGTACTTGCGCTTAACCTGCACAGAAGAGCACTCACATCGTTATATATTTATATCAAAAGAAGACCGACTTTTCGAATGTATGAAACACTTGACAGTAAAGACTTGTTGATTGTGTATGGGCATGATAAGAATCCAGCATGGGATGTAAAAGAGTTGAATGAGATAGTGCATCAAAGAGAGATGAAAGTAATTGAGAGTTCTAGGCATCACAAACTGTTTGCGAGACTTTGTCTCTTGAGAAGTATTGTTTCGAATATGCAAGGGGAGAATAGACCTGTGCTACAATTTGAGATCCCCAGAACACTGTGCAATTCCTCACAAGATAGTCGCCTTTCACTTTGAAATCGGGCTGTGACTCATTTATATTTGAAGCCAAAAACACATCCAAGGAAGTCCTTATCTGGAAGACTGAAGATTTCTTCACAGTGAACAACTTCTGGCTATCATGGGAGCTGCCTCCGCGATACACAAACCATGTACTGTGACAACTGAGAAGCTGCAAACCCAACAACAGAAAGATGTCTCAAATACAGATCAGACACAAATAATTGGTAATCGCACAAGCTGCAAAGAATTGAAGATCCCATTACCTTGCGCGTGGCACAGATCAAGGGGTTGCCCAATCCATCCAAAAGCACTCTTTTATTCTTGACGCTGAACGCACGGCCATCGATTCGAAAGAGGGTGTTTTCGTTGGAGTCGCTAATCACGAAGTCACCACCACTGAAGCTGAAAGCCTTCTTCTGCACTGTGAGATCTATGGGGTAGGGAAAAATTTGCGGTGCTATGGCAAACGGAATTGGGGCAGCTTGAAAAGGTTGCATGATTGTTAGACCGTGGAATGCAGAAGTACGCAAAAATTTGTTAAACGGTGTGATAAATGGAGAGGGGTTTTTGACTCAGTCAAACAGTCAAACAGTATCAAATCAGTATACCTTGAACAAACTTTCAAAGTCAATGCCCCTGTGACATTTTGTATGGCTTGAAGAAACTTTCCAATAGAGCCTCTAGCTTGACCAAACTCGTGAGGAATCAAGTTTTGTTCATACCAAGGTGGTTGGCTGAGTAATGATTGGGTGTGGGTTGGCACCAACAATTGCCCCTCTCAAGGCTACTGGATGCAATCGGTGAAATTTAGGCTGGCATTCTAGCGTGACTAGTCCAACCAAATATGACCAAGCAAGCACTGTAGGTCCATGTTGGACACAAACTTTCCAAGATCTAGTGTGTGAAGAAAACTATGTTAATGACAAGGAAAAAGGCCATACTGCATGCACCCTAACCGCCTGCAAACCAATCACACAAAAATGGATGACATGATGGAATGCAAGTTTTGATATGAACTCCCAATGCATAAGTTCCGGATTGACATGTTTGGTGTAGGTTGTGCATTGGATGAAAGGCTTGCAATATGATGGATAATGTACACAAGACAAAATCTTTAAAGCTTGCCAACTAGTGACATAATTCATTGCAATGGATGTCACTCTTATTGACTCTAGCAAGTTGTTTTCACACTTGTGTCCTCTAGTATGTAATCAAAATGAGGCTTTCACACAAGCATGTTTGTAGCCATGTACAATTGGTTTGCATTGCAAGTGTGACATCTGTAACTACCTTTGAAATCTTGTCTTATGTTAATACTACTCAGTATCAATTTGTTTATTAGTCAAAACTTTACCTTAGATTCCAATACATTCAAAGTAAACACAAGTTTTTTCACTCATTTCCCCCTCCTCCACACCTACTCATCCTTTTTTTCCCCAACTAAGGGTTGATAGGGAGAGCCTTGATCTTTAAATACTAATGTGTTCTAATGGTTCTAAGAAATTCTTAAAATATGTAACTCCTAACTGACTTCATCATTTGGCACAATTTGACCACATATGAGTTGCTAGTTTTTTACTACAAAAACTCACACTTCAATTCTATTAGAGATCCAACTTAGATGAAGTTGATTTTAAAAAATTGCCATGAATGATTATGTTGCTCAACATTTCTTCAAGTTCTGTTTCATTCATAAATTATGTTGCTCATGAATCCAGTATCAGATCAACATGGGATGTCTTGCAATACATCCCTAATTTTTTCTCCTGGAAGATGAGCTCAGGAATGGCCACATGTTCACACAGCAACTAGGCTAATTGTCATGCAATACAAAGATCAAATGAACAATTTTGTGATGTCATAGAGCTTTGCAATACAATTTCGTCACCCATAGCTACATGGATGAAGGAGTAGCTTAACCTCACCTAGGACTGCACGGATATAACTATTCCCTCACTTATATATCATTATCCTTTATGGTGGGTGTTATTCTCTTCACTGCCATCCTTATATTCAAATAGGCCCGTGTTGAAAAAATCAAGCATCCCAGAATGGATGAAGAGATGTCAGGTTGTGAGGGTGTTACTCCATATTTGCTAGTGTGAGTGCATCTTTTGGCTCTAAAGAAACACATCTGGAAAGTTGCACAAAGAGGTCAATGGACAAAAGCTCATAATGGACAATTGATGTGTCATGAAAAGGAAAGAAAGTGGAAGAGATTTCTCAGCACAAAAAACTTCAAGTTATTAAAGTTATTAACAAAGCCAAAGGAAGCATAATGGTGCCAATGGATCATACATTAGAGGAGAGCTCTCCTCAAGACAAGCTTGCAACTACTAGCTTGGAAAGGAAAAGCCTGTTTGAAGTCATTTTTGTCATTCTACAATAGGCCAAGACCTTTTGGCTTGGTATGGAGACTATTTCAATCCTCTCCAACCTTGAAGCGATACTCAACCACCGAATAATGCTGGCCATCCTAAGGTTTGATACTAACTATTGTGAGTCAGTCTACTTTTAGGAACATTGATGTTTCAAGCTAACTTTTGTTTGTTTTAGTATGTAGAATTATTATATCACAACTTCTTGCTTCTACACAAAATCATGTATACATGGTGGATCCCCTCTTTTCTAGAGTATTGATCGATAATGGAAAAATAGTTAGGGAAATTTGGAGTTGGTTTTGCAACTTGTAAACTTGAGGAGGCTCATCTTTTCTTTATGGCATATTTTAAGAGTTACGAATGCATTATCATTGCTTTCCCATTATGGTCATAAGATTATCACAGTACCTTTCATAGATTGATTATGGTTTATTGATGGCTCATGTAGTTTGCATGAGTTTTTTAGTGTTGGACATGAAAGCAAAAGAGCGCTTCTTTGTAAAGACAATACTAGGATACCATGTTATAGTAAGTGCTCAAATAATGCATTGTTTCATTTTACTTTGGGTTTATTTGAATACACCTATTTCTAAGAGTTCATATATGGTTTAGTGAATAGGGAGGCTGGTAGGTGCTATTGACACACTAAGAGCACAGAACAGTGGCTTGGTGGACAATATATGATGCACCATTGCAACCGGATGGCCACAATTGCGAATGGAGAGTGCACTACAACTGCTTCCTCATGCACAAACAAATGTCTGATCTAAGATCATTAACTTTGATTTCATTGTCAAAAAACCTAAAGTTGAAGAGTAGAAGAGCAACACTTCTTTTCAGGGTCTCCCGGTCTAGATGACAATTTGCTTGTAATGCAAAAACTCAATGATGGGACCGGATGACAATGTTCTTACAACACACACTTTGATGATGGGCCTACCAAGTTAGTAGCTCCTAACACAAAGCTCAACTACCGAGGAGAAGGCTAGCCAAAGTGATGGAAAACATAAGAATATAGAATAGGTTGATCTTTGAAAATGTAAATTCTCTTTTTGAAATAAAGAGGTCTTTTTTAAGACCAATGATGTGCATGTTTTTGAAGTGTAGCTTATTATTTTGAAAATGGTGTATATGCACACCACCTATCCATGAGAAAAATCACATGCTCATATGTTGCATGGTGTTTATCCTAAATCCTAAACCCTATCTAAGGAAACTTCTCATTCATATCTTTGAAGTAATTAATGGATTAATAATCATCTAATTACTTCTCATATGTTGCACAATGTATATGTACACCATCTATGTAAGAGAACAATTATCATCTCATGCACATCTCAGAAGCGATTAATAATCTTTGCAAGCTTCTTTCTCTAGTATCACATTTCAAAAGAAGAGAAGTGGAGAATCTTAAGCATGAACATCCTAATTTGGTATTGTGGTCATAGTTGGAGTGAAAAAACTAGATATAAAACTTTTCAAGTATGGAATTTTTTCTCAAATTGTATCGTTTTAGTTAAAGGAGGAAAACTAGTTCACTAACCAATTCGTAGTTATTGAACCTTTCTTTACTCCAATTTTTGGAGTTGAGTTGACACAACTCTAGGAAAGCTTAATCAACATTCTCAACTCTTGATGTATCTCCTAGGTGACTCTCATTTGTCACCAACTTTGTTGGTTGTACCTGTGGCATAAATAGACAGGCACATATGTTTGTATTGGGTTCACATACGAACAATATATTCTAGGGTTATACATAGGTATACCCATCTCTCATTGTATTGTTATTGTATGCTAAGTGAAGATAGGCTTCAACCTCCAAATCTTGCGTCCTCTCTTTTTTGTGAGTTTGTGAAGTAAGCTACAGTTGAGTCTCGTCCTTCTCTCCCTACTTCTTCACCAGTATCAAAGCTTGATTCATGGTTAGGAGCTTAGGCAGTAGACAGAGGCAAGCGGAGGTTGCGATACCCTAGTTAGAGGATCAACATCTCCTTTGTTTTTAGCTTGGGGAAGCATACTCATGTAGGTATTTAGTCATGGGTGCAAAGCACAAGCACCCTTTGTTATGAAGCACGAGAGCATTACCTAGACCAAAATTAAATGCATAGCAGTTTCTATCTTGAAAATTTGCATTTTAGGCTCTCTTTTGGCATCGCAAAGTTCCAACACTCAAGAGAAGTGGCCTTTTTTTTTGTGTATGCCCAATTTTGGCATGTGTGTGAAGTTGCAAACAGAAAGGTTGTTCTGTGACCTAGTGCAAATATTTTAAAAAAATGCATGCTAGTTTTGGGTGGTTGTTTTTATGCATTATCGTTACTTGTGTGACTAGTGGTTACTTGCCACTATCCTTGAGAGGCAGAATTTTTTGGTGCTATAGAAGTGTTGGTATTTGCCCTTGTGAGAGGCATAAACTATGTTTTTCAAGTTGTAATTGTAGATATTGACTTGAAAAATGTATGAGAATCTATCTACGATTCTCAGTGAGAAGCTTGACAAAGATAGCTTCTAGGCATGGAAGTTCAAGATGACAAATTGCCTTATGGGAAAGGGAGTATGGGCATTCATGAATGGTGATAATCAAGAACCAATACTAGTTGTTGCTCCTACTATTGTAGAATGGAATACATTCTAAGAGTGGCATAAAAAGGATACAAAAGTTATATATTGGTGTTCTATACGTGTTTTAAAGTCTACGATTGTGCATATACAAGATGCAAAAATGCTTAAGGAGGCATTGGGATACACTGGTGAAGCTATAAAGCACCAATACCACTAGACACAAAAGATGCAGCTTAAGCAAGAAGTGCATAATGTGTAAAGTAATAAGATGGATATCAATGAATGTTCCATGAAGCTAAAAGGATTTGCAGATTCTCTTAACTCAATAGGAGTACATGTTGATGATGAGGACTTGGTGTTCGTGATCTTGAATCGTCTTGAGAAGGAGTATGTACAATTTTGGACATGCATTGGAGTCCATGAAACTTTTCTTGAGTTTTAGGAACTTATTGCTCTCTTGATCAATGAAGAGCAAAGGAATGGTATTTCACCCACAAGAAATCCTCAAGAATCTACTTCTACTCGAATTTTGGTAGAGGTAGTAGTAGAGGAAGGGACGATTTTAGAAACCGGAACCAACAGCAACAACAATCCTATGGAGGAGGACAAGGCAACTCTAGAGGTAGGGGAAGCCAAAGAGGACGTGGTTCATGGAAAAAGGAACCAATATTTAGATAGCAGTATCAAGTGCTATTATTGTGGAAAAGGTTGACACAATGAGAGCTATTGTAGACATAAAGAGTGGAAAGTTGTAAAGCAATTATGCATCATCTAGTAGGCAAGGTGATGACATAAATAAGCACATTTTTGTGATGTAGCACATGATTAATTCTATGACAAGAGATGCTACAAATTGAAATAATGTTTGGTTTGTTGATGTAGGTCCTTCCAACCACATGAGCAGTCATGATGTTTAGTGATGGCAGAAATTTGAAAAAACCAGGTTATGTTAAAACAGGTGATGATTTTCTGCATCCAATTGCACAAGTTGGTAAAGTGCCACTAGCTATACAAGATGGTAGAATGAAGTACTTGTCAGATGTACTACATGTTTTAAATATCACCAAGAATCTAGTTTTTGTTGGCCAAATGGTTGAGCAGGATTTGCAAGTCATATTTAATCATGAGGGATGCTTTGTTGAGGATCTGAAAAATTAGTGTCGCTTTGTTCCAAAAGGCAATAGAAATGACAAAATGTTTACCTTGGATGTTGATATGCATGAGATTGAAGATGCTATGTTTGTGCATGGAAGAGGTGTCATTGCAGATATTTAGAAATGGCACAAGCACATTGGGCACACAAATATATGGAGACTAAAATCTATGCAAATGCAGGTAATTATTGCAAGTTGGCCCAAATTTAGAGTGGATGGAATGAGAAAGGTATGTGAAGCATGCCAAATGGGAAAGTAGGATATACATGTATTTCCACAGAATGCTGACGTAAGCAACAAAGTTTTGGAAGTGATCCACCTAGATTTGTGGATAACAAAAACTGCTTCTATTGGTGGATGCCATTATTAGATGAGATTTATTGATGATCACACTAGGAATGTGTGTGTCTATTTCATGAAGCATAATAGTGAAGTGTTTAGTCACTTCAAGGCCTTTGAGGCTATCGTGGAAAAGGAGAAGGGAAAGCACATAAAAATGAAAAGATTAGATGGAGGGGGAGAGTATTTGAAAGAGCAACAAATTAAGAGAAAGTACTCATGTAGATCCACAACTCACCAGAACGGGATTGCAAAACAAAATAATAGACATATTCTAGAAGTGGAACAATCTATTTTGAATGAGAAAAAGATGTGATTATTTTTGGACTGAGCAGTAGAAGCTACTATATATATTATGAACAAAACCCCCACTATAGATATCCATTGCATGATGCTCGAGGAAAAGTATACATGCTTAAAATCCAAATATTTCTCATTTGAATGTATTGTTGTATTGTTGTTGTGTGTTAAAGGCTTTAGCCTCCACATCTTGTGTCCTCTCTATTTCATGAGTTTGTGCAGAAAGCTGCAGTTGGAGTCTCCTCCATCTCTCCCTAATTCTTCATGCATTGATTGGGGAACTATACAGAAACCACCGCGGACCCACTAGCGCTACCCAACCATCCACTTTTGCACCACCACCACAATCCACTTCCACACCACTCATGAAGCATCCACATCACATGCACCTCCCCTTATTCTTAATGCGCAAGCCTCACACTACGCGCCACTAATCCCACAACCTCCTCCATCAACACCACTTGAAATCCTTGACCCAATTGAGCCACATTGTTCAGGTTTGATGGTGCTATCTGCTCTAAATGACAGATTTCCTATAGAGCTTCCATACAATGACATAGATAAAGAGATAAACTACCACCTCTCTTCTTCTTCTTCTTCAACGAGGAATCACCATCAACAACACAAGATCCAAAAAAGAGGATCAAACTTGACACGGAGATTCCAACTTGGCAAGGTAAACAATGCACTACGATGAGGCCAAAACTCCATTTAATACATATCTACAAGTGCTCAAAGTCAACACAACCATAATGGAGTTCAACAAAAACAATTGAGGACCTAAAAAAGGAGGAGCAAGCCCATCACCATCTCCCAAATTCTAGGGTATACAACCATCTTGATGAATCCCCTATCTCAAGAAGAAATATTTTTAGAAGCATTAGGTGCATGCACCACCCTCCATCTGGACAGGTCCATAATTCATACAATATTTTGAAGATGGTCATGGGCAACCTTCACACAACTCTGCTAAAGAATCCTGACTATCTCACAATTTTCCTCTTTTACCTACATGGAATGTTGTGACTTTATTAGGCCTATGTACAAAAATCCAATCTTGGATGGATGCTTATAATGATGTTCTTGATCCAACATTTGTGGCAACATGTAATTATGTACAACTAACAGTTACCATGCTACGAGACTGCCTGCCCTCTAATGTAGAAAAATGGCAATGGGTCAAATTTGAAATAGATTTTAATATCAACCATGGGCCCAACCTAAAACAAATGATTCACTTGTACTATAGAGTTTGCAATCTTCCTGGGTATCCCATTGACATCTTTGAAGATACATATAACACCATAATTTGGAGGTCTTTTGCTCAATGATACAATCTCCTCCATTGGGTTGAAAAATAGCATATGCTTCGAGGAATTTAATGGTTTTTGAGGACATAATCCACATAAAGAAGGGGGGCATGTTACACTTGCCGTATCTACTCTGAATATCTACAATAAGCTAATTGGAATGCCTCATAATAGTGAGCCATATTTTTGTACCCAACACTAGGAGTAGAGTAGGCTATTTCAAGCTTTGCCAATATGGCTTTTGTAATACAAGGAAGCTTGTCGAAAGAGAGTGCTTAATGTGCTAGGGTTAGGCTTAAACCCTAAAATGGCCAACTTTTTCAACTTGGTCTTCATTCTCACTTATGGCAATAGAAGAGCAACAAGCTTTCATCATCTTGTCTCACCTTCCTTGATGTGTTGCTTACCCTACGAATCATGAATATACATTTTTTTGAAAAACACCCTTCGCCCCCCCTTTCTTAGTTTTTCCCTGTAATAGGAGAATAAAATGAAATGAGGTACCCTATTAGGATTTGGATATACAATAAAAGTGAGAGAGTGCTAAATGGTTGCATTTCTTATCACTCGGTCCTCATTTCTTGAATGCAATAACATTTTGCCATTTTGGATCTCCTCATTTCTTGAATGCAATAACATTTTGCCATTTTGGATCTGTATCACACTTAATTTTTGTTGCGTTCACAAGTATTATGAGTCCTCACCTCTTTGGAATCAAAATTGCTCTTGTTAAGTGGCATACAGCACAAAAGGCTCTCACATGTCCTTGAGAAAGTGGTCACAACTTGGGGTATTCTGTTGATGCCTGAGTTTCTCTATTTCTTTTCTTTTGTGTCGAACAAAAAATGATTATTCAATTCTTTGTTTCCACTTCAAAAACAAAAGAAAAGTTGACTTGTGAACTTGAGAGAGAGAGTTCATATTAAAGTAAAAAGAATGTACAAAAGATGGAAGTATGCGTCTCTAGTGTGAACTTGCTTAAAGTAGACGCCGCGCTTTCAAAGGAGAGGCAATACTTTGCTTCACCTAACTTTATGGAAGCTTGGATTCGATAATCTGGGGCATGACGTCACTTGTGACGTAGACTGAAAGGAGGGGCGATGCTTCAATGCAGTTGGCAAAACAATTTAGAATTTTGGAAAAACAATTTAAAATTCAACTACTACTCCCTCCATGCCGAGAGATTCCTATTGGAGCCATTCCTCCCCCTTCGAAGCTTATGCAAAGAGTGTCCTAGGAGACCAAAGAGAGTAGAAATTTCAGAAACTAAATTGAAACTTCTAGAAGATAGAAGATCATAGCATTGTATTTGTTGATATCTAGCCACATGTGACTTCATTTGTTGCTTACCTTTACAAGAGTGACAGAGTCGTGTGCTTTTAATCATTGAGTTTATGGCCATTCTCATTCTTATGTCAAGCACTGAGGAAAGAAAGTTGATATGCGGGAATTTTTCATTGCAGTTGATAGTGAACCTTTCATGCTCGAGAAACTCTTCAGTATAACATAGTGGTTCACTTTTATTACTAAATAAGAGTATCTTCAGGGTTTACTGTGGTTGGTACTGCTACAAATCTAATAGCTCATCAAAACAATACACTGAACAATCAACAACTTCTCTGATTTGAAGAAAAGAAAAAGGAATTGCTGTTGAAGTAGATTGAAACATTGGAGTAAAGATTGAAATACATTGTGCCATAAAGTGATCGTGTGAAAAGTCAAAATTTTAGTGAAATAAACCATGGAGGAGTGCCCAGAACATTGGTAAAGCCTCAAGGAAAAAATCAAGCATGACAAACATTGGAAATTCAGATACAAGCCCAGAAAGAGATCGGGGGAGGCCTCTGACATGAACCACCAAAAGCAGTGGAGAGAAGGCTAACCAAGGTCTGCTAACTAGCAAAGAGAGAACCAAGTAGATGCTTAGGATAGAGGCCAAAGCAAAGGCATTACAGTCGAAATCCATGCTTTGCTGCAGCCATCATTGGTGTTTCGGATCTGAATTCTTCAGCCCTGTTTGGAGCAGATCCATACGCAGTAGACGCATAGCATCGTTCCTTGAAGCCGTCCATCTGCAGCATAGTTCCAGCCAAATATCGAGGAGAGATCTAGGAGCAGCCAACATGCACGCTCATCAATTCAGCAAGAATTTGGCAACAATCAGCCGGCAAACATCTGCCTCAGTCTCAGTAAGAGCATGGATTCCCTTGCCATGCATTTGAATAATGTCTCACGTCTTTTATATATAATATACAACCATTAGCGGTCGGTGGTCATGAATTAGCCGGACTATTCATAGCATCTGTATCAATGTATCTTCCTCGGAGGAGAACTTCAGCATACAAATCTCACGTGTCGTATGTGCTCGAGTTCTCTATTTCCATACATTCATGTACAAAGATGCAACACGCATCCGCACAACGGAGTAAATCGTCTCGCATGCCACTATACTTTTTGGGAATGGCACGGCGGTAGTCATATCATGTTACAACGGTATCAAAGCACCATGTGCCCTTTGAATGTGAAGACGGTCCCAATCATGGCATTTAGACTGAGGCTTGGAGCATCGTTATGTGAGCTTGAAGTTTGCAGCACGCACAACAATGGGGATGTGGTCAGCAAAGGGATGGTAAATGGTCTGGCATAAATTTTGTATTTTGTCCCCAATGGTTATACCTTGTTCCATTAGCCTTTTCCTTGCTTCCTTTTGTAAAATCTCACAGCCTAGGGGAACACAATCTGAACAAAGAACATAGAGTACACAACAAATTGGGAAGAACAATTTTTTTTTTCAATATTCCAGTAGTATAGATGTGAAAAAAACAGATCGAAAGCAGTAGAGTGAGCACTAGAGAAAGATATAAATATGCACAAAGAAGGCATGAATAGAGTGTTGTATATCCAACTCCACAAAACGAGAAATGAATCTGAATACAATATCCGGAAAGAAGGAGAAACTATTGTCTGATGAAGGCAACAATCAGCAAGGACTCTTGGAGAGCAAGGAAGAGGCTCGAAGACATGGAACTATGATATAGATAGCAAGTTGAGAACCTCTCCGAGGGATCCGGAGCTTCAGGTGACTTTTCTCCTTTTTCTTTTGCTTATATGCAAAATGTTTCACATGTGATATTTTAGGTATTTTGTTCTTCTTGGTAGTTTCAAATGTTTCAGGTGTAGGGTTAGCTTGAGGTGGTGGGCTATTTAGATCATTAGGAGAAATTGCATTGTTCAAAATAATGTCTATAGCTTTGGCACGAACACTCGACACATATGTTTCAGTAGATCCAAATGTTTGCAAAACCACAATATATATGTAAGTTTAGAATACCCAAATACTTGCAACTACAAAACATTCAAACCTTTAATATCTTTAATTATAAACATTTTTGGAATTGAACTCACATTGATATCAAAATTCTTATACTTGCATAATATATATTTCCATGCATTAGCTATAACATGCCGGCCATAAGATCTAGCATCTTGTGGAGTTGGAACATGTAGATTAAGGAATTTGAATTCCTCATCACTTCTCAACTCAGGATACTTGGAGCCTAAGGCCAAATTAAGTATTTTTGTTGCCCTGAAATACATGAATTCATGGTTTTCAATGAAAACAATATGAGTTGTTATAAAGCAGTAATGATAATAGAAAAGGAAGAGAAGCACTGTGCGCTTTTGCCGCACAGGTCGTAGCTGGGGACTTGCCGAGCACCGTATGCAAGCCACGAATGGCTGCAAGCATACAACCAGGGAAGGAAGCTCAAACATAATGCAAAGGGTGTGTCACTCACCGCTCAACCACCGCCTTGAAGGATTCCCGCGTCGCAGTGAAGAAGGAGCCGCCGTCGCCGCTCTACCGCCTCTCCGCCGCCGTGCCGCTACACAGTGCTCGATCGCTCTCTCACTGTCTCTCTCTCTCTCTCTCTCTCTCTCTCTCTCACGCAGGAGAAGGAAACCAAGGAGATAAGGCAAGAGCACTCTTGTATTCACAACACATGAGAATGAGGATTTTAGGGTTACATTTGACTCTTATAGGTGACTTGGCCGTTCACACTTGGGCGCCCATACATGGCCGGCCGATCCTAACCCTTATCCTACTGATATTCAAGGTGCGCCTCTCATCGGCGATCACCCAATCCCTTCATCCTTAACATATGGTGCCGACAAGCCCGGCCCATGACTCAGGTATTTAAACTAATTATATGACGTAAAACATAGTACGTCTCATTGTCCGTCTCATAGGTTAACATGCCCCCCTTCCTGATGTAGATTCCGTCCTCGGAAGCTATGATATGGTAAGCTCGACAAGGTTGTTGTGGTGGACCGTCTGCAAAACAAGGAAGTAGAGTGAAAGTATGCTGGAATTCAAAAGATATAAAGTGTATAAATTCAAGCATGTTAGACCACAATGGATGTTGCTATGAGAACTTAGTTTAAGGGGTCACATGAATGAGCGAGTGTAGCAAATTAACAGGAGTTTAAAATTATTGAAAGTAAATCAAGAGTTAGCAAGGTGTCAAAGGTTAATCAAGGTTTATAACTGGTCTAAGTCAAGAAAAATAACCAAGCTTAATAAATAAACAGATGACCACACTGTGTCTACTCTAAGAACAAGTTAATACCACGAGCCTAGGGACACAAGAAACATTAGAGTTACAGGAGCCTTTTGCCTTTATTTTTTTTATGCATGTGACAATTTTTAAACACAATGGCGACCTTCCTAAGGCAAAACTAACATCGATCCTGGTACCATGTTTAACACAAGGCATTATCCAAGAATCTATTAGCTCACTTTAGGCAAGGCTACCCCTTACCAACCAAGGCATCGGTCTGGAGTAGAATACTCCTCGTCTACCAAGTATCAATAAAGCGATAGGCCAACATTAAAGCACATCATAGACTTATATTGCATTTATTATAGGCTTTTTTTTTAAAATAAATCTATTTCTTTTGATCTTCGCTCTTGAACTATAATTTGTCTTGCATCCTTTCGACAAAGGGGTAAAAGCTATGTTCTAGAGGTCAACACACACATGGCCAGGTGTCAAACATTAAGATGGTTTGACCCTAGACCTAAGACAATCGTATTCCAAGGTTAACTAAAGACTGCATGCATTCTCAAGAATATATCCAATAAGGTTAAACTCATTAATGATTCACACTAGCACGTCAAGCAACTTCAAAAACTAAGTAGTACATTGACAATTTCCATGTGGTCATGCCTTATAGTTTATGAAATTAATTGAACAGTAAAAACGAAAGAGAGTGGGTATGGAAGAATTACACCTGTAATTGGAGATCTCCTTGATTTGACGAGGCAGCTTGCAATTTGATGTAGATATATTTTGATGAACGTTGCGGCAGTCTCAAGACTTGAAAGCGAACCCACCTCAAACTTTTTAACCTATACAATCAACTAACAAGCACTATACCTCGAGAGGCACATCAGTGTGAAAAATTAAAGACTCGTTTAAGGAATCCAAACTAGAAAAAACTTGAAAACACTAACCTACCTACCAGCCACCACACTACTACTGAGGATACGGTAAGAGGATGTTGTAGAGTCCTGGCTCTAGCCCTAAGGCTAAGCCTCTATCCGCATCATCCAAACAAATAAAGTCAACCTCAGTAGTGCCATGAGTTTCATCCGTCCATTCATCATTGTCAGATATTTCCTTTTCATTTTCCCATCTACATAAACTCATCAAGAATGTAACCATGCGAGGATAGTCATCTTGTGGAAAAGGAAAGCATTGGGCTATCGAGGATATGTCCTCTACGGAGTAGGGGTCAGTCATGGTCAATAGGCGAATTAGCCATTCTAATTCCTCAACATTTTCCTCTCTGGCTAACATCTATATGATCCCATTCAGTTTCAATAACAGGATAGCACATGTGAAATATCTGAGAAAGGTATAGATGATACCTCTCACCAAAGGTGGGAGTGGATGAAGTGTATGATGATCGAGCATCTGCCATATCTGCAAACACAGATATAGCATCAGTAGGTTTATGACAAGTCAATCTAGTTCTTGATTGTATACGGATATTTCTCTTGTTTTTGTGCTCTTGCTCTTTTTACTATTTTTTGTTTTTCTTTTCTTTGTTTTTTTTTAAATGTATGAAGCTATATATATACATCCCCTTGATTTTGGCAATTACATGGTCAGGGGAGAAGGTTAAGGAGGAAGCATTAGAATGTCGAGCGTGAGTACATGCTCCCCCTTTCCTTGGGTAGATCATATTATTTGCAATGATGTTGCAGCCTCTTGGAACCAATTTGTCCAGCGGGTCATAGGTTGTGATGTGGGCAGATAGCGTTTTATGACCCTTGTGGCCACATCCAATTGCAGAGATGGTAGTGTACGTTCCCATTGATGAATGGAGGAAATGGTTTCCGATGATACTATTACAAGGGGAGACGTAGACTCATCGGTTTTTTGTTGGGTGTTGGCAAGAGTAGGTGTAGGGCATGAAGAAACTTCTATATTGTTTGGCATGAAGAGCTAGAAGCTTCATGTGACTCCCTCCTTCTTGAGCTAGGTGGTATTGATCGATATCGTTTGGGAACCCAAACTAGCTCTGGAAGAAGTGGTGCGGAGCACTCTGTTACCTTTTCCTTACTACGGTCTTGAATTGTCGTTGGGGTGGCAACAATTGGTTTGCAAGGTTTTATAGGTGATGTAGAGGGATTCAGCTTATGTTTAGGGACCCAAATCTGGTCATTCCCCTCGTAGTACCCTTGGGCTACTAATAATTTTTTAGGGATCCATCGTGATGTTACATTGCCCTTTCTCGGGTGGGTAGCTACTTTCCTTCTACGAGGCTTCTTGTCTGAACGAGATTGAGCAGGGGAAGTAGCTGTTAACGAAGCTTTTGGGACCCATTTGCATATACTCTTTGGCATAGTAAGCAGAACCTTAGAGACCACCTTGCCTGTTTCCACTCTTGGCGTTGAAGCGTTAGAGGGGTGGCAAACAATCAAAGATGGTTTTGCCACTGGACTTTGTGATTTTTTGTTATCCAGCCTTTTGTCCAGAGTCGATGGCTTAGTAGCAGGATTTTGAGCGGTCAGACTGAATGTTGGTTCTTGCGTCGTGACTCGTCTCAGGTTGCCCAATCGATATTGCATTTGGTGGCTATCATCCATTTGCACCCTAAGTTTACAGTCCCTTCCATGGTACCAGTAAAAAGCTTTGAATTACGGTCCCCTTGTCATAGGCAACCGGAGTGTGCAGAATTCCTGAGATAGGGGTTTTCTTCTTGTTGATTCCTTTAACTTGGATAGCACTCTTGGATAAAGGTGGTTTTCCAAGTTGACACCACACGCCATATGATAGCAAATTGTGTTGAGCTCCTGTATCCAATAATGCATTATACAGCACCTCCCCGTAAGGACTCTGTAACTCAATTGGGTATCTTAGAGGCGGGTCAGATTCCAGTGCATCCTCCTCTACTTCCTCGAAAAATACTTGTGTAATTCCCAAGTTGGCTTCTCGTTGTCGCCTAGCACGCTGTTGACGTTCTTTTGCTTCGACTCTCGCTTGTATCTTTTTAAGCTCAGCTTGTTCTTTGGCTGCCTTCTTTTGATGGATTGCATGTAACTCCTCTTGGCTCAGGGGGTCATAGTACCTTTTGAATTTGCTCCCATTAAGGAATCCAATGGTTTCAACTCCGTCGAGAGTCTCCACTCTGATGGTACCTTGTGGGGTAATTTCACATACTCTATACGGTCCCTTACCAGCGTATTTGAGCTTCTTCTTTTCGTTACGCACTCCATACATTAGGACTTTATCCCCAACCTTGATGTCCTTGTCCTTGAGGTGGCGATCAAACCACATTAGGGAAAAAGGGAGCTCATTTTGGGGCCCTGTAAGAAATTCACTATTTTTTTGATTTATTTCTCTCCTAAAAGACCTCAAAAATAGTAAAATATGGAAATGTGGCTCAGAACTATCAGTAAGGACTACAGAACTGTCAGTTCAGAAAGGAATAAGATAATCTTTTGTCTAACTAACACGATTTTGCATTAAATATCTCCTTAGTTTTTTTTTGTTTCCCGAAGATTCCGCATCTCTTTTGACGAAGTGCAGGCCTCTCATAAAGAATCCATCACTGAACTTGATGATTGCACTTTTTCAAAATATTTACATGGATACTGCCACACTTCCACGATTCATGTTACAAAAAGACTATGAGATTGACAAGCATATTGAAGAAATATTTCATGGTGGTAAAGGAACCACTGTGTATGACCCTTGGAACAATATATTTGTAGATCTACAACAACTTCAAAGAAGAATGGTCGAGTTTTATGGATTAACATTTGAGGAGTGCAAAGGCATTTTGAAATTTGTTATCAAACTGGATGAGTGTGAGGTTGTAAAGGAGAAGAAAATGGAAAGGATTACTATTACATTGATGAATGAAGCACTTGATACATCATTGACTGAAGCGAGTTCGAAGTATTTTAGTGTGCAGTCGGAGAAACACATATGGTGGTTAGGCTCGTTCCAGGTATGATCATTTTTTGTTTCGTACTTGATTTTAGTCATTGTTTTCAAATCTTTTATAGTAAGACTTTTGTTTTCTATAATCACAGGTAAAGATAGAAGACCATGAAACACTAGATTGGGTGTTTCACCACACGGAAATACCAAGAATAAATAAAAGACAAGTGCGAGGAGAGAAAAGGTGATTTTCAAGTAGAGTGACACATGGCGGGGGATCTTAAAACACTTAAGTGCATGTATAACGTTAGTAAAGGAGGCAACTCAAAGTCTCCTTGTCTGTTTACTGCAAAGAATCAGCTTAAGTAATGGATTCCAAATGGTGGAAGAGAGCACCTAATAGAGATAAAGTTGACCCTGACTTCAAGGCCATTCTTGACATTCCACTTTGTAATGTTCACATATGCTCATTGCATGGTCTATGTCGAATTATTGAGAAATTGGTATTTTTGTATATTGGATTTGCTTGGAAACTTTGTCCCGAAAAAAATAGAAAGGATGCTCTTCAAGCATTGAAAAAAGTGTTATCCGATATAGGTCTGCATGGAGGTGATGTTCATATCACAAAGGATTTTAAAAAGTCTACCAATGGCAAGGAGGTACCAATCAAGTCCTCTATTGGTGGTGTTAAGGCAAGAAGATTCTTGTCTCGACCCAAACACAGTAGTAAGCAAGTAAGGCAAGGTAGAACAGTTTCAAGGATTAATTATGGATTGTAGAAGCAAGTCCATAATGTCGTGAAAGATCATGAGGCAGATGGAGAAGCACGAAATGTGAAGGCAGAGGTGTGGAGGTCTCTTGATCAACTCTTCATGTTCTGTGACATTGTAACATGGACAAAAAGTGATTACAAGAACTTTGAAGAGGCAATTAAACATTTTGGAAAGTCAATGAAAGACGCATGGACAGCCTGCAATATAACTCACTACATGGTAAAGTTCTGTCTTCTTCTTTTACTTAAGTGTGATCCTCTTTTTTTTTTATAACTTACTATGCATTCTTATGTCTCTGTGAAAACAGCATATCATCTACAACCACCTTCCCTATTTTGTCAAAAAGTATGGATGCCCAGCAATTTGGTCTACCCAAGGCATGGAGAAGTCTCACTACATGGCACGTAATGCATTTTTCACTACGGAGGGAGTCAAAAGGCAAATAGTCTGAAGGAAGTCTTCCAATGGTTTTACCGAGGCATACTACAGAGGCTGCATGCTAAAAGAAAAGTTGCTAGCTCCAAAGTCAAGCTTGCTTTTATTCTAGCCCAAAAGCAAAGACGAAGACAAACTTTGGAATTCAATGGTACCAGAGAGACATAGACAATGGAGGGATTCGAAGATATTTAGAAACCATAAATGGACAAGTAAACATGAATAGCAGTTTGTAACTTATTGGTGTTATGTCCACATGTTTTCAAATTCAATCAATAGATTTTTATTTTGTGGAACAAGTGACTCTTGGTGTTATGCCTATATGTTTTGAGACTCCATCAAAAGTATTTCTTTTGTGAAACATGTGATCTATATTAAACAAGCATCAATACATCCATGAGCTACACACAAAAAATTCAATCAATACTACTTAATTATGCTAGACACACTATTGATCCTTACCAATAAGGTATTGAGTGTGTACTGAGTGTCAAATGCTTTTAGAAGCTACTAAGTGTGTACTGAGTGTCAAACGCTTTTAGAAGCTACTGAGTGTGGGAAGAGTATTGAAGTGTCGTACGGTGATGGGACAAATGCAAAAGGGAAAGGTAGAGGATCAAAGACTTTGTACAAATCAGTTCAACTTCAACATAATGTTTGTGCTATATTTGATGACTAAATCCTATTACTCCCAGGGCCTACCAATCGGAACTCTCTTTTTGATCTTGATTGGACTCTTTTTCTTCCTTGTTAGCTTGATGTCGACTGTCTGTTTATCAATGCTTGCCTCTGTTGCTTGTCTAGGAGGGGTATCCTTGTCTTCAGCTATCTCCACGTGTTCTTCTTCTTGGATTGTGTCGCCTGATGCAATTATGGGTGGCTCTCGAAACCTTATGAGCTTGTGTTTTCCATAGCCCTCCAGACATTTGGGCTCCTTAACACCACATGCTAATGCATAAGAAGTGTAAGACAAAAAGTAAGAGGCCCTAGAGGCCTGCTTACTCACATAATCCCCAAATATATATATGGCAGACAACCTCTTTATCAAAATGATCTTTTCCCCTTCAAATGTGTCTTGTTCTTCAGCCTCCTGTCCTTGCTCTTCTAGAGAGTACTAACTAAAGACAATGTACATAAGGAATGCCATGGTTTCCTCAAGCACTCTACACTTTCTGGTGTGCAAGCTACAGTTGAATTTATATTTCTCAGGTAGGCTGTCAAATCTTCTATTCACACGGTACCTCAGCCTGTCAATGGAGACAATATGATTTATATGCACAAAAACCTTTTCACCTTCCACAATTCTTTCTGCCTCTATCAGTTGTTTGAAGGTATCCCAATGATCTAAAAGAAAATCTCTGTGATGCTCCAGTACAGAGCTCATAGTAGTGAACTCCCTGTTTGAAAATACTGTGGAGAAAGTCAAATAGGAGAAAATCTGGAGATTTGTGCTCTTCTGATTCCTTTTGTTTTGAGAGGGAAGACTCAGCTTTCTGCTCCAGTCTCTTCCTTTTGCCTGAACCAAAATTTATATATCATGAATTCTATATGCTGACATATGCAATCAGGGAATGTATAGGATATCACCAAACAACTCCCTTCATGAGCACACATGACTCACCTGGTGATTGCTGTGGTCTAAGTATAGCAGCAGAAAAGTCCAACTTTCTCTTGAAAGGAGGGGCCTGAGAATCAACTGTTCCAAAGCAAAAACTTTTCTCATCATCAAGGAACAAATCCCCAGGGCCAAAGAAAGCAAAACAATGAGGAAGAAGTGAAAACCAAAGGGGACACAGGAATTTGCAAGAAAACGCGATGTAGGGCCATTTGGAAAATGTCAAGTACTCTCCTCGCATTTTGTTGTGCAAATTTTTCATTTCTATTGATATCCATCTCCAATCAAATGCTAGGATCACCTCAATGATTCCTGGACAGTAGATGATACTAGGAAGAATTCCCCAGGGCCAAAGAAAGCAAAACAATGAGGAAGAAATGAAAACCAAAAGAAAAATAGGAATTTGCAGGAAAACGTGATATAGGGCTATTTGGAAAATGTTAAGCACTCTCCTCGCATTTTGTTGCGAACTTCTAGGTTCTATTGATATCCATCTCCAATCAAATAGATAGCTTCCAAGTCAGTAAGACACTCTATATCCTTATCTTCTTGTTTAATAGTATAACACACATACTTTTGGGATGTGATGTAGCTTAGATATTAGGATAAATACCACAAGCAGGAAGACTTTTGAATTGGGCTGGTTGAAATGACTGAAGGCATGTTCCAGCAGGCTGCCTCATGAATTTACAGGAAAACGCGAGGAGAAAGCTTTAGGAATTTCAAACAGCCGAAATCGCGTTTTGTTGCAAATATAAAACTAGGATGTGGAAATTTGGGATATGGGATGTGGTGGATGGGAATTGCCCAGATATCTGGACATCAAGAATTCTATGGATGGAAGAAATATATATCAAAAAAACATTGAAAAGAATATAGAACTCTGGCCTTTCTTTTCCTTTTCCATGCTGTTGGAGTTGCACTGGTGAATCTTCTGCTCTCTCCCAAACTTGAGCTACAGCCTAAGTAACCTGGAGATCTGGCAGTGGTAGTAGTCTTCAGGCAGGTTGCAGTCTGGATGGAGTGTGTTGTTGGGTAGGAAGGGATCAGAGAGGGAAGGAAAAGGATGATGGGAGGGTGCTAGTGGCAAGGATGAAAGACGGGGAGGGAAGAGTGGTTATGGAACTAATTATGAAATCATGATTGGCACAAGTTCCAAGGCAAAAAGTGTCCCATTCACATGTTCCAAGTTTCAAACTCCAAGAGATATGGGTCCCATCCACACGTGTGAAAAAACGGCTCCATCATTTAGTAGCTGTCTTTTTTGTATTTTGCACTAATCTTTTTCCTCCTGTTTAATCTCTCCTGTCTTGGCCCTCCCCTCTCAGCTCTCTTGCCTCCCTACCTCCCTACTCTGCACCATCAGCATCCTGACCAGCAGCACAGGTTCATCCCCAGCACAGGGTACTCATCAACAGCACACCACACCCACAGATAGCTTCCAGGTCAGTAAGACTCTCTATATCCTTATCTTCTTGTTTAATAGTATAACACATACTTTTGGGATGAATGTAGCTTAGATATTAGAATAAATACCACAAGCAGAAAGACTTTTGAATTGGGCTAGTTGAAATGACTGAAGGCATGTTCCAGCAGGCTGCCTCATAAATTTGCAGGAAAACGCGAGGAGAAGGGTTTAGGAATTTCAAACAGCTGAAATCGCGTTTTGTTGCAAATCTCACTTTTGGGGCCTTTTTGGCTGTTTCCAGGCCTCCGGATGTCCGATTCCAGCGTTTCAAGTGCCGTTTTTGGAGTTTTGGGCCGTTTCGGACGCGTCTACAGTGTCAGAATCACCAAATTCTGCACAAAAAATAAATTTTTTAAAGATTCAAATTGGATCACCTTATTAATGTGACACGCTTCTATGAACATACAGTACTATTTATTTTTCTTATTTTCATCTTCTTTTGTTGAATTTTCAACGTAACGTTGGCCCACTCCTGATTGGTTGAGAGCCTATTTTCTCTCTCTTCTAAAATGCCCCAAAATGAGCTCCCTTTTTTCTTAATGTATTGTATTTAGTTATAAAGACAGAGAAATCACTGTAGGAATGTACCAACATGTTACTTCAAGTATTTGCAGGAAAACGCGAGAGTGAGCTGTTAGGAATTTCAAACTATCGAAATCGCGTTTTGTTGCAAATTTATAAATGTTGCTTCATCCACCCCTGTCATTGCCTTTTTGTATCATTCCATGTTCTCCATGGCTGTAATCTCTTTCCATTGCTTTGTGTGTAGCTTGTCAGAGTGATGGCTAGAACCAAGTCAACTGCAAGGAGTGCTAGCAAGGGGCCAGGGCTTGCAGCAGCAGGTATCAAGGAATTTAGTGTGCCTCCAAAGGGAAGAGTTGCACATGGCAAGAAGGGGAAGCCAATGAGCCTGCTCCAGCAAAAGGCCAAGAGATTGAAACATGGTGCAGGTGTGCTAAAAGGAGATCAGGAAGCAATAGAAAGCTATAGGCTTTGCAATCCCCAAGGCACCTTTTTAGAGACTAGTGAAAGACATATGTGATAGTTGGCACCTTGGTTTCAGGTGAAACAGGACTGCCATTCTTTCCTTACAGGAAATGGCAGAGGATTACTTGAAGAAATATTTTGAAGATGCAATGTATGGCAAGACATCAAGATGAGAGACATATTATTAATTCCACCTACAAGAAAGTTGAAGGTAGATGAGGTTAAGATTGTTGAAGTAACCCACTCAAAGAACACCAGAGGGAAAGCTACTTATGAGGAGTCACTGAAGCAGCAAATAAAAGAATCCAAATCTGTTATAAATGTGGAGACTGTACAGAGGGAGCTACAGATACAGAGAAGGTTGCAGGAGCTGGGCCCTAACATAGTTGTCCATATTGAGGATGAAACTTCAGTGTGAATAATTTTGACTTGACAAAACCATGCTCGGCAGCATTGGCTCATAAGAATGAGTATTGCTCAGATACTATCATTCTTGCAATGCTCTAGTAAGTGTCTTTTATTTTACATTTGTTTGCAAAATAATCCTTCTTGTACCTCCTTTACACCCTACCCTAATTATTGTTTGGTCCAATGCAGCATGATGAGAAGCTGGCTTAACCACGCTGTACAACATACAGTTCATATTATTGATCCTGCCATTTCCTCCAGGTTAAGAGATGCAAAGGAAACTCCCATGGATATTTTCAATTGGTTCAGACACTGCAATTTTGATGTTATCGATGTTTTGCTACTTCCATACCATAACAGGTATGTGGGTGACTGCTTCTTTTGGGATTCTTCTTTAAGATTGAGAACTCTTGTAGCCTTTGATTTCTTAATGCTTTTTTCCTTACACAGTGACCACTGGAGCTTTGCTTCTATTGATATCCAGCAGAAGCAATGCTTTATATTCAACTCTCTTAAAAACACACACAGAGAGCTGAAATTGTAAGTGGTGTGTGTGCTATTTTTAACTTTAAACTTTATTACTTTGTTTTAATGCACTCTAACTGAATTATATGTATTGCAGTTGTATTAGAAGGTTTCTAGATGCATTGGATCACTGTCCTCCTAATGTCAATCTTTTGGATTCAATAGAGTCAATAAATTTAGAGATAGAAAGTCGTTTCCCCTACTGATGTCTATTTCATGCTATGCCTTTGAACCTATTGAATAATTTTGTTTTGTTCAGATATTAACAGTTTCTAACATATCTTTCCAACTGTATAGACACCACAACAAGATGATTCAAGTAGCTGCGGGGCTGCTGGAGAGTGCTGATCAGTGCCAAATATATACTTTCAAGCTATTTTGAGATAGGACAGTCAGACCTTGTAAGAAAAAATAATTTTCATTTAGCTTCAAAATAATTGATATTGGTACAAAGTGTTCTAAATCATCATATGCCATTGCAGATGAGAGAAGATAGCTTCATCTCGAACTATGTATATAGTTTTAGAGCTGATACAATTTGGAAGTTTTTGAAGTATGCCTCTCCCAAACCTATTGTACCAGCTACTGTCGAGTTGGGTGAGAGCTCTAAAGTCCGAGAAGGTGTCATACACCTTGATGACACAGATGATGCTGATGTGGTGCCACAGGAACAAGGACCTAGTGCTGATGAGGAGAAGCCATAGGAACAAGGACCTGCTGCTAATGTTATTGAGGAGAAGATGGAGCAGCACAGCAAACAGATTCTCAAGGGGTAGTAGAGGAGACAATGGAGCAGCACCAAGAGATTGTACAGGACAGGATGGAGTAGCAGAAAACAAATTCTCCAAAAAAAGATGATACAGAGAGCTTGGACCATGTAGAGCAACCTCTGGATCAGGCTGTAGATAAATAGAAAATGGTTGTTAAGAATATGTTCTACATATACAATTAAACACTTCTGTATAAAATTTTACTTTATTGAATATAATACTTTTGTTTATGGAGTCTGTGTTATCTTAATTTTCAAATTTTCAATGTCTTTGCATTTTATTGAACTCTCTCTTCTTTTGAGCACCTGCAAAAAAGCAATATGAATCAATAGGGTAAAGTAAACTAATAGCCGTGCTTAATGAGACTAGGATAAGTCAGATGATCTTGTTTTCTTAACACACCATGTGTGTTAGCATTGTCCAGCAAAACTGATAAAAATGATCAGTAAAAAATATACCTGATTGAGCTAGCTCTGTTGCACATCGACCTTGGTATTGTTGTTCTCCTATCGATCCATGCAAAACATCTATAAATCCCAAAATACAATCGATGTTTTGCCATGTCTCATACGATGAAGGGTATAAATCTGAAATAAAATAACACACGAATGTTAATAAGCAAAGAAAGAAAGCTTCATCTTAAAAATCCATACACCTTATAAAGAACAAAACCACAATAGAAAAATATACAATTAGGCCTGTGTTGCGGAAGATCATTTGGATAGTCTGGCAAGACAAGTTCTTTATGCATGTACACATGCTTAATCAAAACTTCTTTCACCGATATCTTCCCTCTGGTGATTTTAAAATCTCGTACTCTTCCCTTCCATGATGCCAAGAAAATGTTTTTTGTCTGGGGTCTCTTTCTTTTGCTAGGTTGCATGAGCACCCATGCTCCTTTCGAAACACTAAACCTTTCCCAAGTTCCTTCCGTTTTGACTGTACTTAAATTCTCTACCGAAGAAATAGAAGAAGCAGGTCGACGGGGTAATGATGTGTGGTATAATTCTGCCTTCATAGCATTATCATCCACAAAGCGTCTTCCACAAGAACGGCCATAGTTTTTATTCACCATGGAGACCTTGTAAATCTGTAACAACAGCAAAGTAATGTAAACAAGATAACAAAGTGAAGTTTCAAGAAAGAGAAAGTGGGCAGGCAGACAGTTGACAAGAAACATCTTACTCTAAGCCAAACAGGATCAAGGGAGCAGTTTTGGAAAAGAAGAGGCTGCTGCACAATGAGGCAATGGTGTAGAATGGTAGACCTTTCGAAGGAAAGGCAGCACAACATTTCAAAGTTCAAAGGAAGGTGGAAGCGGGAAGGCCCTTGTCAGAGAAAATGTCAGACTAGATTCTATCGTCATGTCCAAAGATCTTGTGAGAATAAAAAACCAATCTCCACATTAATGTAGCACGCTTGTACCTACATAAAGTATTGTTTCTTTTATTTATTTTCTCTTTTTTTTGTAAATTTCCAACGTTAAGTTGGCCCTCTGTTGATTGGTTGAGAGCTTATTTTTCCAAACCGTAAAAGGTCCCAAAATGAGCTCCCTTTTTTCCTAATGTTTTTTCCTTCTATCCTTCTCCACAAGGGCATTGTAAACAGCCAATTGTCTTTCTTCGTTTAGCCGCTCAAGGATATATAGACGCTCTACTAAGGGATTACCATCCCAACCCTCGTGAGTAGCAACACGAAGACTAGGAATGACAAATTTCCTCGGCATGACTGCTTCTTGGCCATATACCATTTTGAATGGTGTGCAATTAATAGCCACTTTGTAAGCAATACGATAGGCCCATAAAGTTGTCGTAAGCTTTAGATCCCAATCCATGCGATGAGCTTCAACTGTCTTTGTCAAAATAGAGATTAATGTCTTGTTTGTACTCTCGGCTTGGCCATTCGCTTGCGGATAATAAGGAGTAGATTTATGATGGGATATCATGAAATTTGTTGTGAGCTCCTTAACCACGTCATTTATAAAATGCGTCCCATTGTCGCTCACAAGTTCAAAAGGACAACCGAAGCGTGTGATTATATTTTCAAAGAGGAACTTAGCTGTTGTCCTCGCATCTGCCTTATGTGTCGCTTTCACTTCCGCCCATTTGGTCATATAGTCAATGGCCACAATAATATAGCGAGATTGTGTGTTTCGGGCCGCTGGGCTAATTGGACCTACAAAGTCTAAACCCCACTTTTCAAATGGTTGGTTTACTTTGATTGGATGTAGGGGCATCTGATCTTTCCGTTGGGGTTTCTTGTATCGTTGGCATTCATCGGCCCTTCACAAAGAGTGATGCATCTTGGAACATAGTGGGCCACCAATACCCTGATTGTAATATCTTTCGCGCAATTAAGTCTCCTGAGAAGTGACCACCGGCTACGCCCATATGTGCCTCTTGCAAAATGTATAGATACTCATCCTCTCGGGCACAACGCCTAAAAACGTCATCCTTTCCTCTTTTATAAAGAGTCCCTACTATCAGGCAATAGGGTTCGCATTCTTTGATCAGCTTTCGAGCTAGATCTTTACGAAGCTCCTTGGGTGGAAAGCCATTAACCAAAAAGTTAACAATCTTCTCACTCCATTCAGGCATTGTCTCCACCATGAACAGGGAAGTGTCTGGTAAGTCATCATCAATCCCCATAGGATCCTCACCATTAGGTATGCGAGACAAATGATCAGCCATAACATGTTTTTTGCCAGGTCTCACAACAACAGTGAAATCAAACTCAAGAAGAATCAATAGCCATCGTGTGATTCTTCCTGTGGAGCATGGTTTGTTTATCAGATACAACAATGCTTGATAATCCACATAGAAAACAAACTTGGTGGCAAGGAGGAAATAACGAAATTTCCTTACTGCATATATCATTGCCAACCCTTCTCGCTCCGTAGTGGTGTAGTTCATCTCAGCATCGTTCAACTAGCGACTGGCAAAGCTAATGGGGTAGTCTAGCTTGTGTTCTCCAGGTTGAGTTAACACACACCCAATATCAAAGTTTGATGCATCAATATGCACATGGAAGATTAAATCCCAGTTAGGCATTCTCAAGATTGGAGCACTCGCCAAGGCCTTCTTTAATATCTCATAGGCACGGTCACATTCTTCGGTCCAAATAAACTCGATGAGAAGCTTATACAATGGTCGAGCTATCTCGGCGAAGAATAGAATAAACCTTCGATAATAACCAACGTGGCCTATAAAGCGTTGGACTCCCTTATAGTTGGTGGGTGGGGGCAATTCCAGAATGACCTTGATTTTACTCTCGTCAGTGGAAATCCCATTTTTGGACACTATATGCCCTAAGATAACTCCGTGTTTAACCCAGAATTGGCATTTGAAAGGATTCAATGAGATACGATATAATCTACACCTTTCAAATATTTTTCGTAAACACATCAAGTGCTCGTCCTCCCAAGAGGAATGAACACAAAGATCATCTAAGAAAGCTTCACAGAAGTCCCTTAGATATTCCTTAAAGGCCGTGTTTATCAATCGTTGGAATGTTGCAGGTGCATTGGTCAAGCCAAAAGCCATGACGCGAAAGGCAAACACTCCAAACTCTGTGATAAATGCTGTTTTAGCTTGGTCCTCGACTGCAATTGTAATCTGATTGTAACCCGAGTACCCATCTAAAAAGCTATATGCCTCCTTGCCTGCCACTCTTTCAAGCACATGTTCCGAATATAGCAAGGGGTAATGATCCCTTCTGGTGGTTGCATTAACCTTTTTGAGATCAACGCACACTTTGAGTTTCCCATTCTTCTTTGGTATGATGACTATCGGAGAAACCCATTTTGAGTGCTCAATAGGGTATATGAATCCACATTTTACAAGCTTTTCAAGTTCCTCTTGTACAATCTTTGCATACTTAGGATTCATTGGGTAGGGACGTTGCTAGACTCATTTAGCAGTGCTAATCATTGGAATCGTGTGTTGCACCACCGATGGTGGAATACCCTTCATATCATGATATGTCCAGGCAAATATGTCCTTGAATTCTTTAAGAAGCTTCGTAAGTGCAGCTTCTTCCACCTTGGTGAGGTCTTGAGCAATAAAAACTGGTTTAGACTCCTCACCCGGATGTGCTAAGTCTATCTCCTTAACTACCGCAAGGCCATCGTAGACACCGCTACTCCCATTGGTAGGCGTTTGTTGGGCTTTTGTGTAGACCACTTTACGTTCCCCTGTGGTGAATGATTTGAAATGCTCGGGTGCGGGGTGTAAGTCTACTGGTTCTCGTTGTGCCAGGCTTTTTTCTTTCAATTCCGCTTCCTTTTGCTGCCTGCTGAGCCAACTCTTGGTTTTGCCGCCTTCTTGTAGTACGACTTAGTTTTGGCTTCTCATTAATTTCTAATTGGGCGACGTCATGAGGTTGCGGAATACACCACATGACACTTTGGAGGTATTGTCCCCAATTATCCGCTAACTTTCGATTAGCATCAATGGCTCCTACATAACTAAGCCATTCTGCAGTGGATCTTTCCTTGTTTATTGCAGTTCATACATTAGCTCGATGGCGTTGGTGCTTATGTCTTGTTTTCTTCTTACCAAGTTTTTGATTTTTGTTTCTATCAGATTCGAACTCACTTGGTCGATCTTCACTTGTGTCCCCCTCACCTTCGGATGAACTGCAGGAGGTTACTGTCCTAGGCCTTGAGCACCTTGCTTCCACATTTGGGTGAATATTTGATTCATCCCTCCCATTAGGCTCAGAGTCAGTTTCTTCTTGAGATTCAGATGACTCAGAGTTGGATTGGTCAGAGTCTTCGCTACTATCATTGTTGTCAAGGGAGTTTGCCACTTCCTCGCCCCATCAGGAGTCAAGTGCATAACACCTATCATGTTTATTGGCACTAACGGTAGCATATCTTGCCCCTCAGCAGGTGTTACCCAACTTGTGCCTCTATTTCCCCATGTGTCTATGGTTGCCGCTAGGTGTACCCAATCCACGTTATCCGACTCAGTCATACCCCGTAGGACATCCATATAAGGAGAATCTTTCCCATCATCAGTCTCTTTTTTGCATGTATAGCAATACCTTAATGGGGCGGAATGAACACTGGTATCCGATCGATTATCGATGATAACCTTGCTTCCTAAAGGATGCGCACGACCATTCTCAAGATCAACTCGAATGACAGTCCTGGAATTGTAGATAGACATGGTTTTTCGACCAGTCATGTACCATTTGTGCTTCCCTCATGAAAGGACGTCCTAAGATCATTTGATATGACATAGGATGCTTGGAGAAATCCATTACAATGAAGGTATGTTTTACCTTGTATCCCAAGACCTTGATCTTAACGGATGAATCTATCGAGTAGTTGGTTATTATTGAAGCGCTCATCGTCGGGAGTGCAGCAAGAATTCAGATGCTTCAATCGACTTATAAAGTCTCTCACTGACTCCCCTTTTTCGCGTTCAGTTTTTTGGAGTTGAGATGCTACTCCCCAAAGCACACCCTCACGTATGTATTCTTTCAAGAACAATCTCTTGAGAGTGGGATAGTGAGTGTGCTCTTCAACCCTCAAGGTTTGATACCAATCTCCGCCTTCCCACTCAAGGTTAAGCCTAAGGCTTTACACTTATGCAGGTCATTATGCTCTTCCAAGGAATCACACACGTGTTCAAAGACTTCAATGTGCTTCCTAACATCCTTGTTACCACTGAAGTTTTGAGTGAGCTTAGCCACTTGTACTGCCTTGCTTCTAGGTTCTCTCTCAGGCATGCCCCGCATGTTTTCTGCAATAGATCGTCCGATCGTCTGAGCAAACGCTGCAAGATCACCTAGGTGAGCAGGCATAGCTGGTGGAGGCACTTCTGGGATAGCCTGGCTGATAGGAGTTGGCGTTGGTCTGAGTATGTTGGCAAATGACGTAGGATATGATATGTGACTAGGCCTAGCTCCCCTTGGATAATGGTTATGATAAAGCGATCGTGGAGCATACGCCATTGGCATACTAAGAGGTGTAGGAGCTACATGAGCATGAGTAGCGATAGGAATATATGGTCGATAGGCACTGGCACGCACTGTTGTAGGTACTGTTCCACTAGGTAGCGGTGTCGTACTAACTACAGTGGTAACAGGTGCGCTTTCTGTCATGCTCATCATTGGGATAGGCATTGTGGATTCCCTAATGGAAAGTTGAGCCAAGGTTGGAAAGCTAAAGTTACTGCTCATCATGGGCTCAACCTGCATTGAGACTCCAGGCGAAACAACATACGAAGGGTCTATGGGACTCACTGAGGGAGTCTCCAATTGTGATAGGGTTGGTTGTTTGGCCTTGCCCGTATCCAAAAATCTCATAGGGCCAGTGGAAACTAAGTTCACTCCCCTATTTTGCCTCTCAATTTGGATAATTCTATGAATAGCCTCACATATCATTTGTTGTTGCTCCTCTAGATTAGTGGCGCTAGATGTAGATCGTAGGACTTCTAACCAACCTACATGGTATGTGTAACCTGTGTATAGGTCAGTTAGAGTCTCTGTGTGTAGATCATATTCCCAATTTTCATTGAGAAATATCCCATCCAGACTTGGTGTGCCAAACGGTTCTCTTGAAGTAGACACAATGTCACTTCTTATATGGATTGGCTTTTAGGGACCTCTACTGTAGGAGCATCGGAATGTGGTAGCTCAGTAGGGCCCTCATTAAACGAAGTGGGTAGAATATCCACATGGACACTCTTTGGGAGGATAGGGTCTACATAAGATGTGAATGGCGAATCTACTACCCCTCCTTCCTCATTTACTTCGCTTGTCGCATGTTCAGAGCGTGTAGCTCTACTAAAGGTCTCTATTAGACGACTAAACATGCTAGATCCGGGTTGTGGGGCCCACACTGGCATGTTTTGGCCTGTCTCCTCAGGGTTCTTGGTAGGGTGTCCTTCCATGGCTTCTGAGTCAGAGGACGAGTCACTATCCACTATTCGTGGATCTTGGGTTGCACTCCCTTGGGTTCTAGCCGAAGGCCAAGATGCCAACGTGGAGGGATGGTGTGAGCCTGCGTAAACTGAAACACTTTCTAGTGGCTCCGGCTCTAGTACCCGACCAGAGCGTAGATGCATGTGATGTGGGTACCCTACGGGCATTGGTAACTACCCTTGAAGTCCACACAAGTGGTTTCTTAGGTGTTTCACACCCCGTTTTTACTTGTTTTTGTATTGTTTTTAAATTATTTTTAACTCGTTTTTGACCCCCTTACTTACGGTCGAACTTGGACTAGGGCGTGCGATAGCTCGAAACGAGCGTATCGTTTAAAGGGTCCTAGCATGCTTTACAGCACCGTGTTCGCCTATCCAGAGCTCCTGTGGTCCTCAAAACAGTCCGTTTCCCTTGGGGGGAAAGGGCGAAAGCCTATTTGCTTATGGTGGAGGAAAGGGTGAGGGCTTTATCCCACATGCTCACTTTACTTCCTTGAGAGTGGGCTACATATAGGGCACAACTTCCCATAAGCTCTCACTTGAAAGAAAGCTATGGAGGCTCACTCTCCTATATATATATATCAAAAGATCGAGGCCGAGGCCGGGGTCGGGGTCGGGGTCGGGGTCGATTGGGGGTTTTTCATTTCAAAATTTTTTTCTCTAATTAAAAAATCTTTCCTCTCCACACGTTTGGTTTTTTCTTTAAAAATAAAATTTAATTTTTTTATTTTTTTAAAATTATTAATTTTTTAATAATTTTTCAGATACGTTTTCTACGGTGTCTTTCTGGGGTTCGGCCTTGGCCGCGGTGCAGTTCGCACACAGCACAGGTCTGGGAATTCAGAAATCCCCCCGCACGCAGAAAACCAGATAACAGAACGCACGCCCACACGTAGCGCGGAAAAATAACGGAAGAAACAGAAATGCAAAAGACAAATTGCAGAAACAGCCTAACAGAACACGAAAATACCTCAACAACAAACACACATTCGCTTTCCTACAGTATAAATTAAACTTCGTGCAGCAGCCCGAGCTGCAAACTGGAGCTTGGTGTAGGGCAACTCCCCGGGCGGCAGCGGCGCCAAAAATGTGCGCTTTTGCCGCACAGGTCATAGCTAGGGACTTGTCGAGCACCGTATGCAAGCCACGAATGGCTACAAGCATACAACCAGGGAAGGAAGCTCAAACAGAATGCAAAGGGTGTGTCACTCATCACCGCTCAACCGCCGCCTTGAAGGATTCCCGCGTCGCAGTGAAGAAGGAGCCGCCATCGTCGCTCTACCGCCTCTTCGCCATCGTGCCGCTACACAGTGCTCGATCGCTCTCTCACTCTCTCTCTCTCTCTCTCTCTCTCTCTCACGCAGGAGAAGGAAACCAAGGAGATAAGGCAAGAGCACTCTTGTATTCACAACACATGAGAATGAGGATTTTAGGGTTACATTTGACTCTTATAGGTGACTTGGCCGTTCACACTTGGGCGCCCATACATGGCCGGCCGATCCTAACCCTTATCCTACTGATATTCAAGGTGCGCCTCTCATCGACGATCACCCAATCCCTTCATCCTTAACATATGGTGCCGACAAGCCGGCCCATGACTCATCAGAATAGTTAAACTAATTACATGACGTAAAACATAGTACGTCTCATTGTCCATCATAGGTTAACAAGCACTTACAGTTTAGTGTCACCACCATGAATGCCAGGTAGACTATTCATGAGAATTGCAGTTTTCTTTGGCCAGCATCCCAAACCTTGCCCTCACAAATAGGAATGGGTAACCCTAGTGCACCCAGGGACATCGCAGGTTTAACCGCCTTCTTGTCCATGGAAATCAAAATGCCCATAACCACCCTATTGCAAGGTTGCCCAACCCTTTAAAGAGATCTATCGGATTGGATGAACGAACGCTTGTCCAATGATGCACCACGTGAAACAGAGAGTCCCTTTGATAGCCCACCCCAATCCACCCGTAACATTAGTGCCTTGAACAATGCCAATATACCCAAGGTCCTCGTCAACAAATTGGGTAACTATTATGAGAGTGAGGATACCAATGCGACCATACCCATTGCCTATCAACGTCATAGGTCCATCGCCATCCTTGATGGTAGTGCTGGAGTTAGTATCATTACTAGACAATGTTGGGAAGCATGGGGAAGGCCTGAATTCGAGACCACCACTCTCGTAGTAAAATTAGCAAATGGCATGATTGCTAGGCCAGTCATTATAGTGCGAGATGTGAGAATCACCACCTTCCATCTTCCCTTCCAAGATTCCTTTGTGTTGATGGACTTCATACAAAATCAGGTCTCCTACGATATCATCCTAGGACATCCCTTTATGTGCCATGCTCGCCTAGTCCATGATTGGAAATCATGCCTCGTTAGTGGAGGTCTATTTGTAGAAGAGTTAGTCACAACTGAAAGGATGGCTTCCCTAAATGTTGTCGAACTACAGGAGGAGGAAACAAATAGGGAATCACAAGACCCATGGTATGTCCCACTCCCTAAGCCAATTGACTTCAAGAACTTGAATCATCTCTTGGCCTTGATGGATCTTCCTATCAAGACAGGAGTCCTACAACACCGAGTAGAAAGCAAAACTTCAAAAATCTTGGTCTCCATCAACATGATCTTAGCCTCGTACTCAGAATCAGGGGTCTACAATGTTGACTCTGATTGCATTTGTCTTGATCACATTGGCACTATTGATGTCCACCAGAGTTTACTCCTAACCGGGGTCTCAATCTAAGCCACATCACTATCCCTATTGGCTGCATAGAACCACTAATAGAAGATGATCCCCACACATCTGAAAGATTCCAAGGGTCCCATAATTCTCACAACACCAATGGGGGCCTAAGCCGAGCAAGAAGGTATTAGCCAAAGAGGTGAGGCGGCGAGAGTGCTTAGTAGTCAAAGAAAGATTGAAAGAATAGGAATGTGAAGAGGAGGAGTTGGAGGACCTCCACAAGGTTTTGCCAACCCACGGAATCAGTCTTCACATCATAGGCGGTTCAAAACGTCACGTCATGAACTCTAACCAAAATTTGTCCAGTTTCGTTTTTAGAGGTGTTTCGTTGCGATGTTTCTGCAAGTGTAAGTTTATCTAGAGGTGGTACTGATTCAAATGTAGATGCTTCCCCTAGACTCTCATGGCTATCAGAACCCCATAACCTAGCAGTACTATATACATCTTTGAAAGGCTCATCTTCATCACTTGAAGATTCATCGTATATGCATGGTTCGTTTACAACTTCCACACCTTTACCTTTCTGCTCCCTGGATCGGTTAGTCGATTTTGTCATCCTGGTTAAAAAAACAAATCCAATCAATTTCCAAATACAAAATCACACTACAAAGCTATTACACACAACTACTTATCCTATCAACCAACCAAAAGAAATCTCAAAAAGAAATGATGAAAATGACCTTGTATTCCAGACAATTGGATCATCGTTCAAAATGAATCATAATGCATGTACAGGGTGGGATTCGATCATTCTAATCCAAATCTTTGACAGAAGCTTTGTATGGCTTCATCAAGATCACTGAGAATTTCACGAAAGTGTCCATCATAGGATCTAGTGAAGTATCAAGTACTTCAAGGCTTGATGATCTACATAGAAGACAAATGGGTCAGCAAGTAAGTAATGGCAAAACTTTTGAACCGCAAAAATCATACCCAGTGCTTCTCATTCAGTTGTGGTGTATTTCTTCTCTACAGCAGACAGTTGTCGACTCGCATAATAAATGGGATGGTCGAAGCCTTTGTCATCTGGTTGGCATAACACAGCTCCTATTGCAAATGCTGATGCATCGACATGCACATGAAATACTTTATCCCAATTGGGTGTTACCAGAACAGGTGCTTCAGTCAAAGCCTTCTTTAAGTCTAGAAATGCATTATGGCAGTTGTTGTTCCAAACAAAATCAGACTATTTCCAAAGCAACTTTGTCATAGGGGCCGCTTTATCCGCATAATGTCATATAAATCTCCTATAAAATCCTACATGTCTTAGGAACGATTGAAGTTCTGTAACCATTGTAGGTGATTTCAATTGCAAAATTTTGGAGACTTTGTTGACATCTGGCATTAGTCCTTTTGACGACACAACATATCCAAGTAAGAGGCCATAAGGTACTGCAAAAATGCAATTCTTAGGGTTCAGAGACATGCTATATGCTCAACACTTCATCAAGCATTGTCGTAAACAATCAAGATGGTTTCTTTCTCGGCTATCCACACAAAAATCATCAAGGAATATTTCCATGAAGTCACGTAGAAAGTCTCGAAAAGCTTGGGTACCACCCCTTGAAAAGTTGCCCCCAGTGCATTGCATAGACCAAAAGGCATTACTCAATATGCATAAGTACCCCATTCCGTTACAAAAGTAGTTTTTGATTGATCATCAGGGTGGATACTAACCTAATTTTAGCCACTAAATCCATCAAGAAATGAATAGAGTTATTGACCAGCCACATTGTCAAGCACAGTGTCAATAAACGGAAGCAGAAAATGATCTTTCTTGGTTGCAGCGTTGAGCTTCCGATAATCTACACATAACCTAATTTCACCATTCTCTTTCAAGACTATGACAATTGGTGACACCCATTCACTATTGTCGATAGGATAGATGAATCCAGCATCAAGCAACTTATCAATCTCTTGTTTTACCTTCAATGAATACTTAGGATTGAGGCGATAAGGTCTTTGGTAGACAGGTTTGGCATTATCTTCCAAATAAATACGATGTTGACACAGTTTAGGAGGTATACCAGTCATATCCTTGTAGGACCAAGCAATAACGTCCTTAAACTCTTTGAAAAGAGCCACATACTCATCCAACATTTTTGGCGTCAACTGAGCATTTGTGGGAATTCTTCAATGCCCAAATTCACTTCCTGAATAGACAGATGTTTAGAGTAGTCAACCATGATTGAGGTTCCTGTTTGCATAAGCAGGACGCTTGAGAAGTTTGACTTCCTTCACTGTATGTTCCAAGTAGAACTGCAGGTAATCAGTAGACTGGTTTATAATAACCGGCTTGGGTTTAAGCTCCTTGCTCTTTCGAGGCTTGGGTGTTGTTCTATCCTCTAGCTCTGCCTTGATCATGAATGTTAATTCAGCAAGGGTTACTTGTGTATACCCTTGTCCTATTGGCACAAATTCGGAGGACATATTCTCCAGCACATACTGGAACCAATCAGTTGGTCTATCCCTGCCATCTGAATCACAATCGGCCTCGTGTCCTGTAGTTTTAGACTGATGCTTGCAGTGGACTGTTTTTAAGGGTTTGGAATGAGAAGAACACGTTGCACTAGGCATAGCTTTCAATGTACAATCATCAATTAAGAATGACATGTTGTTGTTTGCACTCTCCTAAAAAGGCAATAAGTCTGGTAAGCACAACACATAGTACTAGAAAAGAAAGGCTTTTTTTGGGTGTATTTAAAACTTTTTAACTAAAAGAAAACAAAAACAATCTAAACCACACCGCACTTGTTACGTACATTAAAAATTCGCAATAAACATGATTCAAAGTCTTGTCAAATGATCCACTTGTTGGAACTCATCCACAGCATCAAAGAACACTTCATCTTGACTGCCATCCTGACTCCGTGATTGAAGTTGAGCATCTGAATTGTGAAAACCTAACATCATTTTTTGGAAGGCTTCAAGGGCATTTGTTAGTTCGAATGGTATCATCTTATCATCCTTCTGTGAAGACTTCCAGTTGTTGGCCTCTTTAACATTGGGCATCATCCTTTTGGAATCAGCAACCTGACCCAAAAGAATAGAATGCTCTCTTACTGCCTCCAAGCTAATCACACAATTATCCTGATCACAAGTGCTAGATGAGGAGATTAGAGATTGTTTAACCCAGTATTCTTTGGACAACACTGGTTGAGTGCAATACCTTCTAGCGTGTCCCATGTTTCCACAGTTATAGCACCGCTTTGGTATCCATTCCTGTCTCCTTGATTTTCAATTAAGCTTTCTGAAAGGTGAAAAATTCTTGAGTGAATCACATGTCACCATTTTGATCATGGTAGCATCATCGCAATTTGGTATAAGACTCTTACCAAGAGGACACTGTTAAGGGGTAGGAAAAGAACAAATCAGAAAATCAATTACATAAAACATATGACAATTCGTGATACAAAACAGAGACATAGGCACAGACAGGGAAATCTGTTTTGCTCCTGCATGATCACACAAAAATAACAGTTACAACTGCCAGCTTTTCCCACGACTTCTTCTCTCTTTTTTCCCACTCCCCAAAAAGATATATAATCCATATATGACATTTTACATTTGATCAATTATAAAGGTTTAAAATACCTTTACAAAGCCAAAATAAAGATCTCCTAAACTATGCTTTACTTATGCCTTTAACACTGGCACACTCGGTGGTTACTATTTTCCCAAAATAGTAGACCTGAACCCACAAAAAAAATCCCCTGATTTGATTTCAGTCTACATCATTTTGCTTTGTTGCTTACATCTTGAAACAATTCATCACCTTTCTAATCATTTGCTGCATTGATATTTGCCTGAGTACCAATCATATTTTCCTCTGTACATTGAACATCTGAAGTAACATTCTTCTCTTAAACAACTGTTTTCACTTCCACAAAAGGTACAATAGCCCAATTATCAGATAATATATTATCACTTGACTTTTCAACTTGCACTGGAATTAATGGATCTGCCAAATCCAAATCTATTGGATTATCCAATAACATTTGCTGAACATTTTGCCATTCATGACATTCAGATAAATCAGAAACTTGTGTAAACATGTCCTTATGTTTAGCCACAAACTTTAACAAAGTTTTGAATTTGCCTTCAAAATCCCTTATGTCCTCTGCTGGTTCTTGCATTTGATGAGTAGAGACAGATTTTCCAACCAATTTATCTTTGAGTTCCTGCACTTGTGCTTTCAAAGTTTCACCATTCAATATCTCTACTTTCACTCTATCCTTCAACACAGTCACTGTACTCTTCAATTCCTTAGTAAGTACTTTCAAGTTAGCCTCTAATTCAGATTCATCCCTAATCTGAAACATTTGATATGGCTTCTACATAATTAGCAGCATTTTTTCTGAATTAATTGCCAAACTTGTTCCCCTGTTTCAATAACATCATTCATCAATTCAGTTACATCAGCTTTAGGCAGAAACACTGCATCAACATCTAATTCATCAACCTCAATTGAGCCCTTCAGCTGCTTCTCCACATCTTCCAACACTTTCAACCTTTCAGTTAATATCCCACAATTCACTTTCAAAGTAGCATTTTCTTTTGATAAAACAGTCAATTCATTGACAAATGTATCTTTTAACTCTTGAATCCATTGTGTTACTATAGAGGCTTTCAAATCTGTATCTGCCATCTGCTTATTCAGAGCCAAAATTTGCTCCTCCTTTGCTCTAACCTCTGCCTTAAAAAACTCTCTCAACTCTTCCACATCCTGCTGCAATTTGTCAAAATTAACAGTTTTAGCTTTCTCAACCTGATACATAGAAATCAAGGCATTATTAGAATCACTCAAGGGTGTAACCTTCATCTGCAGACTTATGGCATATTTCTGCTGCCTTTCAATAAACTGCATGATATCACTGAGATTTTTAATAACTGTTTCTGCACTGATTGCATCAATATTTCCCTGCTTCAACTGCATTAGGATCAGCATCTTTAAACAGATCAGCAACTTCTGTCTCTTGTACTTTCTTTGAAACCTTCTGCTTACCCAATTTGATAGAGATTCTCTTTGCTGGGACATTTAAAACTTTTCCTTGCCTATTCATTGGTCTAGGTATTAACTCACTAGTCAAATCCTGGTCCCAGATATCATTTGCAGAATTTTGTTCCTGTTTTTCCTTCTCTACACCCTGTTCAACAGTCATACTAGTACTTTTACTCTGATCAATAGCATTTACTTCTGTCTTCAATTTCTTGGATGATGGTTCACTGTCATCCTGAATTGTTAAGGAGATTAATTTTCTTCCCTTTCCTAGTCCAGGCTTTCCTGTTCTTCTCAAACCACTCTGGGACAATGCTAATTTCAAAGATCCCTCCTTGGCATATTAAAAAATTATGCCTAAAAATGCTAGAATTTTTGAAGTTCCAGATTGCTTCCTTTTGTCCCCTCCATGCACCTCCATGACAAATCTATTATAGACAATTTGTGCCCAGTTAAACAAAATACATGTTTCTGTCGCTGCAATCAACCCAAAATTATCTTTGCTCATGTAGTCAACCTTCACCAATATTAAAATTCTTTCTATAAGCCAGGTTAACTGAATCTTCCTGTTCTTAGTCTTTGCCTTCTTTATCACAAAATAGCCTCTAGTTTTTTCCCCCTGTCCAAATTCTTGAACCATCTGTTCCTCAATTGCCTTGTTCCACTGATGAATTCCATCCAAAGGTAACTTAAAAACTTCTGCAAAGAATTCTGGTGAAATCTCCTTGTCACAAGATGACACATCTGCCGACTGCAAACATGCTAATTGAGTAGGAGCGTAAATATTCCTTGAAAATTTCTCCCAAGGTAATTGCGCAAATTCTTGCAGTCTCATCACCTTCAGCCACTGTCGATTTTCTTCTTCATCCAATTGTAGCTAGGCCTGAAAATCTTGCAAAGGATGCATAAGACTCTGTGTCAAATCCTTCGCTTCACGTGCTTTCATCTCATATGCTGACAAGTCTTTGTCACTGAATTCGGATTCTTCTATGTCGGGTTGACGTACCACCACCTTGCCCTTGGAAGATCTTCGAAGTTCTTCCGCACTCTTGTCCGCTAGAACAACCTTACGCGGCATAGTTGTATATTCTTTGTTACAAAAAGCAACAGTCACATGCAATATAAACACTGTGCCAAAAACTATTGTCGGCAAGAGAACTTCCTGGCAAAGATGTACCTGTCTCCGCAAGGCTGGAAACGCAAGCTGTTTATGCTTCACAGTGTGAAGAAGACGAAGAAAACAAAGCTCGAATTCGCAGTTCCTCAGAACTTGAACACAAACATCCACACATGCGAAGATTTGACGTTTGGCACCAACAACATTCCTTTGTATGATTGCATGCAGACTGTGGTCGATATCCACGATGTGATCAAAGGACATGTGTGAAAATGATTTTGTATCCACTCCCACCAAATTCAAATCAGCATCTTGGAACTTATTGATTAAAAATAGCTTTAATCTAAAACCATTCACTGGTTTAGTCAACAGATTACCCTCCAAATCAGCCAACTGAAATGTACCTTGCCCCAAGTCTTTAAAAATTATGTATGGTCCAACATACCTGAGTTTCAATTTACCAGGATGCTTGCCCAATTTAGAATTATACGTCAAGACCAAATCTCCTTGTTTCAATTGCTTCTTCTTCAAGTACTGATTCAACCACACAGATCTTCTGTTCTGAATTACAGTAGCCACATAAGCACTGTGAAATCTGTCTTCATCCAAAGACATCAATTGATCCAATCTGTGTTTAAGTGAATCCTCCTGTGTTAATCTATTTGAAACTGCTATCCTCAAAGATGGTACAATGAACTCCATTGGCACCACAGCTTCCATGCCATAGACCAATCTGAATGGTGTGAGTCCTGTACTGACCTTAAAGGCTGTTCTAAATGCCCACAATGCTGAATTCAATTTCCTATCCCAATCCTTCCTGTTTTTTGAAACAGTCCTTTTAAGAATTTTGACCAAAATCTTGTTACTGCTCTCAGCCAACCCATTGGCCTGTGGATGATACACTGAGGACATTTTATGACTAATCATATGAGTCTCAGTCAGGATTTTAATCACCTTGTTAAGAAAATGAACTCCCTGATCTGATACAAGTTCTATTGGGCAGCCAAATCTGGTCATTATGTTATTGTACAAAAAAGAAGCCACACTCCTTGCCTTATTATCTTTTAATGCAACAGCTTCTACCCATTTGGTATAATAATCTGTAGCAACCAAAATATATTTGTTTCCTGAAAATTTTGCTGCTGGTTTGAATGGACCCATAAAATCCATTCCCCACTTTTCAAAAGGACCCAATGGCAAAACTGGGTTATGCCTCATTCTGTCTTGATTCCTTGGATACCCATCCCTTTGACATTTCTCACAAACCTTTGCAAACTGGTGTGAATCTCTGATTACTCTTGGCCACCATAAACCACTCTGAAATATTTTTCTACTAGTTATGTCACCTGAAAAGTGACCTCCAGAACTTCCCATATGAGCTTCAATTAACACTGCTGCCTGCTGACTGTCAGGAACACATCTCCTGATAATCTGATCCACTCCTCTCTTGTACAAATATCCTCCAATTACTGAATAAGTTGCACTCCTTAATACCAGCTTTCTCGTGTGGTCATTGGTCATTCCCTCAAGGAATATACCTTCAGTAAGGTAATTTAGCATCTGTTCATACCAATCGTCTGACTTGGTTGCCTGAATCTGAAACAAATCTGCATCAGGTAAATAATCTGATATTCCTTCAGGAGGTTCTCTTGACTCCAATCTGCTTAAATAATCAGCAATCAAATGTTCTCTTCCAGGTCTATGCACAATGGAATAATCAAATTCCTGTAAAAGCAGAATCCATCTAGCCAATCTTCTTGTTGGTTGTGGTTTGTTGACCAAATAGATCAATGCCTGATGATCCACATGAATTATGATTGAATTACCTAACAAATAATGCCTGAACTTTTTCAGTGCAAAAATAACTCCCAAACACTCCCTTTCAGTAACAGAATAATTTCTTTCTGCTCTTGTCAACACCTTACTTGCATAATAAACTGGTCTAAACCAACCCTTCTGTTTTTCCTGCATCAACACTGCCCCCACTGCAATGTCAGAGGCATCTCCAAACACATGGAATGGTAAACCCCAATCAGGAGGCTGCATTATTGGTGCTACTTTTGTAACATCTTCTTCAATAATCTAAATGCTTTACCCTGTTCTTCTGTCGAGACATACTTCACATCCTTCTTAATCAACTTGGTCAGTGGAGCACAAACATGAGACAAATACTTCAGAAATCTGTTATGCCACTTGATCTGCCCAACAAACCTGCTCAATTCCTTTAAGTTTGCTGGTGCTTTGGCCTTCTGAATAGCTGCTACTTTCCTGGGATCAACCTGCATTCCTTCTTCTGAAATGATATGCCCCAGTAGAATCCCTCTCTTAACAGCAAAAGCACATTTGGTTGGATTAAGACTCAACCTAGCCATTTTGCATCTTTCAAAGCATAATCTAAGTTGATTAAGGTGATCCACAGCCTTCCCAAATACACTAAAATCATCTAAAATGACCCTCATAAATGTTGTTGTCAAGAATGGAGCAAAGACTTCCTGTACCCATTTCTGAAATGTAGGTGGAGCATTTTTTAACCCAAACACCATTACATTGCTGGCATATACTCCCCACTCTGTAACAAAAGCAGTCTTCTCTTTGTCTTCTTCTGCCATCAATATCTGATTATAACCACTAAATCCATCCAAAAAACTATACATCTGATGACCTGCAAACTGCATCCAACAGAGTATCGTGAAATGGTAATGGGAAAGGATCAGTTATAGTAGCTGCATTTAATTTCTTGTAATCAACACAGATTCTGAGTTTGCCATTCTTCTTTGGCACCACCACTATAGGTGATAACCATGTCACCTTCTCCAAAGGATAAATAAATCCCACTTTCAGAAGTTTATCCAACTCCTCCTTGATCGCCTTTGCATAATTCGGGTTCATCCTGTATCTCTGTGAAATAACAGGGACGGCATCCTTTTTGAGGTTGATCCTATGCATACAAAACCTAGGGTCCACTCCCTTCATATCAGTGTAAGTCCATGCAAAAGTGTCTTTAAATTCCTGTAATAGCTGACTAAGATCTGTTTTAAACTGGCCTTTCACATGAACACTAACTTTGACCATCTGAGGGACCTCTACAGAACCTAAATTAAGATCCTGTAAATCATCTTCTTGAACTCTTGCTGTTTTAGCCATCTGCTCCTGAAAAGCCTTTTCAGCCTGAATAATTTGTTGAATATACATCTTTTCTTCCTGTTCCAACAACTTGCTGTTCATATCTTCCTCTTCTAAATCTCCCTTTTTTCTTTCACTCTGTTGTTGTGAAGCTTCAGGTTTCTTCTGCTCCTTATATTGTTCCAAAATTCTTACCACATCTATATCAAAAACATGTACAATTGATTCATTGACTTTCAGAAAAGCATCTTCTTCATCATCGTCAACTTTCTTCACCATCTTAATACCCTGTGCATACAAGGCTCTGGCTTCCCTGGGCAAAGTTGCATTTGGTACCATATCCATGCGCACTTTCTTCTTTCCCTTCTTGATTGTAATTTTAGCAGCTCCCCAATCCTGTTTGACCTTTGCTTGGTTGAACCAAGGTCTTCCCAACATGATTGGATAAGGGCTATCTCCCTCATCCATTTTGACCACTACAAAATTCACTAGAAAGGTTAGTCTTGAAACAGTAATCTGTTGATTCCGGAGTATTCCTAAAGGTTGAATCCTCCTCTGATCTGCCATCTTCAGTTGAAAAGGAGCTTCTTCTAGCTCAGGTAGCTTTAATTTGGTAATACAAAAACTTAGGTAAAATATTCACACCTGAACCTCCATCCAATAATGCTCCCTGGATCTCCTGTTCCTGAAAATTAACAGTGCTTTTGGGTACTTTATAATCCACATCTTCAGCTTCAATCTAGCATGCTTTAGGTTCATCCACCTGCTCTTCCTTCTTACTCAAATTTTTGAGTACCTATCTTTTGAACTCAAGGACCAAACTTAAAATCTGATCCATTATAACAGTGGTATTCCTCAAAACTTTAGCTGTCAACTGTGCCTCCCTTATCTCTTGATGCTGGAACTCCTCCTGAATACCTAATTGTATATCAGGTATTTGCTGCTGCAATTCTTGTTTACCATAGTCAACTTTTTGACACTTCTGAATTTCCTTCAAACACTCCTATCTCACCTGTCTTTGATTCTCCCAATACTGAGGGTGTTTCATCTCCTTATGAGATCTAACAGAATCAGCCACATACTTTCCACCTGATCTTGTAATAACCAGCACTGATGCTAATTTTTCAGGGATTTCCTCCACCTGTATGCAATTAGAACAATCACACTGGACATGCAACACATTAAGATAGTCCCCTTGTTGTTTTTGCAACACAGGTTCATCAATTTGCCTGACTTCCTCTACAATGACTACATTAGCTTGTGGTGGCCTATTCTGTTGTGCCTGTGCAGGTGGTCTCTAATTGTTATATCTAATAATAGGGATACCTCTCTCCTCTCTGTGCTTGCACCATAATGGGTAATTAGAACCTTGCTTGTGATTCATTTCTCCACAGTATGTGCATGGGTCACCATTTAGATTACCATTTCCTTGAGGATTAGGTGGTCCCCAGTTATTTCTCCCCTGAAATCTTCTAGGTGGACCTTCCATTGCTCTATTTAGAACTATCTGGTTCTACTGCATTTGTAGCTGGTGCATTTGCCCTTGGCACTTGCTGTCTTGGGTTTGCCCTGTTGTTAGGATTATACCAACAAGTAGCATCTGTGTGCCCTTGCTTCTGGCATATATCACAATATGGTTTGTCCTTCTTCTGAGATGTTGAAATTCCCATACTCTTCAGAGTTGCAGCAATTTGTTTGTTTAAGTTCTAAGACTTACTCTTCAGCAGACATACATCATACACCTGTTCTGTCATCAGATTATTCTATTGCTGAGACCCAGGTGGATAATATTCACAGTAAGGGCCTCAAATACTGATTAAGCCAAATTCACCTGAACGCACTTGTTGTATTCCTCAAGCCAAAAGGAGCGACTTGTTTTGTCTGTTCTTTCCGCACTACCTCCCTGATCTTTCCAATAATGTTCAAAGGTAATTCAGGAAAGTGTGTGCTCAGGAATACTGCTCGAACTCCTCCTGTTCTGTTGTCCAATTCCGAAACTCCTGTAATAGAACCTGCGCAAAGGATTCCCATTCCTCCTCTTCCGTAATCCAATGCCGAAATTCCACAAGGCAGGAATTCATTTCTGACTGTATCCCTTCATCCATGAATCTTCTGCACCTTGCCCGTTCTGAAACATCTCGCCTGATGCCCAAAGATGAATTCGCAGGATCGCCAAGTGTTAAGGGGAAGGAAAAGAACAAATCAGAAAATCAATTACATAAAACATATGACAATTCATGATACAAAACAGAGACATAGGCACAGACAGGGAAATCTGTTCTGCTCCTGCATGATCACACAAAAATAACAGTTACAACTGCCAGCTTTTCCCATGACTTCTTCTCTCTTTTTTCCCACTCCCCAAAAAGATATATAATCCATATATGACATTTTACATTTGATCAATTATAAAGGTTTAAAATACCTTTACAAAGCCAAAATAAAGATCTCCTAAACTATGCTTTACTTATGCCTTTAACAGACACAAGAATTTACCACTCGAACAGTGGGTCGCTTTGCAAGTTCCTCTAAAGTAAGACTCCTAAAATCCATTCGGTGTGGATGGTTTCTTCTCTCACCAAGTTGATCCTTGGTAAGTATAATTGGCAATCGGGTCACAATTTCATTTATATCATGACACAATTGTCTAATACGATGATTGATAACGAACATAATTGCCATGTCCAATGTCACCGGTTGTTGCTGTATCACATAACAACTGACTGACTCATCTCTTAGCCCTTCCAAAAACCATTTGATCAAAAATGGCTGAGAGGTTCGTGGATCAAGGCTTCGCGCCAAAGCTCTAACTTGCGCAACATAAGTACCCAGTGGTTGGCCTTCTTGCAGTTCAATGCGCATAAATCTTTCCAGTATATTGCCCAACCTCGGGTGTAAAGGTGAATTGTGGTAGTCCTTGATATGAGTTGACCAAGAGTCATACAAATTGGCGGGTGAAAAGGGTACTAAAGGTGGAACACTTCTAATTCTATTATTGATTCAACGTAGAGCAATCAACATCTCATGCTCCAATGCAAACATGACTGCCAATTTTGTAGTTGAAGGTTGGTCTTGGCACAAGTCTGAAATTTTGTACCTATCTTCTATGCCCTTAACAAACCAATGTATCTGTCGCTCTTGTGAAATATCACCGTTAACCACTTGCAACAACCTCATCACTTTTTCCACATAAGATTGGAATGTCGCATGATTGCTCAGTTGTATCATAGAGAATTCTTTCGCTTCCAATGTTAGATCCTCCTCCGAGGAGTCAGATATGTCGGAGACTCCATCGTTATCTCCTTTCGTGAGGTATTCCAAAGCCATCATATTAATTCCCACATCAGGAAAGACACCTAACCAGTCCAAAATCCCTTGATCAGAGTCTTCACTATCACTACAATCCACTCGTAAGACACCTTGATCATCTACAGCAATCTGCAACATTACATGATCTGAACTACTCTTGGATGGCTTCTGAGATTTCGCTCCAAAACCTTGATCGATAGCCTTGCCCTTTTGTTCCAAGGTATAGTTCTTCGTGGTTTGGGACGATCGTACATCCTTTTGATTGAGCTATCCCTTGGTTTCCTTCTTCATCGCCATCTTTTCTTGCTTGGTTAGTTGGCTGGTTACTGGTGCATTAGGGTTGAACCTTGCATTCTCATTGATAGCATTGACACCCATACTTTTAGATTCTCTCTCTCTCTAGAGGTATCATCTTGAGTACTTGTGATTTTTGAATAAGTGTCTGGGTGGTTTCGACTATAGGATAAGTTGTGAACTGCTAGTTTGACTTAAATGGCACCATTCGAAATAGTCAAGGTCCCTTTGTGTGAATTATGCACTGCCTCAGCTTGAAATAGCCAAGGTCTACCTTGTAAAGAAGTAGGGAGAGAGGTAGGAGACTCGAGTGCAGCTTTCTTCACAACACACAAAAGAGAGAGGACACAAGGTTGGAGGCTAAAGCCTATCTTCACTTTAGCACACAACAACAATACAATGAAAGATGGGTATACACTATATGTGTAACCCTAGAATACACGGTTCATATGTGAACCCAATCCAAATATATGTGGCTATCTAACTACGCCACAAGTATACGTAACACAAGACGGTGACATAAATGATAGTCACCCAGGATATACATCAGGGGTGGAGCTTGATATCTCAACACTCCCCCTCAAGCTCAAATCCATCTCGAGTACACCAAGTAAGCTCCTAAATCTGCGAAGCTTCTCTGTACCCAAGGCCTTCATAAAGACGTCAGCCACCTACTCCTCAGTGTTGACATATACTAGATCAACCTCTCCAGCTAGAACCTTCTCTCTCACAAAGTGGTAATGCACCTCAATGCGCTTTGTTCTAGCATGATAAAGTGGGTTATTAGCAAGCATAATATTGCTAATGTTGTCACAATAAATGACAACTGCATCATGTACTGACTGGCCCAAATCAGCAAGTAGCTTCTGTAACCAAGCTACTTCACATGCAGCCATAGCTGAACCCTGTACTCAACCTCTATGCTCGGTAAGGCAACTATCAAACTGCTTCTTGCTGCTCCAACTGATGGCAGCACTCCTAAGGGAAAACATAAATCCACTAGTAGATCTCCTATCGGAGATACTACCAGCCCAATCAACATCTGTGTACCCATGTACCTGTATCAGACACCCAGTCTCATAAAAAAGTCCATACTGTAAAGTGGACTTCACATATCTCAATATGCACCTAGCCGCATCCAAATGTGGCTTCCTCGATGCCTGTATAAACTGACTCACCAGTCCAACAACATAGCTCAAATCTGACCTGGTGATAGTCATGTATATCAAACTACCAACTATGCATCTATATACAGTGACATCTTCAAGAAGCTCTCCTTTTTCTGCACTGAGCTTCACATTCTGTTCCAATGGAACAGAGATGGGCTTACAACCTGTCATCCCATACCTAGACAGTATATCCAAACCATACTGCCTCTACAACAACCATATCCCTCCAGAGGATCTAATAACTTCAATGCCCAGGAAGTAACACAACTCTCCCAAATCTTGCATTTCAAACTTCTGCTTTAAAAGCAGCTTCACATCATCAATGTCTGCACCACTATCACTTGTAACAATTAAGTCATCCACATAGATGACTACCAGCATGATCCCTCTATCTGTTCTTTTCACATAAAGTGAAAAATCTGCATTAGAAATCTGAAATCCAATGGTAACAAGATACTGGCCTATTTTGTTTGACCAGTATGTATTATTGAACAGTCAATGAAAAAGGCCGTCTGGTGTATTGCTGTGCACTTCTGGTAAAAGGCTACATAAGACTTGCTTGCTGTTGGTATCAAATTTTGGCATAATGGCAGATAACAGTGGAAATCCAATCATTGAGAAGCTGGACAAGAATAACTACCTGTCCTGGAAGTTCTGTGTGACCAACTTCCTTATTGGGAAAGGCCTCTATGAGTTTGTTTCAGGTGAAGAAAAGGAGCCGGAGCTGAGTGACCCTACGACTGCAGATGAACTAAAGGCATGGAAAGAGTAGAATGCGAAAGACAAGAAGGTGATGTATTGGCTATCTGCAGTGATTGACAACACTATGCTGGGGCATATCAGAAATGTAGAAAGTTCACATGCAGCTTGGACCACGTTTGAAAATATGTTTTCTACAAAGGCACGGAAGATTCAGCTCAAGCAAGAGCTAAATACCTTGAAGAAAGGAACCATGACTGTCAATGAGTATGTATTGAAAGTGAGGAGCATTTCAGATGCATTAGCAGCAATTGATGCAATGCCTGATGATGATGATTTGGTATCGTCTACCTTGGGTGGACTTAACAATGAAAAGGCTTGGAAGTCCTTTGTTACTTCTGTATATGTACGGAAGCCATTTCCAGACTTTGATGAGTTGGTCTCTCTAATGATCACAGAAGAGATCAACATGCAGGGTGAGTCTTTAGGAAAAAGTGGTGAATAGGCCCAAGCATTCTATGCCAGTTGAGGAAGGGGACGTGGTAGGTTCTCTCCAAGAGGCCGTGGTATGGGACGTGGTGGTGATAACTAGCAAAACAGGTTAAACAATCAGTTTGGCAATATGCAGGTTTCAGGAGGCCGTGGTAATTTTAGAGGTAGGGGGAGCTCGAGAGGAAGAGGTGGATGGCAGAATCTAGGATCTAATAATTCTAGTATTGTGTGTCATTATTGTGGCAAAACAGGCCATATTGCAGCCTAGTGTTATGCTAAGAGAGATGATATTCGCAGTGGTAAACTGCAGCAAGGAAACTATCCATCGTCTTCACGACATAATGAAGACAAAAAAGAGCATTTGTTTGTTATGCAGCACATGATGAATGCTGTTACAGGACAGGGGACACAAGATGATGTATGGTATGTTGATTCGGGTGCATCAAATCACATGAACAGTCATGATGAATGGTTTGGAGAGATGCAGGATTTGGAGAATCCAGGCTATGTGCAAATAGGTGATGACTCATGCCACCCAATTACTCACATTGGAAAAGTTCCCTTGGCTTTGCATGATGGAAAGACAAAGAGTTTGTCAGATGTATTGCATGTACCATCCATTACAAAGAACTTAGTTTCTGTTGGTGGTCAGATGGTAGAGCAAGGGTTGCAAGTCAAATTTAATGCAAAGGGCTGCTTTGTGGAAGGATTATGGAAGGGGACCCCCGTGGGTTTGAGGGCGGTGCAGTATTTCAACAATTCCTTACCGGCAAAACTTTGCTGCTGATACTTCTCATCCATTAGTAATAAGTCAAAAAAAATTTGTAGGGCCTTTGTGGTGGTGGGGGGTGATGCATCCCGTGTTGCTGCCTTCATGGTTGGGAATATGGGCTTGACCAGTGTGTGCTGTAAAGTCAGCATAGAACTGGCAAACTCTGTACAGATCAAGCTTTAATTGAAATTTTTCCACCATCCCTACGAGGCCAGTGCAGGCTAAGTATTCTCTGATAGTTGGGAACTGGAGTGCCTTTAGGGTGTGGTAGACCAACTGGAAGGTGGTGCTAGAATCCTCCAGGGTGTAGCGAGAGTGGACTACATGCCCTTGGAGTTCCATCAACTAGTCCTATCCAAGTGGGCTGTTAATCTATAGCCTGATTCTGGATTGCCTGTTGTCGCCATTCAGGGACTTTTGGAGTACCCTTTTGCATGGTAGGGATGACGATGCCTGGGTGGTGTCAGTGGGGAGCTCTTCTCCCAATAACTCGTCGAAGTGGGTGGCCATATTCATGAGCTCTTTGCCATCTAGTGCTTGGTCCGATAGGGTCCTAGAAGTGCATACCCTGGCCACCTTCCATGGCCATTTCCTCGAAATTGAACCTGATGTTGTTAGCCATATTGGACGCCTGCAAACAAGGTCAATAACAAAATGGTGGTGGTTGTTGGATGGTTGTGCGTGTTAGGTGATGATTGGAGGTTGTAATTGTTTGTTGATTAATTTTTTACTAGTTTGGATGCGATTTCAGTAGAGTTTTGGCGGGGGTCTGATAGTAGAATTTCATGAAAAATGAGAGGGATTGCTACTTTTATAAACCTATCAACAAATTTACACGTAATCCTAAGGGGCTAAAATTATGAGTAATTTCAACAACTTTACACATAAAGTTTACAACTTTACATGTAATCCTAATAACTTAATACAACGTAATCTTGATATCTTTACACGCAATTCTGACAACTTTACACGTAAAGTTATGACCTAGCTGGAAAATGGAAGAATTAACTCAGGCAAGAGGTTGACATTGAGGACTTGTCTTTGGCAAAATATGGGCTGCAGATAGCAAGGATTAGAGTGGAATTTTGATGAACTGAAGGCTCAACAATTTTTTGGCTAAGGGCAACTTTACATGTAATTTTGCTAAGTTTAGATGCCATGCAGTTGCATCAGAAGTGAGGTGTGTCAGTGAGACCCTCATCATGGATGTATTTGAAATGCACTACTTGATTTGGAGGTCATGCTGATGCATTGATTTTTTGGGATTCCTACCTATGCACCAGGTGTCAGTATACCTATGTGTTGGGATAGTCAGTTGGACACAGTGGTCTCAGTACTGCATTGTATTTTTTTGTATGAGAGCCATGTCAGTGGGTTGTATTGGGCTGGTTGCTATGCTGTGGCATGCATGAGGATTTCATTGGATCTGCCAGTGACATTATATTTATGGTAGTGTTTACATATGTTTCATGGTGGTACTGATATCTTGGCTTGCTATTGGATGGCACTTGCATTTATTTTGGTGTCGGATGCCGTATGCCTGTGATTGGGTATCAGTGGATCAGGATGGGCATGATGGTATCTGTTTGTGTCATTTATCTATTTTATTTTATTCAACATGATAGATGGATCCTGATCATGGGGCTTTTGCTACTGCCATGTGAGTCTCGTCGAGGTGTATGCTTTTCCTTTTTACTGCATTTTGATCCGAGTTGATGGTGCTGAGATTTTTAGGGATTTATACGAGCATTCGATGCGGTTATTTTTAGCCGATGTCACCGTTATGGGCACCGGATCAATTCCGATGAGGGGGTACTTGGTATTATGTTGTCAGATGGGATGTAGGCTACACTTTCATTTTTTACAACACTACGGTCTCATGGCTTCCTTAAATTGAGTGTCCGTAATATGTCCCTTGGTTCTGAAGAGGGCCCACATGTCATGTCTGCTATGACAACAAGCATAAGACAATCTCGTGTGACATGGGCATCCTCCCCATAACTTGTCGCTATAAGATAATACAGTTTGTAAGATTAAAACGGTCATAGAATCAATGCAAGTAATAAATCAAATAAGGTTTAGAGATACAAACTCTTCCTACCACGACTCAATGCCTCCAATTCCAAAATGTGAGGATCCAATGGTCTCTATATACATCCTCCTGCGTCCACGTGCTGCCTGCTCTTCACACCATGCTTTTCTCATTTCTTTGCCTCCTTCACCAGCCAAATAGAGAGGAAAAAATTGTGTTTTTCCTCTTCTCACGCCCATATAGTTCCCAAACATTGATTCTACTCCCCTATAATGTAGAAATTTGGCATTTCCCATCACCCATTCCTTGTGCTTGGCTTCCTGCAAGTTCCCATGCCCTATATGTAGTTAGTTTGTAGAAAAAGGAAGCATGATTTTGTAGTTTTCTCTCCCTGGTAATGTCTTCCTATATGAAATCAAAATTTTTTCCCCTGTAGCTTCAATTGTTGTTGGTTTCAAGTTTCCTACTTGTCAATTGATAGATTTGGAGAAGGAGGCCTCTAGGAAGCAAAAATTTGATTTTTTGCTCATATCTTTATACTTGTCTGACCTAGAACTGTTCTCCATTACTCGTGGAGGATAATCATCAAAGGTTAGCATTGGCGAGTAGTTGTGGCAAGTGTTCATCAATTTCTAGTGACCTATAGTAGCTTTAGTGGATAATTATGGGACACGAGTATGAAAAAAATGATTTTTTATGTTCTTTCTCCTTGGTTGAATAGTCTGGTAGATAGTGATCTTTCTTTTTGGTTAGCAATAGATTCTTGTGTTGTACATTCTTGCATTCATTTGCAGAAATTATGGATGCCTTGGGTCCCCAATTGCTTTCATTATGTGGAGAAGACAGCCTATATGGAGAGGAAAATCGATTTTTTCCCTTGCCTATACTTGCATCTGCTTGATAGTTGTGTTCTTGGCTTTCCAGAGCTATGTTTAGGTTGCTTATGTTTAGCCATATGCTCCCTGGTATGCCCATTGGCTTGCATCTCTCAACCCTAGGAGAACTACCCCATGCTACATAGTTGTCTTCTTCCTGCATACCTTGTGGGGAAGAAGAAAAAAATCAATTTTTGCTTCTTCTTTTCATCCATTTGTGACCCTAGAGTGTCATGTATTTTCTGAATTGTGTCTGGGCTGAATATTGTCCATTATGGTATGTTTCCTACCCCTACAAACCCTTGCATTAGACTTTATTTTTGTGGCTTTGTTGAATATTGTCCATTATGGTATGTTTCCTACCCCTACAAACCCTTGCATTAGACTCTATTTTTGTGGCTTTGTTGACCCTAGAATGTCATGTATTTGCTAAATTGTGTCTGGGCTGAATATTGTCCATTATGGTATGCTTCCTACCCCTACAAACCCTTGCATTAGACTCTATTTTTGTGGCTTTGTTTTGGCTATCTTTGTGGTTATTGGGGAAGGATTATTGCATTGAAATTGATCAAGGATAATGTCGGTAGTCTAGCTAATAGCTTTCTGCTTGGACTATTGGGGAAGGATTAATGCATTGAAATTGATCAAGGATAATGTCAGTAGTCTAGCTAATAGCTTTCTGCTTGGACTATTGGGAATAACTTTAAATTTGGCATCTGATTAGATGATTAAACGTGGTTCATCTCTGTTTCTTTGTGCTTGGTTAAAGAGCGTAATTCAAGCATTCAAATTGGGTTGAAGTAGTAAACTGTTGCATTGTCTTGTATTTGGAAGTTGCAAATGATCCTGTAAGACTCCATTTATATATTGCATCATTCAGTGGTGTTACTACAATCCTTGGATAATTGAGAAGTTGCAATCATGTAATAAATCCGTTGTTGTCTTGAACCATTGAACAACTCACAGGTTAGTGGTGCATATGTATATAGAATCACTGGCATAGCAATTTGTGGCTATCTTTGCAAGTGTCACAAGTGCTTGGCTATACCATATTCCTCCATTTATTGCACAGATCACTTAACTCCCACATGTATGCATGCACGGCAATGAAAAAGAGCACTTACAACCTCCCCCTGCAACAATGACCTAGAATGGACTATCCTTGTGCTTCAGTTAGCTAGAGAGCCATCTAGGGAGTGACACCCTAGGTTGTGAGGATAGTGGCAGTAGGAATAATGTGACTACGATGATGACAACCATGGTATGGTAGTAGCCTTCATAATGGGATAATATTTTCCCATCTCAAGATCTAGTGCTTGTGGGTTGGTTAGGTCGGTTGACCCTAGTACTCCATAGCTTGACGTTCATCACTTCTTTGTGTATGTTTTGGATGTCAAAAGGCAAATGAATGTGGCAGAAAAGAGGCCTAATGCAACAATAAAATGCCATGCAAGTGGCTATGTAACTATTGACTCTACAAAGTTTAGGCAAACAAAGAAAGAAAGACTAGTAATGCCACAACAATGTGAGTAGATATGCATTTTTTTTACTAATGTGCTTTCTATACATATATATCTAAGCTCATGTCTTGACTTTTGATATGCTAATTGTATGTGTATTTGAATAGGTTATCTATCAGCCAATAGTGCATGACACTAAATGGTGGTACGTCATCCCTATTGCACCACCTTTCAAAGTGATGTACAATACATTCACTAATATGGAGCATATAAAGGATGCAATAGGCCGCAATCAATATGATGTCGAGCATGCCAATGAAGATGTTGATGATTAAGAAATAAGAGAGAATCATGATGATGAAAATGAGCGTGCCATTTCTCATGATCTACGGATGACCCTACCATTGGCGATGAGCGAGAGGGTTTGTCAATGGTATATGCGGTGAAGAAATTCAGGCATTACCTATTGGCAAACAAATTTGTATTCTTTGTCGATCACCAAGCACTCCTATACTTAGTGAATAAACCGTGTATGACGAGAAGAATTACACGATGGCTGTTGATCTTGATGGAGTTTGACTTCACGGTCGCAGTCAAGAAGGGAAGAACACATGTTTTTGCCGACCACATGTCTCGAATTCCCAATGGAGAGGAGCCAATGGGTGTGGAAGATGATCTACCAGACGCGCCATTTTTTCGAGTAGATTTGATTCCCGAGTGGGCGAAAGAGATTTTTCACTATCTTACAAATGGACTACCCACTGATACGCCTTTGGACATGGCCAAAGCAAGAAGGTTGATTAGGGACGTTGCTCCTTATCAACTCATTGCAGGACAACTGTATAAACAGGGAAAAGATGGAGTGATGCGCAGATGCATTAGGAAAGATGAGTTCATTCTCATCTTAGACGAGGCTCACTCAGGGATAGCAGGAGGACACTTTGCAGCAGAAACCACAGCACGAAAGGTACTTCAAGCAGGCCTTTGGTGGCCCACTTTGTTTAGTGATGCAATGGAATTTGTCAAACGAAGTGATCCTTGCCAAAGAGCATCCAAACCACAGAACTGGGACAGAATGCCACTGTCCATGACCCATTTGAAAAATGGGGAATTGACTTTGTTGGCCCCATTAGTCCGGCTGCCATTAATAGCCAAGCTAGGTACATCATCGTTGCCACAGATTACTTCACTAAATGGGCGGAAGCGAAAGCCGCGAAAGGCAGATGCCAAGTCAACTGCCAAGTTTTTGTTAAACAGGTGATATCACGGTATGGATGTCCCTTGGAATTAATCAGTGACCGCGGCTCACATTTTTTAAACGAAGTAATCACAAGGCTGACGACGGAATTCATGATTATCCAAGACCATTCAGGGTCACAAACACTAAGTCTTCATCATCAACAGGTGCTCCAATTGAGCCAAGAGAATCTGCAAGGCCTTTAACCTTCATGGAATACTTGTTTATGCTTAGCTTATTCCTCTGCACATTATGCAACTTCTGCTTGAGTTGCATCTTCCGTGCAGTGGTATTGGTGGTGTACATCTTTACCAATGTATCCCATGCCTCCTTCGGCGTTTCTGCATCCTGTATATGCACAATCATTGAGTCTGAAACACTGACTAACAACCAATATATTGCCTTCCCGGCCTTTTCATACCATTGTTTAAAGGTCTTCAAATCTGCAGAAGTAGGAGCAGCACCCAAAACTGGTTCTTGCTCATCACCATTGATAAATGGCCATACTCCCTTTCCCATAAGAAAGTTTGTCATCCTAAACTTCCATGCTTGGAAGTTGTCCTTCTCAAGTTTCTCATTAACAATAGTTGACAGAATTTCAGACATTTTGCAAAGTCAAAACTGTGACTACAAGAGAAAGGAATAGAGTTCTACGTCACAAGGGCAAACAGCAACAATTCTGCAACACCAAAAATTCTGCCTCACACGGGCGGTGGCAAGCAACCACGAGTCACACCAAGTGACGAAAATGCATAAACATAGTAACCCAAAATTGGCATGCGTTTCTTAGATTCTCTGCAATGGGACACACAGCAATCATTCTGTTACAACTTTGCTCAATGGCGAAAAATAGGCATACACAGTCAGAAACGGCCACTTTTCCAAAGTGCCTGTTGAAACTTCGCCATGTCAAAACGAAGCCCGAAACGGTTTCGGAATGGAAATTTTTGTGACAGCAACTCCTACGGAGTTAAAGTTTTCTAGGTGATGCTCTCGTGCTCCACAACAAAGAGCGCCTCAATATGAGGTTTTGCACTTTACACTTACGACTGTGTACCTACACCAATATGCTCCCGAAAGCTCGAGAGAATGGAGATGTTGATCCTCTTACCAAAGTTTCACGATCTCCTCTTGCCTCTACTTGCTGCCTGAGCTCCTCACCATGAACCAAGCTATGATACCATGTAAAGATGTAGGGAGAGAGGTAGGAGACTCGACTGCAGCTTTTTTAACAACACACAAAAGAGAGAGGATACAAGGTTGGAGGCTGAAGCCTATCTTCACTTTAGCACACAATAACAATACAATGAAAGATGGGTATACACTATATGTGTAACCCTAGAATACACGGTTCATATGTGAATCCAATCCAAACATACGTGGCTATCTAACTACACCACAAGTATACCTAACACAAGATGGTGACATAAATGATAGTCACCCAGGATATACATCAGGGGTGGAGCTTGATATCTCAACACTAAGTACCAAGTCTTCGAATTCAGCGAGAAGTAACATGAAATTTCACCCTCCTTGTGTTGCGTGCACTCAATTAGTGATCTTGAAAATTTTTAAAATATTTTTCAACACTTGAAGAAAGCACATAAAATAAAGCACTTTGGCTTTTTACATCAAGAGGGAATTCCTCATGGTTAGAAAGTTATGGTTCCAAGGGCTCCACCATATAAGCAATATCCTCCCAATTAAATCACCAACACCTAGCTAGCCTAGTGGTAATGTAAGCTTTTGACATTTGGGAGGCCATGGGTTCAAATCACACTCCACTTCAAATCCTTCTACTTTAATATATATGTAGTTATATATATAAAAGGAGAGGAGAGGAGAAGAGAAGACAAGGAGGAGGAGAAGATAGTGAGGCGAAAGGAAGGAGTGCAGAAATCAGAAGAGAAGGAGAAGGAGAAGATAGAAAGAGAAGGAGGAGGAGAAGATAGTGAGGTGAAAGGAAGGAGTGCAAAAATCGGCTGAATTTTTTTTTCTGCAGCAGATCCACGCACGCCTCGCCACACAGTCACAGTCGCGTGGTGCAGAATAGTTACAAATATGCAGGCAGGATTGTAGTCGCGCAATCACCTCACATGGCCATGGAAATGCAATCATTGCTCTGCGCTTTAGCCAACCGGACCACCGTAGTCACAATCCCGCACTTCGTAGTCGTAGGAGATGTTTTTCTCTTTTCAGTGTTGCTGGCCATGGAGATTACGTATCTTAACAACCACACCAAAAATGTGGATGCGCAACATTATGGTGGTGCCATTGCAAACATACACATTCGGGATGCCGTAATGCATCATGGCATAAGAGGTGCCGTCGTTTTTAAATTATAGTAGACGAGGGAGAGAGGGAAGGAGCATGATAAAAATGTCAAAAGAAGATTCTACATGAGGTAGAAAGTGATGCAAAGGGTATGCACAACAAAAGGGTGATGGAGTGAAGCTATATTCATGGAGAAGAGTGGCTCATATATAATGGAAAGGCATGGAGGTAGCTTCTCTCTCTATGAGCGAAAGAATATTATCGCTTGGTGTCAATTCGGCAAAAGGAGAAACGAGCATTTCGACGAAAAACTACAATGACTCAATTTGAAAGAGATAGTCCCGCACCGTGGGCAAATGTTGTACCCAAGAAAAAGATTTAGAGATTGTCCCGCACCTTGTGCAATGGAGAGAATAGGAAGTGCAGAGTTTGGGTCGCGGAAGGAAACACGTAGGGGAGAGATTGGGTCACAGAAGAAGATACGGCGAATCAAGACTTAGTAAAAAACAATTGAAGGAATGAGAAGGCACTTATATAGCTATGCCTTGCACGTGTGCACCAATGGCCACTCGCCACATGTCAATCTTTCATTTGCCTAAAATTCGGGCTGACGTGTAATGGACACATGTGTAACGTCGAATGGTGCCACATGGATAAATCCGTGGTATGCACGTGTCGATGATGTCACTAGCCGTTTGTCGCACGTGTCTCGACCATTCTATAAAATCGCTTTTGCAAGGTCATATGTCATTTTCAGACCAGCGTACTCTCTAGTGTGTATACACCTTCAGCTGCATCACGTTAGCCTCATCTCCCTCAGCTCTCTCAGCTGCGTCACGTTAGCCTTCAGCTGCGTCACGTTAGCCTCAGCTCCCTCACAAAAGCACATTAAAGATCGGCTTAATACAAGGTGACCAATTTCAACCATTCACGTGGCCACGGAGCGAAAATGTCAATATATTTGTTTCCTTCTTTTGTTGTCGGCGATAATGTGCATGGAGTGTCTTGCAGCTTTGTTTTTGCAACGTGGGCGGAAGGAATGTTTCTTTCACCGCCAACGGAGATTGGAGGCTTTGTGGAAAACTGCAACATTCCTTCTGCCCATGGTGCGAGAAGACTCTTTGACATGAGTCAAATATACGTTATCGCACCGTGGGCGGAGAGTTTTAGGGTCTAGGGTAAACGTTATCACATCCCCCACTGTGAAAGCAACATATCTTCTGCCCACAGTGCCAAAGGACTCTTTGAAATGAGTGGGCGGAAGGAATGTTTCACTATTCCACAAACTCTAACATCTGCGTTGGCAGTGACAAAAACACTCCTTCCGCCCACAGAGCGAGTGGACTGTTTGATATAGGTCGAAAAGGCGTTATCGCACCGTGGGCGGAGAGGTTTCGCCCATAGAGTGATAACGTCTTTTCGACCTATATCAAACAGTCCTCTCGCTCCGTGGGCAAAAGGAATGTTTCTGTCATTGCAAACGGAGATAGGAGACTTGGTGTAATACGACAACATTCCTTCCGCCCACGGTGCGAGAAGACGGTTTCCTATCAAGCGAAAACACGTTATCGCTCCGTGGGCAAAATTCGATAGAAGAGACATAACCTCTCCGCCTGTGGTGCGAGGAGTTTGTTTTATGTCAGTCAAAAAGATGCTATCGCTCCGTGGGCGGAATTCGAAACAAGAAACCGTACCTCTCCGCCCACGGTGCGAGGAGACGGTTTCATATCAGGCAAAAACACGTTATCGCTCCATGGGCGGAATTCAAAACAAGAAACCTTATCTCTCTGCCCACGGTGCAAGGAGACAGTTTCATATCAGGCAAAAACATGTTATCGCTCCGTGGGCAGAATTCGAAACAAGAGACGTAACTCTCCGTCCAAGGTGTGATTACGTCTTTTCGACCGTGGGCAGAAGGAATAATGCTTTCTTCGTGGGGAATGTGGTGCCTCGTCGTTCAACTTGTACATGTCCCGCAATATGGTCCATGCTTCAAAAGAACTCTCAACCATCTATAAATGTGGTAGAACCTCATTTGCCATTGTACGCACTATGATAGCCAAGGCCTCTGCATCTTAGATGTGCCATGCTCTCACTAGTATCGAATCTAGAGGTGTTGTCACTACTGGAGCAGTCGGCGTTGCTACTGTTGTCACTACTTGAGGCACCAATTGCACCCTCGTTGCTATTTCCCATGACTGTTGTTGCAGCACCAAGTGGCTCCTCACTTTTATCTTCCAAAGTAGTTAATTGGTTCCATCCAACTTTCCTCTCTCTCTAAAATTTGGGACGTGGTGGCCATGGCAATGTACTGAGTAATGAAGTAACCAAAAGAAGTATACCTTCCTGAATCTCTGCATCCCTATCGCAAGGGTACAGTCCTCTAGACGTCGTCTAAGTAAGAATCCCGAAAGCCTCTGAATCAAAATCTCTTCATCGAAGTCTTCCTACCTTCAATCTTTCCTGCTTATGAACTCTTTCCGATCTCAACAAATCAATAGATCAACTACCTTATAACATGGTGAAATGCACACATGTGAAGATGGGAGCTAGCCCGATGCATGATGAAGTAAGGTAGGGAGAAGCTTTTGGAGTAGTGTGCTACCACTAGTCCAGGGTTGGGACAAAATACAAAATTCAAAATAAGTATCTAACATGCACCTAGCTTCCTTACACTATCAACCAAACACTACCTATAAACCTATGGTGACCTAGAACGGTCTATCGACCAGCTTCCTCACCACTACCAACCACATCCTATGCTCCTCCCTTGCCTGCATAGCCCAAATCTTTGATTTTGCAACCCAGATCTCCTCACTGGAGCTTTGATACGATGTTAGAAAAGCCTATAGCTAGCCTTTGGGGTTGCTCATGCAGTAGAATTACCTTAGATACTTGAGCGTAATCGAGGACTTCAAAACTTTCTTAAACAATTATTGCACACTAGCAAATAGAGAAGGAGATATAACAATAAGCAAGATACAATACCAAAATGTTCTTCTACTATGATATGTACAATTTGTTGTCCTAAATGTACAGCCAAAATATGTGCTACTAGGAAGCTAAGGCTACTGCTCAAACAACCCTAATTCTTCCTCCCTAAGGAGGCCTAAAGAATGCTACTACTATTGCTCCTATTTGTTCCCAGATCTGCTCTAGATTTGCCCCAAAATCTACTACTGTACCAACCTGAGGAAGTCACCCTATTCTAGCTCTAGTGTAGGTTGACAAAGCCCTACAAATAGGTGTCTGCAGTCCTATACTATCTAAGTGACTGATGCACCCAAAATTGCATAAATGAACTACCAACTGAGCTCCTTATAGAGACCCCAGTTTGCTTAGAATCTGATTCGCCAAATCTGGCCGACCCCCTTTTCAACCCCAGAGTCCCCCCAACTAAGTCCTACATAAGGGACCTTCCTTCTACAAGTTCGTGCCTAGTGTTCCTTGCTCTTGGTACTTGCACCTGACCCTATTTTGCACCCTGCTATTGCCCAGAAAAGTGTCGACCTGATTCCAGTCTTGTTGCTACCCAGATCTGAACTGTTTCCTCCTCCAACTGGGTCCAACTGATGCTCTATTGGTGCATGGTCATGTTGCCTCTTTTTTTGGCCATCTATGGCACCTGGATCTAGCATGTCCCATGCAGATTTGACTGTGGCAAGATCTCCTGAAATCAGCATAGTGAAGACCTATTGGAAAATACTGGTCACCATCCAAATAGTGGTTGCCACTTGAGCATGTGTTTGGAGCCACTAGTTGCCATCTGAATCCAAGGTGCATGAATCCACATCTTTACTTGCTAAAGTGGGTCAACAATGCATGTGAGGGAACACGAAAAGCTAGTTGGTGACTGTGACTGAGAAGCTTGAAACATGTATTGTCCCAAGTTACGCACGTCTCTCTCTCTCTCTCTCTCTCTCTCTCTCTCTCTCTCTCTCTCTCTCTCTCTCTCTCTCCTCCCTCCCTCCCTCCCTCCCTCCCTCCCCCCCCCTCCCCCTCCCTCCCTCCCTCCCTCCCTCCCTCCCTCCCTCCCTCCCTCCCTCCCTCCCTCTCTCTCTCTCTCTCTCTCTCTCTCTCTCTCTCTCTCTCTCTCTCTCTCTCTCTCTCTCTCTCTCTCTCTCTCTCTGTGACGTCTTAGACCAGCTTCAACTTCTCTCAATTTATTAGTATTTACTTCGGATTGTAGTTTGAAAGATCCACGAGTATCAAGTTGACTTTTCTAACTATGGTGTTGCCTTTGATCAGCTCCTTTATTGTTGGCTTTGTAAATGAATTCCATCTTTCCAAAGAGGCCTCTAATGGTATACTCAACATACTAGCCATTTGGGGATGATCTAACACTTGTTTGGCCTGACGTTCCTAAATATTGCCACCAACCCCATCGACAAGCTTCTCATAATGCATATAACAATTACTTGCACCTTGCTTATGCAATCCAGTAGTACCAAAGATACTTTCTTTAGGTAGGGTCAAACCTTGCTTTTTTAATTTAGAATTAAGCATGTTGTAGGTTTGAGTTCTTAAAGCATCCTCGCCTCTTTGTGCTTTGGCTGAGATCATAAAATTTTCATATTTGCCTACAAATTTCACAATTTCTACTTTCTTTGGTGAAAGAACAAATTTGAATTAGATATGTTGATTGCAATAACTTTTTGAAAATTATGCAAAATGCAACACCCACAAGGACACATATAACTAAGATTGTCAAATTAGTTACATGCCTGCTTGTGGGTGCTACATTTTGCATAATTGTCAAAAAGTTATTTGCAATGAGCATATCTAATTCAAATCCACTCCTAATAATGTGGTCATGTACCAGTCTTTATCACAAGGAGGTACACACTTGTATGATACACCAAATCATGACTTTATATGGCTTTATGCCATCTAAATAGACTTTCTCATAGAGTTCAAGAGCATACAAAGTTTCACTGAACTAGGCATCACCAACAATCTTTCCGCTCCAAGAAGTCACATTTTTAATTTGCATTTCATCAAACACTTTGTGAGCCTCCTCTACATTGCCATATTTGGTATACAGGTCACCAAGGCTACTTCCAATAAATTGGCTAGTATGTTGTCTTAATACTATAATAATAATAATAATAATGCTGAAAATTTATAGGCTACACATGCTCGTTGATTTAAAGCTAAAAAATAATTATCATTTGATGTATTTTGGTTGCCATACATGTGTCATTTTGATTACGAGCATTACCTACAAAAGGAGCATACAAGAAACCCATAAAAGCTAACCTTTACTATTAAACTAAGCAAACACATAAAAAACCTAAGCAAAAGCAAAGCTAAAAACAAAGCACAAACTGGAGAGGAAGTGTGCCACCTCTCATATTATACAACTGGAGAGGAAGTGTGCCACCTCTCCCCATACATCTCGTATGGATTTTCATTCTTTATTTTACAATGTTCTTATTTTTTACAATTTGTTAATTTATGGTTTTTTTTAATTTGGGTTTTTTAAAAGGGAAATGGATTTCTATTCATCAATTATTTGTCAAGTTTTAATTTCTAAATAATTTCAATTTAAGTGATCTATTACACTCAAACTAAATAATAAGAACATAATCAGACATCTCTTTTTACATATATGAAAAACAATGGATTCTAATTTAGCATTTTTTTGTTTGTGCCATGGGTATCTTTATTTTTGAATATGAACTTAGTGTAAGAGTACCTGGAAGAACAACATACAAGCAAAGTATTATTGTTAAATTGTAATTTTTTGAAAAACTTAGTCATTGTGGTTCAAAACACCTTAAATTTGTATTTAAATTTTAATATTTAATAAAACTCATTATGTTAACTTTTCAATAAGAATTTATCTTCAAATTCATGCCTCTTTCTATAGTTGCAAAAATGTAAATTATTAAAATATTACATTCTTTGATATACTCTCTCTCATTTATGTATTCATCTTATCAACTACAACTATTGTTTACAAAAGAAACTTTGAGTCTACAACAAAATCAACAGAAGAATTCAACCATGTAAGTATAAAGCTACATATAATACATCTCTATTTTTATTTATGAAAAAAATCAAATACAAAATAGAAATAATAATTTTCACAACAAATTTATCTATTTTGAAATGCATGAATACTTTATCTAAAATAAAAGTTTTAAATTTTAGCTTTAAAAATATTGCAAATAATTGTCTCTTTTATTTTTAATTATCATTTCAAACATTAAAAATTATTTAATTTATTTGTAATTATCATTTCAAATATTAAAAACTATATTAAATCCAATAATCATGCAAAAACACTTTTCCAATGAAGGATACCATTAAAGAGAAAAGAGAGAGCCAAAATAGCAATGGATCAAACACAAGCAGATAAAATTGCTAATCTAAAACCATCTGCACATCATCATGGATCAACATCGATTTCCTCCTCAAGAGATGGAGTAAAAGTTGTAACAACTTGCTATGTCAAATGCACAATCTTCCTTGGGAAATATTTTTTATCCACATATGTGGAAAGAAATTCAAGAGATAGACAATGGCTAACTTTACTTGGAGGGATTGCCTAGTTGAATGTGCAGTTCTTTTTCACAACAGATTACAAATGTTCATGAAAAATTATATCTTGAATCCATCTGGCATACTCAGTTGGGTTGACCATTGTATCAACAACCGATATGAAATCCAAAACCGTGGATCACTTCATGCACACATCATACTATGGATTCTCAAAGATGATAGACATAATATTCAATGAAAAGTAGCTCACACACTGAGAAAAAACTCAATATATGCACATAGCAAAAATCAAATGTTACAATCTCACTTGTATGATTTGGTAAAAACAAAATAGATACACATTTGTAGAAAATCATGTATAAGGTAGCCAGGAAACATCAAATGCAAGTACGGTTTTCCTTTCGAACCACAACTAAATCCCTTTGCTACAATTGACAAAAAAAACTCAACAATGGCTATACTATTGGCCTGGATATGAGCATAGGAATGTTGTCCCATACCACTCAACCATCTTGTTGCTATGGAGTGCACACATGAACATACAACGAATAACCAACTCTAGCATCAAGACCTTAGAATGAAACCCATTCTCAAAGGATGTGAAGGAGGGGAAGAACCGATAAATGTAGAGGGACCATGGAATGGAATCCATTTTCATACATTTGAATGGTATCATGGTAAAGAAAGGCAACATTGAATATAAATGAATCTTAAGGATAATTAAGAGCATCTAACCCAATATCCAATAAGGGAAATAGACCCTAATTTACCAAAAAAAAAATCACAACTCCATAGTCTCCCTTATGGGGAAAAAAAAAGGTAAGGGTGAACACAAAGTAAAAGAAAAAGATAGCCACCTACATAAGGTAGGAAAGCACAGAGAAACCACCTTAAAAGACTACCTTAAGCAAAGCGAGCAGCAAATGCACTGAGCTCCTCATTGCCTCTAGCAAAATACCTAATTAACTAGCGATTCTTGACAAGCCTTACCTATAATATATTTTCACACTTAAAATTTCATGTTATAAATAGCCTTTATAAAAGTTTGATGCTTCATGTTATAAATAGCCTTTATAAAAGTTTGATGCTTCATCTTGTTGTATTTATTTATTGATGGAAGTTGATTTCATTTCATCTTGTTGTATTTATTTATTGATTAAATTCGATATCCTTTTATAATAGCCTTTCCACAAGTTGGATGCTTCATCTTGTTGTATCTATTTATTGATTGAAGTTGATGTCCTTTACTTCCATGTTTATTTGGAGCACATGATAATCTTTAATTTAGTCTTTTCATAAGTTGGAGCTTCATCTCGTTGTATTTATTTATTGATTGAAGTTGATGTCCTTTACTTCCATTTTTATTTGGAGCACATAATAATCTTTAATTTAGGATGCATTTTCAATCTTTTTAAAAAGAGATTACAAATCTTCATTTGCTTAACCATCATGCATCTCCCTTGTGAAGGATTCCCTTTACATCGCCCCCTTGCAAATTTTAGCTAGCCCATCTATATCTTGATTCCTTTGTGACCATATACGTCTAGTGGAAAAAGAAACATGCATCTCTAGATATATGTGATCTTATTACAACATGTGTAGCCTAACTGAAAGATAATCTCTCCACTCATGCTGCCAACATGCTTGAACTACCCTCTCAAATTGGCATAATGCTTTTTTTGCTCTCTTATGTGACGATGAGTGGTATTGTTTACGCATAATTGTGCTCATATGTCTTATTGCAATAATCATGGTCATTTATGATGGATTTTAGTGCTTTTGTAGGGGTACTTTTTAAATCTTCACAAAGCATCACTTGATCGATGTTGGCTTGGTCAGAATTGAGGTGAAAATGTTCTTTAGCTTTATTGGATTTAGATTATTTTGCTCTCTTATGTGATTGTGAGTGGTATTATTTACGCATAATTGTGCTCATATGTCTTATTGGCCTTCCCCTCTTTCACCTCTCTCCTCCCTTCATTCCTTTACCCTCTCCCAATATGTTTTTTACTTCCACTTGCTTCCTATTTACTCATGTCATCTTTCTTTTTACATGTTATTGGAGGATTTTCTTTCCTTGTCAAAATTTTCAACTTTTATTTTATATGGGGACATAATGGCTATGCCACCTTGTTGATATATTTATACAATAGGTCTTCTTTTTTTTGGGGGGGGGGGACATTTGGAGGCAAATCTCTAAGTTCTTTATTCATCTTTGTTTTACTAAAGGCAAAGGTGCCATCCAAAGGCTGTGCCACATGGCACTCTCTCCTTGACACACAAGGCTGCCTTGCCCATTGCATTTTCCTCAAGGATGCCTTCTTGTCAAACACATTTTCACAAAAATTTGAAAATGCATTTGTGTTATTTCTCTACTCAATAGCTCCTCTTCTCTACCTCCAATTCCTTTACCATGTCCTTCATTGGCCATCCCTTTATTCATAAGTAGTGATGCTCCACATTGTAGTACAGACCATCAGGTCCTATAGATGGACAATTGTTGAGTGATGATACCTGATGTTGACCAACAAGCTATTCTGGTCCTTTGAGTGGACTTGAGGATTGTTTTGTTTGGATGCCCAACAATCCCACTCTGAAAGTGCATTTCTATTGGTCGATGCCCATTGTTTAATTGTGAGCTTGGGCTAGAAAGTGGAAAAATCTCCTCGTTGTATGTTGAAACTAAGGAGGGATTTATGCCTACTTATTTGGAATGAAGAGCACAATATTAGACGAATTGTTTGCACCTACAACATTGCTTGGTGGGTTAATAGAGACACACAATTCTAACAAAGTTTTGGTTATCACCTTCATTGAAGACCAAAAACGAGGCATTGAGTAGTGTGGTTTCCATGTAGGTCCTAGTTTATACACTAGAAGGGGGCCAATGTTATGCGTTCATTAAAAGCAGGTAGTGGTAAAGCAATCACCAATGTAGCATAAGTGGTTTGATTGTAGGGTTGACTAGGTTGGACACCAACAAAGCATAAACCAACCTCACTAAAAGGGGTATATATTGATAGCTTGCATGACCCATCCTCATTACTCCCTTTAGTAGCTCTAGTTTCCTTAGCATACAATCTATGCATCTCTATTTTTTCGAGCATGCCAACAAAGTTTCCTTACCGAAACACACAATTGGGAAGTGGCCATCGTCTACTATATCAATTCAGGATATCATATTTTTTAATTCTCCATACTATCTACTATATATTCTCTATCTACAAGATCATGTTATTTCTTTTTCACAAATGTTATATTATTTCTTACATGGTATCAGAGCTTTGGCTCTAGACAATAAGATCTTGTAGCGCGTTTCAGTTCATGAGCAGATTTGGAGAGATGGTTCAACACACAACACTTTAATCCCACCTTTTGGAGAGATGGTTCAACACACAACACTTTAATCCCACCTTTTGGCAAAAGGGGAAAGCTAGATGGCATCAACTACACATTTGGAAGTTCAAAATGAAGACAATATTAAGCTCATATTAGCTTTGGGAGATGACAACAATAGCAGATGTGATGTTGATTGCAAAGCCCACAGACTTTCAATCTTTTTGTCACAAATTCAAGATCCATGATCCATGTGTTTCTTACGAAATAGGTGTATCTTATTTAGATGTCCCTATTTTTCCCTTTGGGAAATTTGCATGAAAACGCGTAGAGAGAGTTTTGGTTTTCCTAAAGACCCCGTATCATGTTTTCATGCTAATTTTCTATCTTAGTGTAGTTTGTCAGAATGTTTTCCTAAAGACCCTGTATCGCGTTTTCATGCTAATTTTCTGTCTTATTGTAGTTTGTGCTGCTATTCTAGGTCTATGCATGCTCCTTTTCTTGTCCATGTATCTGCTAGGTCATGGGAGAATGTTATTCGGATCTTGATGGTCAGCTGACCCTTTCTATACCTTGCATGATGCTAAATACTAAGATCTGTTGGAGTAGAGAAGACATAGAACTTCCTTTAGACTTCACCTTTGGGTTTTAAGGCAAATCTTGTCCATGTATGACTAGGAGATGAGTAAACAACTTTAAAAAAGAAAATACTTGTGGCCTTAATCCTAATCCCTATGGAATCTATGTTCGTTATCTTCCTAATTTGAAAGAATACTTTAAATTTAAGAGCACAAGACAGCTGGGGTTGTACTGATCTACAAGCTCTCTTTAGATGTGCTGTATGATGAAGGTGATGCCTGTGTGATCTGGCTGATGCCCTTCTGTGGTCTCGTTGATGCCCCTGTGATAACGTGGATGCTGATGGTGGAGAATAGGAAGAGAGGTTGACAGGAGAGTTGAAACAGGAAGAGAATCTTGTTAATTGAAGTTAAAGTAGCCTTATCAATACCACACGTGCGGGTTAAGAGCCGTTTTTTCACACATGTGGATGGGACCCTTACTACCTTGGAATTTGGGCCATTCTTAAATGCTTCCTTGATTCCAGCCTGACACTTTCCTCCTGAGCCAACTCTTCCCTACATACTCTGCATGACCTGCCAATAGGTTTGTATCTAAACTGCAACCACCATTGATTCTCATCTTTCCCACTGTGAGCCCACCTTGTCAACACCCTTCCAACTAAACTGTAGCCACCATTCATTCCAGAAGTTGAGGAGCAAGCAGTGCAAACATGGAGGTTCAGCAGAGAAGCTAAAAAAACATGAAGAAGAACATCAAAGGTCAGTGCTCCAACAAAGGTCCACCCCCTCATGTAGACATGATTCCCTGAACAGACTTTCAATCTTTTTGTCACAAATTCAAGATCCATGATCCATGTGTTTCTTAGGAGATAGGTGTATCTTATTCAGATGTCCCTATTTTTCCCTTTGGAAAATTTGCATGAAAATGTGCAGAGAGAGTTTTGGCTTTCCTAAAGACCCCGTATCGCGTTTTCATGCTAATTTTCTGTCTTAGTGTAGTTTGTTAGAATTGTCATCTTAATGTCATGAATTTTGTTCAAAAATAATATATCATGCTGCATTTATGTTGAATAGAGGAATAGCATGAAAACGCGTAGAGACTGTTTTGCATTTCCCTAAGAACCCATATCGCGTTTTTATGCTAATTTTAGTTTTTATGTAGTTTCTCAAAATTGACACCTTCCTGGCCTAGATTTGGGTGTGAGGTGGTCGTGTGGCCCTTTGCACACCTTTCATGATGCTGAATACTAAGTTGTCTTGCAGTCGAAGATACCAAGAACCTTCCTTTCAAGAGGAAAGTTGATTTCTCTGCTGCTATAGTAAAAGTCCGAGGAAAACAACTGGTAAGTTAACACTTTTCTACTATTAGTCAAATTTAATTCTACGATCCTCTGTAGTGCCTGATTGTAGATGCATTCAGATACAATCGATAATATATACGTTTTTATACAGAGAAGAGACACAGACTGGTGCATAAGGGCCAGGGTTCCCATTCAAAACCAAGGGGCAAGGAAGTAGGAGATGAGACATCTCCAGATTTGCTCCTGTTTGAGTTCCTTCACATGTGCAAGGCCCGGAGAGATTTTCACATATACCACAATATTTTTAACAGGGAGTTTAAGATGAGCTCTGTACTGGAGCAGCACAAGGATTTTCTATCAGACCACCTGGTAGCATTCCAGGAATTGACACAGGCAGCAGGTAGAGTTGAGGAAGGTGACAGGACCTTTGTTCATGTAAATCAAATTGTGAGAGATGACAGCCTTAAGTACCATGTAAACAGGAGATTTGATAACCTGCCTGAGGATTTCAAGTGTACATGTAAGGAGCACACCAGAAAATGTAGACTGCTTGAGGAAGCCCTGGCATTCCTCCTGTAGTTTGACTTCAATGAAGGATCATTTGAAGAAACTGTTGCCATATATATATAGGCAGTGATGTGTGTGAACACACTTAGGACCGCCGGGGTACTTTTTCCCTCTTTAGGAGGTTTTTTCCCCCGGCTTGTATATACGCCCATCCTTCTAGGGCTAACTTATCTTTGTACATTGACACAATCTAATACATTGTGTGTTGTGTGCATTCTTGCTTCTTCTTCTCCAAGCTTTGTGTGCTTTCTTGCAACCCTAATTCCAACAATTGGTATCAGAGCAGGCATTGGCTCCCAGGGCTACACCGCCAGTACCCTCCGACTCACGTTCTCCGATTGAGGTGAGCTTTCACGATCGCTTGCATGTCCCTATACTCTGCAAATTGTTAATAAAGTGATCAATTTTATTCCAAATGTCTACATGCTTTCAAAGTGTCTCTCTCTCTTCCTACATTTATGAATATCATGTCAAGTCTATGGAGATAGAGGGTATCAGTTGCAAAAAAACTTTCATTTGATTAATAGATTACTAGATTCAAAGAAGTTAATACATATAATCATCCCAAATGATCTTGTAGCTGCTCTTGGTTAGGATCTCCACTTGTTAAGATTTAGAATGACATTGTTAATATATTGATCAATTTTAAACCAAATTACTACATGCTTTCAAAGTGTCTCTCTCTCTCTCTCTCTCTCTCTCTTTTCATACATTTACATCTATTTATAAATATCATGAAAAGTCTATGGAGATAGAGGGACTCATTTGCAAAGTATCTTCCATTTTACTTTTATACATAGTCATCCCAAATCATATAAGCATCACTAGATTAAAAGAATGTTATACAAATAATCATTCCAAATCATCCCAAATGATCATCAGGCTATCCTTGGTCAATATCCCCACTAAGATTTTGGAACCCCGAGGTCTCCACTACATCTTCAAGGTCTTCAAGGCCTGGGATCTAGAAGCTCTCCACTCTAAGTCCACTTGGTTGTTTGTCCTCCTCATCTTGTTCCTGACCAGCAGTTGCCTCTTCAACTTTTGTTTGTTGCTCCACCACCTTTTCCTCTACAAACTTTGGTGGGATACCTACATCTCCATGTCCTTGTGTCTTCTCCTCCAAATCATCTGCATCTAGATGAATGACACCACCATGGTCTTTAGAACTCTCACCAACCTCAAATGTATCTTGCACAGCTGGTTTGGAGGAGGCATGGTTCAAGAGCTTCAAAATTGTGTCTCCTCATGGAAGTTCGATTTCTGCACAGGTGTTTTCGTCATTTTTTGCAGAAATTTTGACAGTGTAGTTTTCTGCAAAACAGGCATACGTATTCTATTGTGGACCGTGCTACATAGCACGAGTTGTTTTCTATTCAGTCTTTGCTTCATTACAGGCAGCTTTTGCATCAGTTTCAGTCAGTGGCCATGGCTGATAACAGCAATGATGTATTTCGCATGTTGTCTGCTGAAGACAAACTGGATGGAGATGGCAACTACCCACTTTGGGCGTACATGATGCAGCATGTTTTGGTTGCAAAAGGAGTGTGGAACATTGTGCAGGGTATGGATGTACGTCCAAGTTCTGTGGATGTAGGATCTGTTGAGGATGTTGCAGGTTAGCAGCTCCACTGTTGCTGCTGTTTTACCCACTGCTGAACAAGCTCGTTGGGATGGTAAAGATGCGCAGGCTCATGCCTTGATTGCACTTTCTATCAAACGTAACATCACCCACATATTCGTTCAGCTAAAACAGCAAAATAGGCTTGGGATATTCTAGCTGGTTTGTATGCAGGTTGTAACAAGGCAAAAATCTCTTACCTGCGTAAAGAGCTAGACTTGAAGATTATGCAGGGAGATGATGACATGAATGTTTTTCTTGTTGAGATTAAAGATCTCAAAGAACAGTTGATTTCTGCAGGTGAGATTATTCCTGATCATTCTCTTGTGCAGACTGTTCTTGATGCTTTACCTGAGACATATCAGACTTTTGCTTCCACGTGGAGACTTCTTACTGAGGACAGACCTGATGTTGTTAAGTATGATACTTTAGTCAACAAGCTCTTGCAAGAAGCACAGTCCAGGCAAAACAGGGCCAGGCAGCGTGCAGTTGATCAAGCATTTATTGCTGCCCAGCAGGCAGCAGCAGAAAAGAAGTGGTAAGGCAGTCCCTTCCACTGTTTCTTCTCCTATTAGTAGGTCTGCAACTTCTTCTCCTTCCACAGGTAGCAACAATAAGTCTGAGAAGGCTCTTGATAAAGGCAAGAAAAAGACCAGGTGCAACTATTGTAAGGCAAATGATCATGTCATTAAGAATTGCCCTAAGCTAAAGGCTAAAAAGGCAAAGAAGAAAGAGTCAAATGCAGCCACAATAGCGGATGCTTCTACAAATGCAGATTCTGCAAATGTTGTGCAGGATACAGAATGGGCGTTTAGCGTGTATTGCCAGTATTACCCATCTGTATATGATGCATGTTTGGCAGTTTCTGTTGACTCTAATGTATGGTATTTTGACAGTGGTGCTACAAAGCACATTACCTCACATCGTGATATGTTCACTTGTCTTGAGGCTGTCTCTAATGGGAATACTCACATGTGCCAATAATGCTTCTTACCCAGTGAAGGGCGTTGGTAAAATTATGCTTACTGCTGCAAATGGTAGCGCTTTCACACTTTCAGATGCTTTGTATGTGCCAGGGATAAAGAAGAATCTATTGTCTGTCTCTGCGCTTGCTAGACTTGGATTTGTAGTCAAATTTGTGGATGACAGATGTACTGTTCATGATTTGACTTCTGGTGATACGATTATTGCATCTGGCACCTTGTTTCGTGGGCTGTATAGGCTCAATTCTTATGACAAGTGTGTGGAAGATTCAGCAAATGCAATTTCTGATGAAAAGGCAGTTTCAGATGCAAAACTATGGCATGCTCGTTTTGGTCATCTGAACTTTGCTAGTTTGCTGCGTTTGCAAAAATTTGATATGGTTGCTTCATTGCCCCCTCTTGAGGCACCATTGAAACATGTTTGTGAAGGCTGTATTTTGGGCAAAATGCAGCATTCTGCGTTTCCAAAGGATGGTTCTATGGGGGCCACTCGCAAATTGCAACTTGTACATAGTGATGTATGTGGGCCTATGCAAACTCCGTCATTTGGTAAACACTTGTACTTCGTGACTTTCATTGATGATTACTCAAGGCATGCATGGGTATATCCACTGAAGGCAAAGTCTGAAGTGTTTTTGTGCTTCAAATAGTTTTTTCTTATGGTTGAAAATGTATCCAATTGTACTATGGGCACCCTCCGTTTTGATCGAGGGGGGGAGTACTTGTCTAAAGAGTTTGATGCATTTCTGGCTAATCGTGGGATAAAACACCAATGTAGAGTGCTGTATACCCCTCAGCAAAATGGTGTTACTGAGAGGAAAAACAGGTCACTTATGGAGATGGCATGATGTATGGTCAAGAGCCAAGCTTTGCCACATGCGTTTTGGCTTGAGGCTGTCATGTGTGCTGCATATGTACTCAATAGGTGTCCCACTAAGGCCTTGCAGTCTATTACTCCATACGAAGCTTGGCATGGCAGGAAGCCTTCTATTGGTCACTTACGTGTCTTTGGTTGCTTGGCCTATGCTTTAGTGCCTGTGCAACAACGCAAAAAATTGGATGATAAGGCTGTCAAATGCATTTTTGTTGGTTACAGTGCTGAGAGCAAGGGTTACAGATTGTATCATGTGCAGTCAAAGCGTATCTTGATTAGTCGAGATATTGTTTTTGTGGAAGATGCTGTGCAGCCTTTGTTATCATGTACCAAAGAGACAGGTGTGAGCTCACGGGATGTATTTGATGCATTGTTGCCTCTGTTTATAGGTGGGAATTCAAATGTAAGTCCTAATGAGGCAAATATTCAGCCTATGCAGATATCAAACGACATCATAGATCAGCCCATTTCTGATGCAGATTTACAGGATGTAATTTCTGAGGATAGGTCTGAAAATGAGCAGGCTAGAGGTATGCCTAAATGACTGGTGCAAACCTTGCGTGATAGTAAAATTGATGCACCTATATCTAGTCGTACTCGTTCAGGTTTTCAGCATGCCTCTTATGCATCAGATTGTTATGCTTTGGCTGTGTCTAGTATGTGTGAAGAGGAAGAACCTCTTTCATTTGATGAGGCACAAAAATAAAAAAATTGGTTGGCTGCAATGCAAAGTGAATATGATGCTATAATGAAGAATGGTACATGGTCTTTATGTGATTTGCCTATTGGTAAAAAGGCCATTGGATGTAAGTGGGTTTTTAAGTTGAAACAAAAGCCAGATGGCAGTGTTGATCGCTATAAGGCTAGACTTGTTGCAAAGGGTTATGCTCAAGAAAAGGACATTGATTTTGATGAGACCTTTGCTCCCACTTGTCGTATGACTACCATTCGTAGCATTTGTGCATTGGCAGCTCATAATGGTTGGAATGTACATCAGTTGGACATAAAGACTGCATTCTTGAATGGAGATTTGCACGAGGAGGTGTATGTATCACAGCCTCGTGGTTTTGTTCAAAAAGGGCAGGAAAACAAAGTGTGCAGGTTGAAAAAGGCTTTATATGGTTTAAAGCAAGCTCCACGAGCTTGGTATGAAAAGATACATGTATATTTGATTGCACATGGTTTTTAGAATAGTCCAAAACAGAAAGCACTTTATATGTTAAATGTGTGGATGATGTACATCTAATCATTGCTCTCTATGTTGATGACATGCTGCTCACAAGACCAAATGAAAGTCATATTACTGATTTTAAGGCTGATTTGAATGCCTCTTTTGAGATGTCAGATTTGGGACATTTGCATCATTATTTGGGGATACAATTTAAGCAGTGTGATGGAGGTATTGCTTTGTGTCAGACAAAGTATATTGAGACATTGTCGCAGAGATTTGGCCTTGAAGACTGCAAGCCTATTGCTACTCCAATGGAGACAAGTTTGAAGTTGAGTCTTCATGATGCTGGAGATCACTTTGATGTCACACTTTATCAGATAGCTGTTGGTTGCCTCATTTATGTATGCATTACGAGGCCGGACATTCAGTTTGCAGTCTCACAGGTGAGCAGGTTTATGCATAGCCCAGGGTCTCAGCATTGGAAGGCAGTTAAACGCATCTTTCGCTACTTGAGTGGCACCATACATCTTGGGTTGTTTCATCCCAAGGGGGGATCGTTGCCGCCAGATTTACATCCTTTTTCGGACTCAGATTGGGCTGGTTGCTATGACACAACAGTGCCCACAAGTGGTTTTTGTTTCATGCTCGGTAGCTCATGCATATCTTGGTTGAGCAAGAAGCAACCTACTGTGGCCACTTCTAGTTGTGAAGCTGAGTACAGGACAGCTTTCACAGCTACGGTTGAGTGTGTGTGGCTCGGACGGCTTATGGCTGACTTGGGTGTTGGACAGAAGTCTGCCACCTCTATCTTCACTGACAGTCAGAGTGCATTGGCAGTTGCGAGAAACCTAGTTTTTCATGCTCGCACAAAGCACATTGAGGTACATTATCACTATGTCAGGGAGAGACTCTCAGCAGGAGAGATCAGCTTGGCCTATGTGCCAACACAGGACAACCTCGCCGATCTTTTCACAAAGGCGCTTCCTCGTGAGAAGTTCGAAGCTTTCCGCAAAGCTTTGGGCTTACTCCCCTTTGTGGACTGATCTACTTCGGGCATGGCACTCCCCTATATATGAGTGCCAGCTCTCGTTCACACCATCACTCCCAGGGGGGATTTGTTGCCATATATATATAGGCAGTGATGTGTGTGAACACACTTAGGACCGCCGGGGCACTTTTTCCCTCTTTAGGAGGTTTTTTCCCCCGGCTTGTATATACGCCCATCCTTCTAGGGCTAACTTATCTTTGTACATTGACACAATCTAATACATTGTGTGTTGTGTGCATTCTTGCTTCTTCTTCTCCAAGCTTTGTGTGCTTTCCTGCAACCCTAATTCCAACAGAAACTGGGTAGGGTTCAAAAGAGGAAGGACCATCAGAAGAAGAAGAAGAAGAGGATTTTGCTGAGAGAGGAGACACTCGTGAACAGGAAGAGGATATCAATCTCCAAGATGAGGGAGTGGAGGTTGATGCTCTTGACCTTATTCAACTTAGGAGTGAAACTCTAAGGGCAGCTAAACCTGTTGAAGATTTTGATATTGAGAGCAGCAATTATGCAGTGCCTATGATTCATGGGGTCATTATTGATGGCAAGGAGTATGTGTTCCTCTATGATATAGAATGCATGTTTAACTTGAGGGAAGACTATGCAATATCTCTTATTGCCCAAGCTTCAAGGCTTGACAAGGAGGTGGGCATTGAGGATGACCCTACATTACTTGCACTTGACACCAAGTTTGATCCTACAGAGGCCCTTTCTATTTGTTTTAAAGAGGCTGTCCAGTTTGAGGAGCCAGATGAAGTTGCTTTCGAGCTCACACAGGCTGCTATGAATCTTCCACCACTCCACAAGCCAAATCCGAAAACAGAGCATGAAGGAAGAGGAATCAATCTCTGGAAAGATGATATACTTGTCAGTGATGAAAATGAGAAGGTAATGAGCTTTTTCCTTCAACCAAATTTGCTTTAAATTGTCTTGAATAATTTTTTTGTTTGTGTATTGACTTCTCACCTGATTACTTTGATATATGGCAGCTTCAAATTGAGGATGACAAATTTCTACAGAGATCAAGTGGAAGCAGACTAATTGGGTTTGGCAAAATGTCAAGTCTTGCTCATTACATTCATGATCTTGCCAATGCTAAGATAATAATTTACCACAGGCAGCTGAGTATCAATGGAGAAGCTACTGTTTACTTTTTTAAATTGTTGTCTAAGGCTTTGGGAGGACATGCTATTACATGGCAAAAAGATAAGATAATTTTGATAGAGAGGTGCTCTGCCATTAATATTTTTGGGTATTTTACGAATAAGCAGTGCTCTAGGGCCTCTTACTTTTTGTCATATACTTCCTATGCACTAGCTTGTGGTGTCAACAATCCCAAATGTTTGGAGGGTTATGGAAAGCACAAGCTCATAAGGTACCGAGAGCCACCTATGATTACGCCGGCCGAGACAATTGAGGACAAGGGTACCCCTCCTAGACAATCTACAAAGGCAATTACAGAAGAGCAACAGGTAGAGACACAGCCAGTTGAAGAAACAACTACCTTTCCAAGACAATCTACAGATGCAACCATTGCTAATGAATCCGCTGTGGACATCAATCCAATAAGGAAGAAGAAGACACCCATCAAGCTCAAAAGGAGGGTCCCAATTGGAAGACCTTAGGATAGATAGAGTGGTGTCATTAAATATTGAACAAACAATATATTGAAATTGTGAACTAATTGGATCACGTTTTTGACATCTGTCATCTTTTGTATAAAGATGGCATTGCTTATGAAACGATTACTCTCTGATACTTATAAACGTAAGCATTTTATTGGTGCATTCCTTTTTATATCCCATGTTGTAGAAGGTACTTGTAGAATTCATTTGACAAGAACTCCCCTCCATTATCAAATCTTAGAAGTTGGATTCTTCTACTTTCATAGTCTCAACCATAATATGAAAATCCCTAGTCGAAATCAGCATATCGATAGATGTTTGTCATGCAAGAAGTATTGAAGACCTTTCTAGAATCATTCTTGCAAGGGCCATGGAATACTTACAAGGTAGTAGGTTAGTATGAACAAGAGTTGGAATTTCAATTGCACCTACTACATTGTTCTCATGGCCACTAACTGAGTATCATTTTAGAAAGTGTAGGGCTTAGCGTGAGATGGTGAAAACACTTGTATAAGGTCTCAAATGAGAGCAAGTTACAAATATTTCTAGATGTAAGGAAAAATGTTTTGGAAAGAGAGAGAGAGAGAGAGAGAGAGAGAGAGAGAGAGAGAGAGATTTTTAGCAATTGCTTCAGCCCAATAGTAGTTAGCAAGTATCTTATCCTTTAGCATCTATCTTGCCATCTCAAACAACATCTGATTCATCCTCTTTGCCACACCATTCTGCTAAGGTGTGTGGCTACAACAAAGCTACCTTTATATCCCATGTTGTAGAAGGTACTTGTAGAATTCATTTGACAAGAACTCCCCTCCATTATCAAATCTTAGAAGTTGGATTCTTCTACTTTCATAATCTCAACCATAATATGAAAATCCCTAGTCGAAATCAGCATATCGATAGATGTTTGTGTCATGCAAGAAGTATTGAAGACCTGTTCTAGAATCATTCTTGCAAGGGCCATGGAATACTTACAAGGTAGTAGGTTAGTATGAACAAGAGTTGGAATTTCAATTGCACCTACTACATTGTTCTCATGGCCACTAACTGAGTATCATTTTAGAAAGTGTAGGGCTTAGCGTGAGATGGTGAAAACACTTGTATAAGGTCTCAAATGAGAGCAAGTTACAAATATTGCTAGATGTAAGGAAAAATGTTTTGGAAAGAGAGAGAGAGAGAGAGAGAGAGAGAGAGAGAGAGAGAGAGAGAGAGAGAGAGAGATTTAGCAATTGCTTTAGCCCAATAGTAGTTAGCAAGTATCTTATCCTTTAGCATCTATCTTGCCATCTCAAACAACATCTGATTCATCCTCTTTGCCACACCATTCTGCTAAGGTGTGTGGCTACAACAAAGCTACCTTTATATCCCATGTTGTAGAAGGTACTTGTAGAATTCATTTGACAAGAACTCCCCTCCATTATCAAATCTTAGTAGTTGGATTCTTCTACTTTCATAGTCTCAACCATAATATGAAAATCCCTAGTTGAAATCAGCATATCGATAGATGTTTGGCACACACACACACAAGTCAAGTGATAAAGGCATCCAAACAAAGAAAAAGGAGATATTTTGTAACTGGGGGATGGGAAATATAGTGGGGAAGGGGAAAGCACAAGGATGTGAAGAGAGTGGGGGGTCAAGTGAGAGGGAAGTGCAAGGATAAGGCACATGCACACCCTACATGTGATATGAGAGGTGTGTGTGTGTGTGTGTGTGTGTGTGTGTGTGTGTGTGTGTGTGTGTATACCAAGTAGCTTGCACACACACACACACACACACACACACACACAAATGTATAAACAGAAAACATTTAAATCAATGGTAGAGGAACAATACCAAATTTTCCTTGAAAGCATTCAAATATGGATACTTATACACAATCATATGTCCTAGCAATGCATGCAATCTAGAATGCCAACCTTGAGACCAACCTTAAGACTCGATGAAGCGAGGCTCTAACCCATCATAGATACTCATAAGATGAAAGATGAACTTATCTTCATAACCCCAAACCCAAAACCATCAATGTTTTTAATCAAATTTAAAAACTAATAAGAAATATGAACATATATTTTTAAAATCCTAAATATTTGGCAAAAGTTCCTCTAAATGCTACATGTTCTTGAACCCTAAGCCCTAATATTTGACATCAAATTGGGATAGAAATTTTTTTAAAAAACTATCATGTGAGAAACCCTCAAATTTGTACAAAATATAATATTAAAAATGCAACCCTAACTTTGTATAGCCTCTTCCCATCTCCAGCATTCTCATTAGCTTCATCGCTCTTTTGTTCTCAACTCCTACTCCTCTCATTTTCTCACATCTTCTCCTCCTCCCCTCCTCCCCTTTCAAATCTCAAATCTCCATCTCCTCCTCCTCCTCCCCTTTCAAATCTCAAATCTCCATCTTTCTCATTATCTTCATCACTCTTTTGCTCTCAACTCCTACTCCTCTCACTATCTCCCATCTCCTCCTCCTCCTCCCCTTTCAAATCTCAAATCTCCATCTTTCTCATTATCTTCATCACTCTTTTGCTCTCAACTCCTACTCCTCTCACTATCTTCCATCTCCTCCTCCTCCTCCTCCTCCCCCTTTCAAATCTCAAAAGTTATTTTCCCTCCTAAAAATCAAAATTTTGTGCATTTTGTGCCCAAGGTGAGAGAGTCTCTCATCTTGAGGAGATTTCTCCACCTTGAGCTCGAGGTGCCTCCCTCCCTTTTAAAAAAAAAAACTTGCGTGGGAGGCACCTTGAGTGTGTGCTCAAGGTGTTGTGGGCTCCTCCTTTTTAAATTTTGAAGGAAGCATAAATAGTTTGTAATTTAAGCCAAATATTTGTGCAGAGGAGGTGAGAAAAAATTAGGGTTAGAAGAAAAAAACAAGCTTTACATACTCCTTCCTCCTTTACACCACACGTCCCCCTTTAGGGTAAAAAAGATAGACATTTGTTTTACCACACGACTTGACATGAAAATGGACTTAGGGGATATAAAACAAAATTGAATGCATTGGACTTGAACAAATTCCAATGCCTCCTATGGGGGGAAGGTACATTATTACATCAAATGGCTCATACACACAGTATTATTTGTGACTAAATGGAATCATCTCAAATGTGAGACATATGAAGCATTGGGGAGCTAATCCCAACATGCATGCTTGCTCAAGGTATAGCTTGCACTTTGACATGAGGAGAGCTGCAACATGAGGGACTAATTTTAACATCATCTAGAATGTGGAACCATATGGAGCCTTGAGGAGATATTTCCAAAAAGCATTGTCCACTCTAGGCATAGCCCTAGTTACGACATTGTTGGGACAAGAGGAATAAAAATTGACATGTTCAAAAGGTTCATGGTGTAGGCTGCAACTTTATTCATGGAGGGATGAGATAGCTACAGTGGCATACTACAAATATCAATTGAATACATTACCATAGGAAACCATCACACATGCTACATTTGCATGCATGCAAGTAGCTAAGTTGCCAATGAAAATGATCACCAAATCATCCAAATAAACCAGTATAAATCTAGCTATCATGAAGGAATTTTGAATGCAATCTTTTTGTAGACTAGATTTTTGGCTGGACAATTTATGCATGTCAAATCCTTTGCTTGCATAGAACATCATCATGATGCATAGCACATTAGAAACTCAATAGGCATTACTGACAAAAAGTTGATTACATGAATGGGAAATCTTCGAGACCTTGAGAGAATTTTTTAGGTTAGCAACTCATATGCCATGATAAGGATCTTTCATAAGCAATAGTCTTGATGGGAATCCAATTTGTAAGCAACGAACATTATAATAGGCACATCCAGTGAGAAGCATAGCATAGTTGGAGGTTGGAGTTCAAGCTAGAGCCTATATTGAAAACCTTGGGAATACATTTTCCATTTTTAGTGCAAGCGATCAAACATGTCAAATGTATACCTCAAGAAATAAGCAAGTCATTTTGATCTTGAAAAGTGATCCAAGGACATTGTGAATGCAGCAAGGTGTTGTTTGTGAATGCATGTTGAAAGCGTTGTGGAGAAAGGTATCCTATCGATGATGTTTGGATGAACCTTCTTGCAACCTTGGACTTCATGAGCAGTATGAAAAATAGACTAGCACCATTGATTTCACACGAGTTTCCTTGGAATTGAGAAAAAGTACAAGCAATATGGACGATTTTCCAATTCCAAAGAATCCTAGTAGATTGTCTTGCTATGAGAATTAAAACAATGTCGAAGGAAACTCGACTGTCTGAACAAACCAAGAGAACAAATTTGATGAAATTAAACTTGTAAGCTTGGATGGAATTGCTAAAGTGGCCGAATGAAATATTAGGGTCAAAATCATGGGAGAAACTTTTCATGAACACTGACGGAATTCATTACGTGACCTTGTGTTAGAGCTATACATAGCTCACCTCAACGTTGACTATGGCCTAACCTATATACTACTCATGAGAAATGGCATCCCTACTAATTATAATGGTTTTTTTGGAGCAAGATCATAGAATTTGTATGGCTACAACAATAACTATTTGATATCGGTCACTCTCTTGGATCCGGTATTCCTCTAAGATGTGACAATCAAAGTGCCATAAGCCTTACAAAGGATTATGTTCAACATAGCAACACTAAACACATTTCTATACACTATCATTACATTCGATAGGAAGTCAAGAAAGGCTCCATCATGGTGGAATATTTCCCGCCAAAGGAAAAGATTGCCTGATATATTTACAAAACCACTTTCAGAGGTTCACTTCTCACATTTAGGAGTTAGGCTTGGCATTCTTCCTCCTGTATAGATCTTCATCTTGCACACGGTTACTCTACATTTTGTAATATGGTTTATGGCCTAACCTATATACTACTCATGAGAAATGGCATCCCTACTAATTATAATGGTTTTTTTGGAGGAGGATCATAGAATTTGTATGGCTACAACAATAACTATTTGATATCGGTCACTCTCTTGGATCCAGTATTTCTCTAAGCTGTGACAATCAAAGTGCCATAAGCCTTACAAAGGATTATGTTCAACATAGCAAGACTAAACACATTTCTATACACTATCATTACATTCGATAGGAAGTCAACAAAAGCTCCATCATGGTGGAATATTTCCCGCCAGAGGAAATGATTGCTGATATATTTACAAAACCACATTCAGAGGTTCACTTCTCACATTTAGGAGTTAGGCTTGGCATTCTTCCTCCTGTATAGATCTTCATCTTGCACACGGTTACTCTACATTTTGTAATATGGTTTATGACCACACCTACACAGGTTAGCAACTCATATGCCATGATAAGGATCTTTCATAAGCAACAATCTTGATGGGAATCCAATTTGTAAGCAACGAACATTATAATAGGCACATCCAGTGAGAAGCAATAGCATAGTTGGAGGTTGGAGTTCAAGCTAGAGCCTATATTGAAAACCTTGGGAATACATTTTCCATTTTTAGTGCAAGCGATCAAACATGTCAAATGTATACCTCAAGAAATAAGAAAGTCATTTTGATCTTGAAAAGTGATCCAAGGATATTGTGAATGCAGCAAGGTGTTGTTTGTGAATGCATGTTGAAAGCATTGTGGAGAAAGGTATCCTATCGATGATGTTTGGATGAACCTTCTTGCAACCTTGGACTTCATGAGCAGTATGAAAAATAGACTAGCACCATTGAGTTCACACGAGTTTCCTTGGAATTGAGAAAAAGTACAAGCAATATGGATGATTTTCCAATTCCAAAGAATCCTAGTAGATTGTCTTGCTATGAGAATTAAAACAATGTCAAAGGAAACTCGACTGTCTGAACAAACCAAGAGAACAAATTTGATGAAATTAAACTTGTAAGCTTGGATGGAATTGCTAAAGTGGCCGAATGAAATATTAGGGTCAAAATCATGGGAGCAACTTTTCATGAACACTGACGGAATTTATTACGTGACCTTGTGTTAGAGCTATACATAGCTCACCTCAACTTTGACTATGGCCTAACCTATATACTACTCATGAGAAATGGCATCCCTACTAATTATAATGGTTTTTTTGGAGCAGGATCATAGAATTTGTATGGCTACAACAATAACTATTTGATATCGGTCACTCTCTTGGATCCAGTATTCCTCTAAGACGTGACAATCAAAGTGCCATAAGCCTTACAAAGGATTATGTTCAACATAGCAAGACTAAACACATTTCTATACACTATCATTACATTCGATAGGAAGTCAAGAAAGGCTCCATCATGGTGGAATATTTCCCGCAAGAGAAAATGATTGCTGATATATTTACAAAACCACATTCAGAGGTTCACTTCTCACATTTAGGAGTTAGGCTTGGCATTCTTCCTCCTGTATAGATCTTCATCTTGCACACGGTTACTCTACATTTTGTAATATGGTTTATGAACACTTTTGTATAAAATTTATGAACTTTTATAGGAGCTCCAGTTTCCCCAAGGGTTTTTTTTAATCAGGGGCTAGGGACCGTAGTTTGAATGGGGATATTAGAACTACATATAGCTTGCTTTGACTTTGACTATTGCCTAACCTATCTAGTCCATTCAAGTATGGAATAAACTACTTCTCGGGGAGCAACCTTTTGTCTAGTTCTCCATTTCTCTCGCTTTTTGTCTCTTCCTATAGCACCTTCCACATGAGAAGTAGCAAGGACATGGGATCGATATGTCGAATCAAGACTATCATGAACAACATTTTCAAGAACAAGGCCTTAGTTCTTGGCATGATCCAAACCCCTCACGAGATTGTTGACGAGGCCGGTGGGTTCTGGAAACAACATGAACGTCAAGATCAAGAACATAAATGTTGAAGGAAAACTTGCCCGTTTTGTTGTCACATAGAAATTCATATGACTATTGAAAGAAATAGCAAGTTCGAAGGATATCTTGCAAAGTTTGTGGATGGAAACATGAACAGATGCGTTGACTAAATCTGGAGGCTCAACCATGTCTTCATTAGAATTGCCAGAAATGTTGACGGAAACTTTATTGTTGACACCCCATTTGACAGGCTGTTTCTTGATTGAAACATGATATTTGGAGAGGTCGTTGGGAACAAGAGGATCTCCAACGCGATGATGCCCTTGAAATTATTGAAAGACTTCTTGACAAAACTTGGAATGTCCACATGCATGCCATTCTCGGTGACGCCCTTGAAAACGTAGCCATAGCTACCTTTGCCAAGCCAAGTTTCGGTAGCCAATCCAGCAGTGATAGCCTCAAGGTCATGGAATCCAAAGATTTGGAACTTGGGAGACTTTTGGAAATCGCAGGTGGGACCGGTGGAGCCCGAGAGGCAGCCCATGAAGGACTGCTGTGGAAGGTGGCAAATCCAAGCACCTAGCCTCTCCATCTAGCAAGAATTCCATGGCTACATGCAAGCAATAACTACCCACATAAATGCCTGGCATCTCCACCAATGTAATGTGCCGCTATGAGACCAAATTAGCATGTCCCCTCCATTGGTGGGCACCTCCATATATTGAGCCAAGATGGTTACATATTAGGACTCTTCCCACTTGAACTTCCTACTACAAGTGGACACCCATACACCACCACATCATGTTTGTGTGTGTGTGTGTGTGGTGTTGTAGCTACTCGCCATCAACATGCACACCAGCGATAGATTCAATATCAATTCATAGCTTGAGCATCTGCAAGTAAAATACATTGGGCCCGATCACGCTGATCTGAATCGTTTTCACAAGACTCCCCTCTTTAGAGACATTGATTCTTTCCCTGTATTTCTTTACGAGGATCTTTGCTGGAGGAGTGCACAATTTCTCTTTCGTGGCTTTGTTGGACACTTCAATTATTCATCTTTGTGGTGTTGATGTTGTAGGGTGATCCTCCTAGGAGCCAGTAATAATAAAGAATTTCTTAGATAGTTATACATGTCTTCTGCCCATCTCTGTTTTCTACTCTATTTTCCCCTTCTTCAATACAATGGATGCATGATATACTCTCATTCCCTACTCCACGAAAGAGCATATTTAAGATGCCAAAAGGCAATGCATGGATGGTGCTTCTTTTCAAGTGACTGATGCAATTGTTAATGTGGACAATGCCAAATATGTTTACATATCAATGAATATATTGTACATGACTTTCGAACATGGTGCAATAGGGATGATGTACCACCATTTAGTGTCATGCACCATTAGCTAATAGATAACCTATTTAATTAAATACACATACAAATAGCATATCAAAAGTCAAGACATGAGCTTAGATATATATGGACAAGAAACACATTATTAAGAAAATGCATACCTGCTCACATTGTTGTGGAGATACTATTCTATCTTTCTTTGTTTGCCAAAACTTAGTAGACTCAATAGCTATTCCACCACGTTTGTTTGCCATTTGCAATCCAAAACATTCACAAAGAAGTGACGAAAGTCAAGTCTAAAAATATCTTGGATTGCACCACAATAATCATCTATTTTTCCATTGGCTCCCTTAAAGCTACTAACACAATCTTGTGTATTCCTCTTGAGTCTTATCATCAATTCTTTGTGTTCGAAAATGCTTGCCTTCACACCATATAGCATTGAACATAGCGCACTAGACCAAAACATAAGCAATTATATAAGCAATGTGAATCATTAAAATCAAATCACATACAACTAATGCAAAACATTATATGTATGTACCTTAAACATGCGTCCTCGTGCATACTTTTATTCTTTTGTCGTGATATGCATCTCCTAATCTCTCTCTGCTCTCTCCATTTTCTCATGCAACCAGGTAACATGAATATCATTCGCAAAAGTGTTGCTAGATACTTAAGGTATGTCATGTTGCCTCTGAAAGAGAGCGCTCTCTACTTGCCTTCTTGTCTGTGCATCCTCATATCTTGTAACCCATCTGCTCATCACATCATTATTAAGATGCAAGTGAAATTAAGATCATCAATCAATGCTCTATCAATTACTTTAATATGTCATTTTCCTTGAGGCGCAATAGAGGTCATCCTTAAGTCCTCTTCAGTTGCTCCATAGTTGCATCAAAGAGCTATCCACTTGGCCAAGAAATTCTGAAATATTACTACAACACAATGCCTCCTTACATGCATTTGTTACACATGATTAATGACAGTCACATGTATTATCGCACATGTATTTGAGTAATATCGGGTGCATGTAAGTCTAGAATTACACACATGTATATAGACAAAAATAGTGTGTGTATACATGCGTAAGTATTGTGTAATAGATGCACATATACACGTTCTTTTCCATGCAAAAACATGGAAAAAATATTTAAAAGAAAAACAACATATTTGTTAACGCAAATACATACTACATTGAAAGGCAATAACACAATCCCACTATATGCATACATCATAATGGAATATTGTATAAATTCACAACGATGTGTATTCAAAAATAAATAATGAGATGACGACTATAAGACAACACATACAATAGAATTGTCACCAATTTAGAATGATACAATGATGGATTAGTTAGGATTCGATCTCATCTTCAATAAGATCGATCCTTGCCAAACAATCAACATCAATATCCATTTGATCAATTTGTAAGGCTATGAATAAATTTAATTCACTTTTGATCAATCCACTAATAATGGTACTGATGATCTTATCTACATCAACATCACCATCATCACCAATGGTAGGGTACTGATGATCTTATCTACATCAACATCACCGTCATCACCAATGGTAGGGTCATCCTCAGATCATGAGAAATGGCACGCTCATTTTCATCATCATGATCCTCTCTTATTTCTTAATCAACATCTTCATTGACATGCTCGACATCGTATTCATTGTGGCCTATTTCATCCTTTATATGCTCCATATCAGTGAATGTATTGTAAATCACTTTGAAACGTGGTACAATAGGGATGACGTACCACCATTTAGTGTCATGCACTATTTGCTGATAGATAACCTATTCAAATACACATACAATTAGCATATCAAAAGTCAAGACATGAGCTTAGATATATATGTATAGGAAGCACATTAGTAAAAAAATGCATACCTACTCACATTGTTGTGGCAATACTAGTCTATGTTTCTTTGTTTGCCTAAACTTTGTAGAGTCAATAGTTACATAGCCACTTGCATGGCATTTTATTGTTGCATTAGGCCTCTTTTCCACCACATTCATTTGCCTTTTGACATTCAAAACATACACAAAGAAGTGATGAAAGTCAAGTTGTGGAGTACTAGGGTCAACCGACCTAACCAACCCACAAGCACGGGGCCTTGAGATGAGAAAATTATATCCCATTATGAAGGCTGCTACCATACCATGGTTGTCATCATCGTAGTCACATTATTCCTACCGTCACTATCCTCACAACCTAGGGTGTCACTCCCTAGATGGCTCTCTAGCTAACTGAAGCACAAGGGTAGTCCATTCTGGGTCATTGTTGCAGGGGGAGGTTGTTGTGAGTGCTCTTTTTCATTGCCGTGCATGCATACATGTGGGTGTTAAGTGATTTGTGCAATGAATGGAGGAATATGGTATAGCCAAGCACTTATGATACTTGCAAAGATAGCCACAGATTGCTATGCCACTGATTTTATATACATATGCACCACTAACCTGTGAGTTGCTCAATGGTTCAAGACAACAAGAGATTTATTACATGATTGCAACTTCTCAATTATCCAAGTATTGTAGTAACACCACTGAATGATGCAATATATAAATGGAGTCTCACAAGATCATTTGCAACTTCCAAATTCAAGACAGTGCAACAGTTAGCTACTTCAACCCAATTTCAATGCTTGAATTACGCTCTTTAACTAAGCACAAAGAAACTGAGATGAGCCATGTTTAATCATCTAATCAGATGCCAAATTAAAAGTTATTCCCAATAGTCCAAGCAGAAAGCTACCAGCTAGACTATCGGCATTATCCTTAATCAATTTCAATGCATTAATCCTTCCCCAATAACCACAAAGATAGCCAAAAAAAAAAGACGCAAAAATAGAGTCTAATGCAAGGGTTTGTAGGGGTAGGAAACATACCATAATGGACAATATTCCACCCAGACACAATTCAGCAAATATATGACATTCTAGGGTCACAAACGGATAAAAAGAAGAAGCAAAAATTGATTTTTTCCTTCTTCCCTGCAGGGTATGCAGGAAGAAGTCAATGCAGCAAGGGGTAGTTCTCCTAGGGTTAAGAGATGCAAGCCAATGGGCATACCAGGGAGCATATGGTTGAACATAAGCAATCTAAACACAGCTCCAGAAAGCCAAGAACACAGCTATCACGCAGACACAAGTACATGTGAGGGAAAAAATCGATTTTCCTCTCCCTACAGGCTGTCTTCTCCACATAGTGCAAGCAATTAGGGACCCATGGCATCCATAATTTCTACAAATGAATGCAAGAATGTACAACACAAGAATCTATTGCTAACCAAAAAGAAAGATCCCTATCTGCTAGACTATTCAACCAAGGAGAAAGAAGAACAAAATAAATCATTTTTTTCATACTCGTGTCCCATAATTATCCACTAAAGCTACTATAGGTCACTAGAAATTGATGAACACTTGCCACAGCTGCTCCCCAATGCTAAACTTTGATGATTATCCTCCACGAGTGATGGAGAACAGTTCCAGGTCAGATAGGGAGAAAGATATGAGCAAAAAATCAAATTTTTGCTTCCTACAGGTCTCCTCCTCCAAATCGATGGCATACATGTTGATTATACACTGGCAAATCTATCAATTGACAAGTAGGAAACTTGAAACTGACAACAATTGAAGCTACAAGGGAAAAATTTTTGATTTCATATAGGAAGACATTACCAAGGAGAGAAAATTGTGAAATTATGCTTCCTTTTTCTCCAAACTAACTACATATAGGGCATGGGAACTTGCAGGAAGCCAGACACAGGGAATGGGTGATGAGAAATGCTTAATTTCTACACTATAGGGGGAGTAGAGTCAATGTTTGTGCACCGTATGGGCATGAGAAGAAGAAAAACACATTTTTTCCCTCTCTATTGGCTAGCAAAGGAGGCAAAGAAATGAGCAGAGGGTGGTGTGAAGAGCAGGCAACATGTAGAGGCAAGGAGGATCTATATGGAGACCATTGGATCCTCACATTTTGGATTTGGAGGCATTGAGTCGTGGGAGGAAGAGTTTGTAAGTATCTCTAAACCTTATTTGATTTATTACTTACATTGATTCTATGATTGTTTTAATCTTAAAAACTATATTATCATATAGCGACAAGTTATGGGAAGGAAGCCCATGTCGTCATAGCAGACGTGACACGTGGGCCCTCTTCAGAACCAAGGGACGTATTACGGACATGCAATTTGAGGAAGCCATGAGACCGTACAGTTGACATATACTGGAATATTGGTTTTTCTTCTCCCCTTGCTTGCTAGGAGCCTGTTAGGGCATACAATTTCAGCAAAATGGGCATTCGATACATTGCAGATGTGGTGGATGATCGGTGACACATTTTATCATTCCCTCAAGCCATGACCTTGGTATACATCATAGGCCTATTCATGCTTATGCTGCTGATGATTAATGTTGTATATGCCAGTAGGGCATGGATGTATGTATTCCATATTGTTACATTGCAGGATGGTTACTTGGATACTATACAGCAGCACTTATTTCTTATGCCATTGGGTTTGCGTTGGACCTTACCGTCTATGTATTGACAGGAGGTTGTTTTATAGTGACATTTTGTATGTTCTGGATGGTTTCCCTGTGATTATATGTATGCCCTTTGTGCATGCCTGACGGTATGCTACAGTGCTTGGGTCATGCCATGGATCAGTGGGTATGTTGTGGATGCTACCGATGCTATGACTGTATAGTATGCCTCCTTGCCAAGATGGCATGACGATAGATAGTCATTTTTTCTTTTTGGATGGCCTTCAGGATGATGGATCTATGTTCCAGATAGATGGATGACTAGTTTTCATGCATGTCAGATGATCTTCTCAGCAGTGTTTTGATGCCATGGTATTATGTTGGATGCTGTGATGGTCAGGAACCATCAGATTATCGTATATGTCATGTTTTTTATAGTGGTTTTGCAGAAGGATAGATGCCATGCAGTTGCATCAGTGAGGTGTGTCAGTGAGACCCTCATCATGGATGTATTTGAAATGCACTACTTGATTTGGAGGTCATGCTGATGCATTGATTTTTTGGGATTCCCACCTATGCACCAGGTGTCAGTATACCTATGTGTTGGGATAGTCAGTTGGACACAGTGGTCTCAGTACTGCATTGTATTTTTTTGTATGAGAGCCATGTCAGTGGGTTGTATTGGGTTGGTTGCTATGATGTGGCATGCATGAGGATTTCATTGGATCTGCCAGTGACATTATATTTATGGCAGTGTTTACACATGTTTCATGGTGGTACTGATATCTTGGGCTTGCTATTGGATGGCACTTGCATTTATTTTGGTGTCAGATGCCGTATGCCTGTGATTGGGTATCAGTGGATCAGGATGGGCATGATGGTATCTGTCTCAGTGTCATTTATCTATTTTATTTTATTCAACATGATAGATGGATCCTGATCATGGGGCTTTTGCTACTGCCATGTGAGTCTCGTCGAGGTGTATGCTTTTCCTTTTTACTGCATTTTGATTCGAGTTGACGGTGCTGAGATTTTTAGGGATTTATACGAGCATTCGATGCGGTTATTTTTAGCCGATGTCACCGTTATGGGCATCGGATCAGTTCTGATGAGGGGGTACTTGGTATGATGTTGTCAGATGGGATGTAGGCTACACTTTCATTTTTTACAACACTTCGATATGAGCCCATATGTGACAATTATGGTCCGATTTGTGATTGCACGAGGCATATCGTTATGTCGCATCGGAGAGTCAAAGGTTCTGTAGCGTCCGAGGTTCGACATAATTTTTGTGGATGTTGCACTGCATCTTGATGGTGTTGTCTTGAGATGTTTGCCCACAATTGCACGTGTGCGACACAATTTTTGCAATGCCAAATAGGGTGTATGTAGGGTGTCTTCTTGGAGGATAAGGTGGATTGGAGGTGCTTATCTTGGAGCCAGTTCTCTGTAATGAGAGCCACACTCTCACCACCACCAATTTTGGGGGAGAGGATTGGCTCTCTTCTCTCTTGAGGGGCATTGCTTCCCTCCCTAGCGACATTCCTTACGGTTTCCTCCCTCTTTCCTTGCTGGTAGCTCTCCAACCGATCGTTCTTCTTCACCTTCCATTAGTTGGCTTCCGTGCATCCTCTTCCCCATCTGTGCTATCTTCCTATCCTGCTCACCTTCCTTCTTACCCATCTACTCCACCACCCTTTTCCTTCCCCACATTCGTTTTCCTTCCTCCTCGTGTCCTCTGGCTATGGAGCTGCCTGTACTCTTGGCTATGGCCGTCTTGCTCTTTCCCTTCCTCGATCCCTCTTTTTGAATCCCTGCCTGCCTTTCCTTTCGATCCATGTTTCGTATCATTGATTGATCCGTTTCCATGATTCTTAGCCTTCCTTGACCCGATCGATTTGCTGATCCAATGACTACTTCTTGGATCTTCGATAAGCCTCTCGGATGAAGTCACGGCCATGGTTTTCAAGGAACATTAGCAAGGCAGGCGGATGCTAGAAACATTCCTCAGGTTTCAAAGTTCATAGATGATAAAGTCAATGCTTTTCTTACCCAATGACTGAGCATCTTCATCTGGATGTTTGAAGAAAACTACGAGGAGTGGCCCGTTAAAGAGGAACACTTTGCAGTGACCAATGGACCCCTCCGAGATTGATGATACTACACGGTGTCGTCTGCTACCTCTAGAGCCGTCTTGGCATGCGTAGGTTGATCACTGGCCATCCCAACCTATCATGGGCACCTTTCATCATGAGTTTCTGTTGGCAGGCTCGCATTCCGTCCATAATTTCGTCCATGATTTGTTTCATTTGCTTGGTCTTTGGTTAAACCTTTGTTAAGATTTCCGCTAATCAGGTTCTGACAAGTGGTAGCCCCTTGGTTTGACAAGTGGCAAGCTGTGCTTTCAAAACGTGGCAGATGATGTGGCACCTAGCTAGCCCGAGTGATGTGGCAATAGTGACGTTGCAGTGACACATGGCAGTCAATAGTTGACCAATCAACTAGTTGACCAATTGACCTTTGACTAGTTCGATTGGACCCAACTGACAGTTCACACTCAATTCGATTCTACAACCAGGTTAGCATGGAACCTTTTGAGAATATTCATGGCATATTTTAGAGAATATTCTTGTGGAAATCGGTTGGAAATTGCTTCTTGCCATGATTAAAAATTCGAATCTTTTTGCATTCTTTCCATTGTATTTGGCCGTACGAATGCCGAAACTGAAAATACAAAGAAGTAACTTATATTATTTTTTCATGCCAATCGTGCATACAGCATCTGATTTTCATTCCGGAATTTAATTAGGGCACTTACTTTGTTAATTTGGCCAATTTACAGAAAATGGAACCTTAGCTCGTTGGACAAGCAAACGACATCGGAATCAAATAGTTCATAAAGAAAGTTATGCTCATTTTCTTTACTTAAACTCTCGGTAACATCAGAACCTTATTCGGACATAACCATGGAGCACTTGCTTAGTAAAGTGATCTCGCAAATGATGGTTTTCCACGCAGTATGAGTGTTTTGGCCTAGGAACCCATGACCAATAGCTATTTTGAGAAACCTAGACCTGAAAACATACTGAAAATTCCATGTGGATAATGGTAGAGCCTGAGTCGGTATTCATCAGTCGGCAATTTCAATGCGAAAAGTGTAATTTTTAATTGCTTTGTTGATTGATTGATGTGTGTATGTGCATTGCAATAAGGCATTAATGCATGCAAAGGAACTCGGAGAACACTCAGACATTGGGAACACCTAGGGTATAGGGATGTGCATAGGTGGGCATGCATCAATTGGAATGAAATAGCAGTCACATGTATGTCTACACATGAAAAGGAAATGATACACTTACCCCTTGCCGGATGTGGCATTCAGACTCCTTTCACCAACATGAGAAACAATAACTTGTAAATCATCAATGCAAAACATTCACTCTTTACCCTGAACCCCTGCAATTTTAGGTCGATGCCTATGCCATGTGGTATGTGCTTGTGGGTAACAGCCACTGCATGAGTGTGAGGCGGTAGGAATACTTGAACTATAACGACAATTTGCAACAAGGTGGTGACCTTCACAGTGGGATATACTTTTCCCGTCTCAAGACCCCGTCCTTGTGGTTGGTTAGGTCGGTCGATCCTAGTCATCTACAACACACTAGATCTTGGAAAGTTTGTGTCCAACACGGACTTGGTTGGACTAGTCATGCTAGGATGCCAGCCTAAATTTCACCGATTGCGTCCAGTAGCCTTGAGAGGTGCAATTGGTGCCAACCCACACCCAATCATTCCTCACGAGTTTGGTCAAGCTAGAGGCTCTATTGGAAAGTTTCTTCAAGCCATACAAAATGTCACAGGTCACAGGGGCATTGACTTTGAAAGTTTCTTCAAGGTATACTGATTTGATACTGTTTGACTGAGTCAAAAACCCCTCTGCATTTATCACACCGTTATAACAAATCTTTGCGTACTTCTGCATTCCACGGTCTAACAATCATGCAACCTGTTCGAGCTGCCCCAATTCCGTTTGCCATAGGACCGCAATTTTGTCTTCCCTACGCCACAGATCTCACAGTGCAGAAGAAGGCTTTCAGCTTCAGTGGTGGTGACTTCGTGATTAACGACTCCAACGAAAACACCCTCTTTCGAATCGATGGCCGTGCGTTCAGCTTCAGGGATAAAAGAGTGCTTTTGGATGGATTGGGCAACCCCTTGATCTGTGCCACGCGCAAGGTAATGGGATCTTCAATTCTTTGCAGCTTGTGCGATTACCAATTATTTGTGTCTGATCTGTATTTGAGACATCTTTCTGTTGTTGGTTTTGCAGCTTCTCAGTTGTCACAGTACATGGTTTGTGTATCGCGGAGGCAGCTCCCATGATAGCCAGAAGTTGTTCACCGTGAAGAAATCTTCATTCTTCCAGATAAGGACTTCCTTGGATGTGTTTTTGGCTTCAAATATGAATCAGTCACAGCCCGATTTCAAAGTGAAAGGCAACTATTTTGAGAGGAATTGCACAGTGTTCTGGGGATCTCAAATTGTAGCACAGGTCTATTCTCCCCTTACATATTCGAAACAATACTTCTCAAAGAGACAGAGTCTCGCAAACAGTTTGTGATGCTCAGAACTCTCAATTACTTTCATCTCTCTTTGATGCACTATCTCATTCAACCCTTTTCCATTCCATGCTGGATTCTGATCATGCCCATACACAATCAACAAGTCTTTACTGTCAAGTGTTTCATACATTCGAAAAGCCGGTCCTCTTTTGATATAAATATATAACGATGTGAGTGCTCTTCTGTGCAGGTTAAGCGCAAGTACACAGTAACCAATGTTCTGCTTGGGATGGACACATTCATTGTCACAGTATTTCCAGGCGTCGATTATGCTTTCATCGCAACTTTGATTGTGATAATGGACGAGATTCATAGACAAAACCGCTCAAGTTAGAAGCGACGCCTCTTAATCGCTCGTAAACGAGTCACTTGTTTTTAAACAGTGCTGTCTAAGAACTGTTGAATCGTTGATTGATATGCAAAACTTGACAAGTTGACCGTAATCCTTTCTTGAATGATAGCCCTGTCCATTCTTACACATTGTTATACGTACGAGTGTCCACTTTGCTTGCACTTAGTATTTGAGTTATCGTATCGCATTTTATCATTAATTAAGGGAAGTATTAAAGTTACCCAGGTTTGAATTAGCAAAATCCTTAGAAATTGTACTACAATCAGGATTTATAACTAAAATCCTAAAATTCAAATCGGAAAATTTAAGAAGACCTTCAACTTGGACTAGGATTTTTCAAATTCGAACGAGAAAATTACATTGCAAAACTGGGTTTCTCCAGCACTGGTTTATAGTAACTTTATACTATGTAGACAAATAAAGGTGCAAGAACCGAGATCTCATGTGAAGTTTTGTACAGGAGATCGGATTTTCAATACTTTCTCTTTGCTTTTTTTTTTGGAGCGTTTTATGATGAGCAATTCCAATTTTTCATCTATCAATAGAGCTTCTTTGTCCTTTTACAATACAAAAAATGGGCCCTTTCTAATGTGCCCTTTTCCATGAAGTTGTGTCAAATTTTTAACCAAGATGCAGAAAAAACAATGAAGCCCAAAGCACTCTATTTCATTTATGGTAACATATGTTTTGTATGTGCACGTCTATCCGATGGTGATATTCCAAGCTAACAAAAAACCCAAATAATTTTCGTTCGAGAAGGTCGCTAATTGGGCACATTAGAAAAGGATCACTCCATCTATCTATTTCATAAGGTGGAGATGGTCACATGGTGGCTAAGGACAATACCACCAAAGTGCACACCACTTAGAGAGCAGGTGCATCCAAATAGAACGCAGAGAAAGTAGGGACTTATATTACTACTTTAATAAGTTACAGGAGAGTCTCAAAAAAGGCCAAGAGCGACAAAGTTGCTGCAATATTTTAAAAAAACAAGATGATATAATATATAAATAAACTCATGGTATAATATAAAATTATTATTTTAAAAAAGATATATGTATGTGCGTAAAATAAAAACATGATGTAATATTTAAAATAAGTTTAAAATGAAAAAAAACTTATTCAAAACACACACACACACACATATTTTTTTTGGTAATGTGTTGGACTTATATTACTACTTTAATAAGTTACAAGAAAGTCTCAAAAAAGGCCGAGAGTCTCGCTCAAAAGCAGAGAAAGACAATCTCTGGGCATGGGCTATCAAGATCCCCTTCCTTATAGGCAGCATATATATAGTACCATAAGGAAGCTTTGAAGAACTCAAAGGACTATTAGAACTATATGTGGAGATAAACCATATTGTGCTCAATGCAGATGGCTCACAAGTCCCAAAATCTAATCCAATAGAGCAGTAGAGAATAGTGTCTTAGTGTAGCTGGATATCTGCCAAAAAGCCAAAAGTGTTTCCCAAAATTAGTATTTGGGAATTGAAGGCATAGAAGTCTAGAAATCCTACCAATCAACTGCTTGGAGCAGGGGCAATACCCTCGGGGGGTCAATATTTAGAACTTGCCCATATCACGTGCATTCAAGAGGTAATAAAATAAACCCTACTTACATATTTTTTAAAAAAATATTTACACTAGAAAATGTGATTTTTTTCTTAATGTAAATAAATAAACCCCTTATGTATGTTAGCATTCTATGAATAGTACCTTTTTAAAAAACCCTCATGTTGAACCCACATGCTATGGTTACATATTTTCTAGTGACCCCCTTGAGGCAATACCATAGAAGATGTGGAACTGTCTCGACAAATGCATGACAATGGAGACAAGAAGTTGTGGCTATAGCTATCTTCCTTTTGATCAATGTAGCTCCCATAGGCAAAGTGCATGTTATGCATCTCCATAAACGGGTTCAGGAGGAGCCCATCAAATGCAAACTTGTATATCTACAGAGAAGGAGGCAAGAGTATGATCATGGTCCTTTATGTGGACGACCTTGTCATGACGGGGAACCATGAAGAAAAGATCTCACAGATGAAGCAGATGCTGGGAAGAGAGTTTGAAATGACAGACCTCGGACTGATGCATTTCTGTTTGGGGATAGAGGTTTGGCAAGAGCCAAATCAGATGTTCATCTCACAGCAAAAGTATGCTGGAGACATACTGAAGGCATTTGGCATGGCTGAGTGCAAGTCAGTTGGCCCCCCTATGGAGGTTGATGTGAAGCTTTCGACTGAAGACTCATCACCACTGGTGGACGAAGCAAAGTACAGAAGGCTTATGGGCAGCTTAATCTACTTGTGCAACACACAACCGGACATAAGTTTTGCAACTGGTGTATTGAGTAGGTTTTCCAATAAGCCCCGGGAGAACCACTGGAGGGCAGGGATGCGGGTGCTAAAATACATCAAAGGCACGCTAGAATATAGCATCACCTATACCAAGGGCAACACCCTGACTGGATTTTGTGACTCGGATTGGGCAAGAGACGTGGACAGCAAGAGATCCGTGACAGGTTACTGTTTTTCGCTCGGATCTGGAATTGTTTCATGGGTCAGCAAGAAGCAGCCTACGGTTGCTCTTTCTTCTACCGAGGTTGAGTACAAATCAACGTGTTTTGCTTCCTGCTAGGCAGTATGGTTGAGGAGGATTTTGGGAGACATGGGTGCAACGCACAGCGACCCTACACAGCTGTTGTGTGATAATCAAAGTTGCATGGCAGTTGCAAAGAACCCTATTTTCCATGCTCGCACAAAACACATTGAGATTCAGTATCACTTTGTACGGGAGCTCATCATGGATGGAGAGGTCGACTTGGTGTACTGTTCGACTACAGAGAATGCTGCGGACATCTTCACAAAGGCTCTTAGGAGAGACTTGTTGGAGAGACATCTTCATCGACTCGGCGTTGGGCCGAAAAAGTAGTTCACTTCAGGGTGGACATTGAGAGGGGGTGTTAGATATCAATGCTTCACTCTCTTGTAACTACGCAGTAACCAGCTAACTCTACTTGTGAGCCCCTAATATGAGGAGAAGGCATCTGAGTAGCTAGGTCATCCGATAGGTCCTGGTTTAGATACCAGATGGGGGCCATGTGTGGCCTGATGGCTGGACGACTTTAGATAGAGTTGGTACACTGCCAACTAGGCTACATGCAAGTGTGGGAAGGCATCCCATGATTGACTGCACTAAGGGTAAATGGAGCATTTCTCGGGGCAGCCCACCCTCGGGTTGTGGGGCTCATTTGGAGCACCAGATGATCCCAGATGGCTCTAGGCCAGAAAAGGGTGTCGGCCATTTGATTGGGCCAAAAAAGGGCGTCGGCCATTTGACTGGACCAGAAAAGGGCATCGGCCATTTTTGACATGGTAGACTGGGCTCTATATAAGAGCAAGCCCATAAGGTCCATATATCAACACAAGCTACAGAGACCCTGAGCCTTCAGCATACAGCCTCCGTCCTCCATTGTTTCCAGCATGCCATCAAAGCTCCCTCAATAGGAGCATATGGCTGGGAGGCACCGCCATCTATTGTACCTGCTTTTTGTTGAGCACAGACGTTTATTATTTTCTTACAGCTCATTCCACTACAAAGTTCCTTTACGAACAAGTGTTCTCGTGATTTGGGTGTCCTCTCGAAATCGCTAGCGATCTTGGCACCCATTTCATCAATGAGGTGATTACCATATTAATAGCGAAATTCCTTGTCATACACTGCAAATCCACCCCGTACTACCCGCGCGTCAATGGACAGGCTAAGAGTACCAACAAGACTCTGGTCCAAGTACTAACACGAATGGTGGAAGTGTCAAGGAATGACTGGGAGCATAAATTAACAGCTGCACATTGGGCATATCATACAGCCTATAAAGTGGCTACCAATAGTACTTCCTTCAGGTTAACCTATGGTCTAGAGGTAGTAATGCCTATGGAGTTCCTTGTCCCTAGCCTTTGCATTGCCATCCAAGAACGCTTACCAAGTAATTCTTTAGCTGAGCGCTTAATTGTGCTAGAGTAGCTTGATGAAGCTCGCTTAAGGTCTCTTCGTGGTATGATCGTGGAAAAGCAACGCCGTAAGCAATGGCATGATACTAACCTGAAGACTAAGAACCTTAGCAAAGGAGACTTATGCCTCCTCTTCAGTGTCCGAAACACAAAATGAAAGCTCAAATTTAGAGGTCTAGGACCCTATCGAGTCACTAAAATTACACCCCAGGCACCGTCTGCATTGAGACCCTTGATGGTGTTAAGATGGCAGGGCATATCAACGGCAGTAAACTCAAGAGGCACTATGGGCCTCTCACTAAACAAAGCCTTCAAGCCATTCACCATAAGTAGCAACTAGAACACGAAGTTTGCCTCATGTAACAAGATGCCATCTGTGAGGCACGCAAAAGATTGCTAAGGATAAGGTAAGAACAACCACTATCGCTATCAAAGTGGCCACACTTAGTGATACCGAAGCAGAGAACCTAGTGGTGCCTCTAGCATGTATAACGATTGACTTACGCACCCAAGGGCCGGAAGCACAAGTAGATGCTCTCATCGATACAGGAGCAAGCCATAACTTGCTCTCCTTTGAGGCTTTTTGCAGTACTTCCATAATCTAAAGCTAAGTCCAACATCAACTAAGATGACATCAGTCAACGGTCACTCAACGCATGTAGTAGGTGCTATTGAAATCCCTACACTATTTCATTCTAACCTATTGCCATGCAAGTTTTATGTGAGCCCTATAGGAACCACAGCAGAACAGGTCATCCTCGATCGACATTGGATTATGACCACCAACTGCCAAGTCAACTGGCATGAAAGGTTTGCTTCTCTTCATTTACAAATAGGAAAGATTACCATCAAGCTATGCCAAGAGCCAGGTAAAGGAAAAGAAGTGATCCAGCAAAAGAAGGCAGGTCACACTGGAACCGAGATCATGCCACTAACCACCATCTCCATCTCAGGTAAAACTCAACTCCCTACTACCCTAGCCTCTACACCGACCACTACCCCCAAGTCCTCAAAGCAAATTGCCCCCAACGCATCACCGACCCAGCAGTGGATTCGAAAGGATCTCCTTGTCTTAGCGGAATAGATACATGGTTGCACGAAGGTCTGGCGTCCCAAGCTTAAACCTCAACATCCCAGCCATGACCTCGTGCTGCCAAAGCAAGAACCTCCAAGCCACGACAACCCCATCGTCACAACAATAATAGGTACCCCCAGACTTCTGCCCATTGGATACCCAAAGTGCTACTTAAGAGGCTAGAGCCAAGGCTTCTACCAAGGCAATACCTACATTTGGGTCCCCAAAAGGTCGAGGAGGCCATTAGCCTTATCATCGCCAAGGCCTACCAAACCACCCACTCGATAGGTATGGCAACCCACGAAAGTAACAGCCACACAAGAACCTATTGCTCATGCAAAGAACGGGCCACCCAAGGTAATGTAGTGGAGACCAAAGTCATCGATCCCTCCCCTCAAGGCGAACACAAAAGCAACCATCTCCATGATTATCCACTCCATTCCCTACGTACCACTGGTCCTACAACAAGAACCTGTGAAGGCAAGATGGCATACAGGAAATTGCCACCATTACTAATAGGGAATTCACTCAAGGGGAAGAACCACAAGAACCTTACCCATCAAGGGAACAACAACAAGAACCTATCCCCTTGAATTCCCAGATCATGCAGCATATCGATGTCGAGAAGGAGAGTCCTGCCCCAAAGTCCTCATATCCTCAAGGTTACCCTCTTTCCGACACTCTCAATCATGATTCCAAGGTTGTGACTCCAACAAGTGTCCCCATCGCCATCATCCTATCAAGAGCTAGAATACCCACTGAACCACAAGAACCTTACCCGTCAAAGGAAGAACCACAAGAACTAGCGTGGCATGGCCAAAAGGAAGGGATTGATCCCCCCTCATGCTCCCTCCCTACATCAACACTCAAGGACCATGTCTCTAGCACCCCACTCCAAGATCCCAAGGCACTTATTTCCCACGGGATGGTTCCTCCGGCTACATCGACTCCAGTGATGATGGCCCTCCAGATCCAGCTCGAGGCAAAGGAGTGACTCACCCGTCATACCACCAAACCATCAACTACCATCAAAAGGTATGGGGCATGGATGGCTCAACGTTGCACTGCCCTCACCAAGTGAGTCCCATTGTGACTTCTCAAGGTTCCCCAACTATGTCTGCTTAGTAGTCCAAAGGTCAGCTTTTCAGCCCACTTTCAAATGCCTCCAAAAAGTCCCTTTGAGGTCACCTTTAGGGTCCCCATAATTGTTAGTTTTGTCCAACTATAGTTAGATTTCAGTCCACTCCATGCCAAATCCAAAACTGAGAAATTTTGCCCAAGTCCCAGAATTACACGTAAAGTTCGCAGGATTACATCGTAAACTTAGCAAAATTACATGTAAAGTTGCCCTTAGCCAAAAAAATGTTGAGCCTTCAGTCCATCAAAATTCCACTCTAATCCTTGCTATCTGCAGCCCATATTTTGCCAAAGACAAGTCCCCAATGTCAACCTCTTGCCTGAGTTAATTCTTCCATTTTCTAGCTAAGTCATAACTTTACGTGTAAAGTTGTCAGAATTGCGTGTAAATATATCAAGATTACGTTGTATTAAGTTATTAGGATTACATGTAAAGTTGTAAACTTTGTGTAAAGTTGTTGAAATTACTCATAATTTTAGCCCCTTAGAATTACGCGTAAATTTGTTGATAGGTTTATAAAAGTAGCAATCCCTCTCATTTTTCATGAAATTCTACTATCAGACCCCCGCCAAAACTCTACTGAAATCGCATCCAAACTAGTAAAAAATTAATCAACAAACAATTACAACCTCCAATCATCACCTAACACGCACAACCATCCAACAACCACCACCATTTTGTTATTGACCTTGTTTGCAGGCGTCCAATATGGCTAACAACATCAGGTTCAATTTCCAGGAAATGGCCATGGAAGGTGGCCAGGGTATGCACTTCTAGGACCCTATCGACCAAGCACTAGATGGAAAAGAGCTCATGAATATGGCCACCCACTTCGACGAGTTATTGGGAGAAGAGCTCCCCACTGACACCCAGGCATCGTCATCCCTACCATGCAAAAGGGTACTCCAAAAGTCCCTAAATGGCGACAACAGGCAATCCAGAATCAGGCTATAGATTAACAGCCCACTGGATAGGACTAGTTGATGGAACTCCAAGGGCATGTAGTCCACTCTCGCTACACCCTGGAGGATTCTAGCACCACCTTCCAGTTGGTCTACCACACCCTAAAGGCATTCCAGGCACTCCAGTTCCCAACTATCAGAGAATACTTAGCCTGCACTGGCCTCGTAGGGATGGTGGAAAAATTTCAATTAAAGCTTGATCTGTACAGAGTTTGCCAGTTCTGTGCTAACTTCACCGCACACACTGGTCAAGCCCATATTCCCAACCATGAAGGCAGCAACACGGGATGCATCACCCCCCACCACCACAAAGGCCCTACAAAAAAATTTTGACTTATTACTAATGGATGAGAAGTATCAGCAGCAAAGTTTTGCCGGTAAGGAATTGTTGAAATACTGCACCGCCCTCAAACCCACGGGGGTCCCCTTCCATAATCCTTCCACAAAGCAGCCCTTTGCATTAAATTTGACTTGCAACCCTTGCTCTACCATCTGACCACCAACAGAAACTAAGTTCTTTGTAATGGATGGTACATGCAATACATCTGACAAACTCTTTGTCTTTCCATCATGCAAAGCCAAGGGAACTTTTCCAATGTGAGTAATTGGGATGAACATAACCCTGTGGCTGCTCCATGTACACTTCCTCATGCAAATCACCATGTAAGAAGGCATTCTTAACATCCATCTGATGTAAATACCAGCCCTTACTCGCTGCTAAAGCAATGACACACCTCACTGTACTCATCTTAGCAACAGGACTGAAAGTCTCTTCATAGTCAATGCCATACTCTTGTGCATATCCCTTTGCAATAAGTCGTGCCTTGTACCTACTCACACTTCCATCTGAATTTCTTTTCACTTTGTAAACCCATTTGCAGCCAATGGGTTTCTTTCCTGCAGGCAAATCAACCAACTCCCATGTTTTGTTGGCATCTAAGGCATCCATCTCTTCGTCCATGGCAGACTCCCATTCTGCATGACCCATAGCATCCTCAAATATTGCAGGCTCTGGCACCTCAAGTACCTTAACCATATAAGCATAATGTATGGCACTCAGCCCATCATATGTCAGCCTATCCACTGGGTATCGTACCCTTGTGGATTTCCTAACACCAGGTGTAGTAACTTTGGGAATTCCAAGCTCCTCATCCAAGCTCATGTCTGAGTCACTTGACTCTCCCCCTGCACGTGATGTACCACCCTGTTCTGCAATCTTTTCCTCGCCCTTCCCTGGGCTATTTGCATGGGCTGATCCACTCTTATCTCCTGAATTTCTCAGCCTACCACTCCATGGTGAAGTGGAAGAGCTAGAACTAGCCTCACTAGGCCCTGAAATAGTAACAATCGGATTCCTGTCAACATTCTCTGCAGGCTTTCCATCATCAACTACTACAGGAGGCAATGCATACCAACTTGCAAGCTCATCAAAAACCACATCACGGCTGATCCTTAGCTTGCGTGTCATGGGGTTATAGCATCTGTACCCCTTATGCTCCAATGAGTATCCCAAAAAGATACATTTCTCAGCCTTTGCATCCAACTTAGTCCGCAACTCATCTGGAACATGCACATAACATATGCAACCAAAAACCTTCAAATGTGATAGATCTGGCTTCTTGCCACTATATCTCTCCTCTGATGTGACATTATGTACCGCTGCAGTCGGTGTGCGATTGATAATATATATGGCAGTAGACACTGCCTCACCCCAAAACTCATTTGGTATCTGTCTCTCATTCATGAGAGCTCTAGCAACTTCTGCAATATGACGATTCTTTCTCTCTGCCACACCATTTTGTTGGAGTGTATACCTGCAAGATTTGTGCCTTACAATACCATTCCTCTTTAGAAAATCTGAAAATGCATGTGAGGTATATTCTCCCCCATTATCAGATTGTAGGCATTTGATCTGCAGACCTGTCTCCTTCTCAACCATGGCTTTGAATTCTTGAAAGTATCCAAACACCTCAGACTTTGCCTTCATGAAGTACACCCAAACTTTGCGACTGTAATCATCAATGAAAGTAACAAAATAATAGCATCCACCTACGGTCATAGTGTCTGCAGTCCACACATCACTGTGAATAATCTCTAGAGGCTTGCTGCTCTCTATCTCATGATGCATAAATCTATGCCTTCCTTGCTTTCCAAATTGACAAGCTGCACGCACTTTCACTATGGCATTGTCCTTAAACTTGGGTAGCCCTGTCACAACACCACTAGATTGCATAGATTTCAGCCTCTGCATGTTTGCATGTCCAGTCCGCTTATGCCAAATATCTATGTCATTTATCACCCTTGAACCATCAACATACATAGCAGTGTCTGCACTAGGCATAGTCACATCCAAAGTGAATAATCTGCCTTTCTTCTCCCCCTTGGTCACAAGTTTGCATTTGTTTCGCAAATCTTCCACAAATACTCCATGAGAATTAAACCGTACTTGCAACCCTTGGTCAACCATTTGACCTACAGACACAAGGTTCTTGGTGATCGTAGGCAGATGCAACACATATTCCAAATGCTTGACTTTTCCATCCTGCATCACAAGTGGTACTCTACCCATATGCTCAATAGGGTGGACTGTATCATCACCTGTCTCAACATAACCAGGTGTACGCATTGCATCCAATTCTTTAAACCAATTCCCATGGCTGGTCATGTGATTTGATGCACCTGAGTCCACATACCATACATCATCACGCATATCATCCTGCATAGTAGTAGAGTGCATGTTATGCTGCATAGCAAACAACTTTTCTGAACGATCATCATAAATGACTGCTAGATGCATAGTTACCATGTTGTAACTTTCCACTTCTGATATCTGCTTGTTTTTTATAACAGTCCTTAGCATAATGACCACTTTTGCCACAATAAAAACAATCTCCTAAGTCATTAGAAGATGCAAATCCTCTTCCACGTCCTCGCGCAAGCCTTGCATCATTATTTGCATTACGTGCATAGGCATCATTATTATTTCTCCCCCTGCCTCTGCCATAGCGACCGCGGCCATGTCCGCGACTGCGATTGGAGTAAAAGGGCTTTTCTTCATTTTTGTTGGATGAGCTATTAGCTCCAATACGAAGTTCTTCACTGATCAACATGGCAACCAGATCATTGAAAGATGGAAATGTCTCACTGTGAGGATTACTGTTATTACTTAGTATTTCATCCACTTATCTGTGTATTTAAGACTGAAAGTAGACTCGAGAGACTTGAACACAGATGTTTGATTGATTGAAACTGTGATACAACAAGCTCCTTATATAGGAGTCCAAGAGACACGAATGAAAAGACACATCCCATGACCAATAGTCATGACTCTAGGCGAAGAGACACATCCTTTAGACGAATAGCTGCAACCATTGGATAAAGAGTTGCAACCTTAGAGCGAAGGGGTGTGACCAGTCGTCGAAGGAGTGTGGCTCTTGATGAAGAGGCATGTCTCTAGAGTGAATAGTCATGACCATCCGAGTGTAGGAGTCCTCTGTAATCATGTCACTTCAGTATCTGTATCCATGAGGAGACTGTGTATAATGAACTAAGTCACAATCGTGACATTCCCTCCCATTTAAAATAAAACCCATGTGATTAAATGAGAGTCGGTCGTCTGCCAAAGAATTCTTGGAGGAGTTGAGGATATTGTTGCATTTCTTCATCTGTCTGCCAAGTAGAATCTGACTCATCCAAGTCCATCCAGTTAACAAGAAATTCTGTAGTAATCTTTCGTCTTGTTTCTTTCTGACGAACGTCAAGAATCTTCTCAGGAACAAGAATAATGTGATCATCTTCAATCTCAAGAACATAAGAAGATAACTCCGGAATAGATGAATCTCCTTGTATGTATTCCTTGAGCCAAGAGATGTGAAATGTCGGATGAATTTTTCCCCAAGATGGTGGAAGATCCAACTTATAACTGACAACTGAAATCTTCTTTATAACTTTAAATGGACCATAGAAACGCGGTCGCAACTTCGGAAAGACCGACTTTACTGTCTTATATCGATGCGGTGCAACGTAAAGCAAAACCAAGTCACCTTCTTGAAACTCAGTATGCCTTCTGTGCTTATTCGCATACTTCTGATACTTCTGCTGAACATCAACCAGTCTGTCGTGAACTTGCACAAGAATATCTTGCATTTCTTGAATCAACTGATCTGCTAATGCCACCTTGTGTTGAAGAACAAAGTTTGTGGGCACAAGCGGAGTGTGACCATATGCTGCTTGAAAAGGAGTCATTCCAGTGACTGAATGCGGAGAATTATTATAAGCAAACTCCACAAGAGGCAAATATTCTTCCCAAGAAGCTAATCTTGTCTGAATATAATGTCTAAGCATTTCTTCCAAAATTTGATTTACTCGTTCTGTCTGTCCGTCTGTCTGAGGATGATAAGCAAAACTGAACAAGAGATTCGTACCAAGAGATTTGAATAAGGAAATCCAAAAATGTCCAGTAAACTTCGGATCTCTGTCTGAAACAATAGATCTTGGCAATCCATGAATTCTGAAAATATGTTGTACGAACAACGCTGCAAGATCTGGAGCAAAAACTGTCTTCTTGCAAGGAATAAAATGTGCCATTTTGGAAAACCGATCAACCACTACTAAAATTTGAGCATTGCCTTTCTGCGAACGCGGCAAAGTAGTGATGAAATCCATGCTTTCGCTCTAAGGTTGCAACTCTTCATCCAATGGTTGCAGCTATTCGTCTAAAGGATGTGTCGCTCTTGATGAAGTGGCATGTCTCTAGAGTGAATAGTCGTGACCATCCGAGTGTAGGGGTCCTCTATAATCATGTCACTTCAGTATCTGTAACCATGAGAAGACTGTGTATAATGAACTAAGTCACAATCGTGACACTCACGAACGCCAATAGATGTCTGAAAGGATGTATAGCCCTTACCAAGACCATTCAAAACAACCAACACCATATCTTCATCTTCCACTGTAACACCAATAGATCCCAGCTTTTCAACAATATTTTTCACTTTCAGAACATAGTCATTAATGCTAAAGATTCCCCTTCTTAACATTACTGAGTTCTTGCTTCAATTGCAACTTGCGTGCAAGAGTTGTAGTACCATACAACTTCACAAGTGTATCCCAGGCATCCTTGGCATTTGTGCATTCCTGAATATGACCAATCATGGCATCTGAAACGCAAACACTGAGCCAATGCAAGACTCTGCGTGTCTTCTCATGCCATTCCTTATATGCTTTTATTTGTGCCGCAGTTGCATTTTGCACTGGCAAATGTGGCTCTTCATCATTGCCAGTCACGATATCCCATACTCCCTTTCCCATTAGGAAGTTTGTCATACGAAATTTCCATGCCTGGAAGTTGCTTTTATCCAACTTCTCACCCACAATTTGAGTGATATTATCTGACATCTTGCCTTAAATGAGCTCCGAAACTGTGTACCTACACCTGTACTAGCTACCACTATGTTCGTGGAAAACAACAGATGTAGAAGGTTGTACACAGGAAACAACACTTACAATTTTACGGTATTCTGCACAATGCAACAGCTACAGCAAATGTCGATGGTGAATGTATGAACATCCACACATAAGAACATAAACACAAGGATTCTGTGCACCCTGTGTGCACTTCAAAAAAGCGTCTCTGTGTCGAAGAAGCCCGTCTTCAAACACGCCTTCTAGAAATAGCAGGTTTCTCGAACTGCCTGATTTCTGCTCGCGGGGCCCAAAACGTGCCCGAAACGAAATGTTGGCCGCAGAAATTCTGTTGGAACAAAGTTCCCACAATACACCTCCGTATATACTTCCTTCTCCTAGAAGGACGTCTCAATCCGAGACAATTTGGTTTTTCAGCTCACCACGGAGGGGTTGCTCTGTCAGAATATGCAGCGGAAATGATAACCAAACTTGGGTACACAAGAGCAAGTAGACTGCAGAAAATAATCAGCACAAGAAACACAGAGAGATAGGTGTGTAAACTCTTCTCTATACACAAGATCCCGGAAATACTGAATGAGGAAGTGGTGGGGGCTGAGGGGAAATATATACAACTCCTAGAGGGCAGTCGGCCAGCAGCAGATAGTGCCCACGACTGCATAAATGCAGTCGGCCAGCAGTCTGATGCCCACGACTGGTGCAAAAGTAGTCGGCCAGCAACCCTGATGCCCACGCCTGAAGAAAGTCCAGTCGGCCAGCATTGGGGTGCTCCTGGCATCATCTGGCAGCCCTCCCACCACTAGGAAAAATAGGGAAAAATAGGGAAAAAATACGGGGAGTGTGGAAAAATGATATACGGGCGGGCACACCCACAACAGAGGCCCTAGTGTATACAAATAGACAGGAGATGACTTCTAATACCCCCTCTCAGCTCCTGGTTGTGAAACCAACCCAAGGGAGCTGGAGTGCCGCCTGAGCGTAGCCTGAGGTAGAGACTTCGTGAAGAGGTCCGCCGCATTGTCCTCCGTCGAACAATAAAGTAGCAAGATGTCACCCGCCAAGATCTTCTCACGTACAAAGTGATACTGTATCTCTATATGCTTGGTCCGGGCATGGAAAACCGGGTTCCGAGCAATAGCTATACAACTCTGGTTATCACACTGGATGACTGTGGGCTCCCTCTGTGGAAACCCAATCTCGCCTAGCAGCCTCCGCAGCCATACAACCTCACAAGCAGCACCACAAGCAGCCCGATACTCTGCCTCTGTCGAAGAAAGGGCAATAGTTGGCTGCTTCTTGCTGCTCCAAGAAACTGCTCTTGAGCCGAGGGTAAAAGTGTATCCTGAAGTAGATCTCCTCGTGTCTGGATCTCCTCCCCAATCTGAGTCACTCCAACCTTGGAGCTTGACTCCATTCCCTCCTGTGTAAAAGAGTCCCAGATCCTTCGTACTCTGCAGATACCGCAAGATCCGCAATCCTGCGTCCCAATGAGTCTTCAATGGCGTCTGCATAAAAGAGCTCAACAGCCCCACGGAGAAGCTCAAGTCCAATCTGGTGTTCAGCAACCAGATCAATGAACCAACCAACTTCCGGTACTGCGAGGCATCAACTGGCTCACAAGGATCTGTAACGGTTAACTTTGTGTTCGGGTCCATCGGCGAAGTAATAGGCTTGCAGTTCTCATCCCAAAGGCCTCAAGCAACTCATGAACATACCGCTGCTGAGAGACGAAGAACTCCCTCTAGGTCTGCCAGATCTCCAATCCCAAGAAGAAGTGGAGTAAGCCTACGTCGGTCATCTCAAACTCCTTTGACAAGGCAGCCTTCGTCACTCCAATGTGCTCCACATGACCGCCGGTGAGAATGAGATCATCCACATAAAGGATGATAAGTGTGACCATGCCGCGTTCCCGAAAGAGATACAGATTCGGATCTGCACAACCGATCTCTGAAATCCAGTCCGAATAAAGAAGGAATCAATCTTCTGATTCCAAGCCCTGGGAGCCTGCTTAAGACCATACAAGGCCTTACGTAACCTGTAAACCATCCCTTCCGATCCTGGAACAATAAAGCCTGGAGGCTGCTCAACGTACACCTCCTCCTGCAGGTCACCATTAAGGAACGCAGATTTTACATCCATCTGGTACACGGGCCACCTCTGAGAAGAAGCAAGGGCAAGAACGGTCCGAATCGTGGTCATCCGCGCTGTCGGTGCAAAGGTATCCTCGTAGTCGATGCCTGGCCGGTGAGCATAACCTTTAGCCACAAGCCTGGCTTTGTGTTTGTCCACCGACCCATCAGACGCGTACTTGGTCTTAAAGACCCATTTGACACCAATGACTGACCGCTTCGACGGCCTCGGTACCAACTCCCAAGTGTTGTTCTTCTCGATGGCATCAAGTTCCACCTGCATGGCTTCCCTCCAAGTATCCTGTGAAAGGGCTTCCTTTACGGAAGTGGGCTCTTTGTCCCACATGATACGAGACATCAAAGCATAGTTCACCTGAAGAATCTCCGCCGTGTTGCTTTTGTCTCGGACTCGATGTGATCTTCGAGGGCCGTCCTCTGTGGTCCACTCGGAGGGTAGCTCCGTGACACCTGACTCCCGAAGGGTGTCTAACAACCACCTAGGTACTCGAACAGATCGTGGAGCCTCCTGTGGTCGCGGGGGCTCAACTCCAGCTGCGGGCTCAACCTCCTGTGATGACTGAGGTGGATCAACTGGAGTGGTAGACTGGGAATCATCATCAGACTCCTCTGGATCTCCAAGAAGTGGTGGCTCCTCGACAGTGGATGCTGGAACATGCTCGTCAAAGACCACATCCCGGCTGACAACAATCTTGTTCCTCTCTGGATCATACAACCTGGAATATGTACATACGCGTCACTCCCAAAGACACGGAAGTGCGGGACATCGGGTTTCCTGCCAAAATATGCCTCAAATGGAGTCATATGGGATACAGAAGTCGTCGGAGAGCGGTTAATGGTATGGACAGCTGTTGCCACAGCCTCACCCCAAAGTGGACGAGGAAGATCACGATGCTCCAGCATGGTCCTCACCATCTCTACCACAGTCCTGTTCTTACGTTCAACAACTCCATTCTCCGAAGGCGATCCGGTATTGGCCAATTCCCTCTTGATGCCATGATTTGCACAAAACCGGAAGAATACAGTCGAGGAGAATTCACCTCCTTTGTCAGCCCTGAGAGTCTTGACCTGAAATCCAGACTCTTTCTCCACCATCACGTGCCAATCCTTGAACCGAGCAAAAGCTTGGTCCTTCTGGGAAAGAAAGTAGACCCACGTGAATCTGGTACAATCATCAACAAGCAGCATGAAGTAGAGAGATCCTCCCAAGGATGGTATCTGCTGTGGTCCACACAAGTCAGTGTGAATCAACTCCAATGGTTTCGAAGCCCGCCTGGAAGCCTGCTTCGAAAAGGATTCCCTGTGCTGCTTACAGGGTATGCAAGAACTGCAGCGTCCTTGCCTATTACCAACATCTGGCAAGCCAACCACCATCTGGTCTCGGAAGGCGCGCCGCAAAGCATCCACATTTAAGTGGCCAAAACGAAAGTGCCACAAATCTCCGACCTGAGAGCCTGTCAATGAGGAGAGTGCAGAGAGCTTGTAGATGCCATTCTCCACACCGCCTTGCCAAACAACTTTGCCTGTCTCACGGTCCCTTAGAGCAACTAAATGCTCCTCAAATTCCACCCGAAAGCCAGTCTTGCATATCTCATGCACTGACAAAAGATGAAAGCCCAGAGCAGGGACATAAAGAACACGGGAAGCATGCTTGCCCCCCTTGCCGTCGGGAATAATCTCCATCCGGCCCTCACTATGTATCGGAATAGTGGAGTTATCGCCAATAAAGATACGACCTGACTGCCGTTTCAGATCCAGGAAGAAGTCACGGGATGGAGTCATGTGCCTGGAAGCACCACTGTCAAGAATCCATTCCCGGGTATCCTTTGTGGTGAAGCCAACAGCCTCCTCGCTCGAAGATGATGAAGCATCGGAGTCCACCATCTCCAAGTGCACAAATGCCGGAGTCTTCGCAGCTGAGGCTGAGGAATCAGCACTCTTCCATGTCCGCTTAGGGCACTTTCTCCAATAGTGGCCTTTCTCGCCACAATCATTACAAGATCTTTCGGCCTTCAGCTTCTCTCGTTCTGGATCAGGCTTCTTCTCAGAAGACTTCTCCGCTCTTTGCCCTTGTTGGTATTACGGCCTTTCGGCCGTTGGCCAGTTAAGGCCTCCGAACCTCTGCCGTGAGGAGGGTTCGTGAAACGTTCCTCCTGGTCCAAGACCATTGGCACAAGCTCCTCCCAAGTAATGGTGCTGAGCCTGCCACTCGCGATCAACGAGGAATAGAAAGCAGAATACTGACCAGGCAAGTGGAAAAGTAACGTGATGGCCATATCTTCGGATGATATCTCTTTCCCAGCTTGAAGGACTTCCTGCTGAAAGGCCTGCAGCTTGTTAATGTGTTCCCGCATCGTCGAGGACTTTGCAGGGTTCATAACCCGCATCTGCACTTCTAAGGATATTCGCTTCATGGGTGACACCCTGTTGTACAAAGAAGCCAAGTGCTCCCATATGCCTCTCACCAGCGTCATGTGCTTCACATGGTTGATCACCTGTGGTGTGCAATTGAGGAAAATAAACAATCGGACCCTGGCGTTCACACGATCCCACATGTGTGCCTGTGCCTCTCGGTCCTTCCTCGTCGATAATAACTCCCTTTCCTCAGCTTCCGGCCGTGGCACCCCTATGATAATAAAATCAGCAAGCTCATATGACTCCAGAACCGACTCCATCATGACCTTCCAGATGCCGTAATTGGACCCGTCCAACTGACGATCCACTGGGAATGTGGGGAGAGTCGGAATCTTCACGTGCTTCTCAGCCATCTCTAATAAATCTGCCATCACGGAGAGTAACCTGAAAGGGTGGGTGGGTGGGAAAACAAATCTGAAAATCTGCAAGTGGCTGTCCAGCCCCTTTGCCCGCCTTCCTCTTGCACCTTCTCTTCCCGTTCAGCCCGAAACAGTCCACCAATCAGCAACCTGTTGCTCCCCCTCTTGCTCAGAAAAACGCCCAAGATCTCCTAGAGCCTAGGGCTCTGATACCATGTCAGAATATGCAGCGGAAATGATAACCAAACTTGGGTACACAAGAGCAAGTAGACTGCAGAAAATAATCAGCACAAGAAACACAGAGAGATAGGTGTGTAAACTCTTCTCTATACACAAGATCCCGGAAATACTGAATGAGGAAGTGGTGGGGGCTGAGGGGCAATATATACAACTCCTAGAGGGCAGTCGGCCAACAGCAGATAGTGCCCACAACTGGAGAAAATCCCACGACTGCATAAATGCAGTCGGCCAGCAGCCTGATGCCCACGACTGGTGCAAAAGCAGTCGGCCAGCAGCCCTGATGCCCACGCCTGAAGAAACTCGAGTCGGCCAGCATTGGGGTGCTCCTGGCATCATCTGGCAGCCCTCCCACCACTAGGAAAAAATGGGAAAAATAGGGAAAAAATACGGGGAGTGTGGAAAAATGATATACGGGCGGGCACACCCACAACAGAGGCCCTAGTGTATACAAATAGACAGGAGATGACTTCTAACAGCTCTCCTAGGTACTGCTTCCTTGCTCTTCTCTCTTCCTCAGCCAACAAGCTCTGATACCATGTAAACGAGGGAGGGGGATCTAGGTGAGAAGAGAGAGAGGATAGAGTATGCAAGTAGTGGAGGCAACAACAACAACTGAATCTCATTCACACACCAACATGATAAAACCCTACATCTACTATGACTAGCATAAGGGAGTCATAGGCTAAGTCCAAGCCATAAGTCCTACCACACCATACATGGATAAAAGAAATCTAGACTAGCGAGGTATACCAACCACGTGTCACCCGGCATCCTCCTGAATACGACGGGACTCTGAGCTTGATATCTCAACACTCCCCGTGTGGTGTGCATTGAAGGAGTGGACTTTCAAGAGTTTGAAATCTATTATGACATATGAATAGAGCACATAAAATGGAGTACTTTTGCTTTTTACAGCAAGAGGAAACTCCCCACAGTTAGAAAGTTGTAGTTCGAAGAGCTTCAACAATATCTTCACGTTTTAATCACTACTTCCTTGTTGACCCATTGGTAAGGGAACCTTTTGTTATTATGGAGGTCTTGGGTTCAAAAACCACTCCTTAATAAATAAAAGGAGAGGAGAGGAGGGGATAAGGGAAGAGAAAGAGAAAGAGAACATAGTTGACTCGTGTGAAGCCACAGTTTCACCAAAGGCTCCGCCCCAGTTGTTGCAATTTTGCACTTTATGGTCGCATGGAGCGGTTCTTTCTTTTTTTAATTAGTGCCGCTATCCATGGAGAATTCACATCCTAGTAGCCTACCAAAAATGTCAGTGCACAAGGTTTTGGTGGTGGTGTTGTGTATGAACACATCTAGAATGTCGTAATGCACCATGAGGAAGGAGGCATTGTTGATTATGAGTTACGGTAAGAGTGTGAGGGAGCAAAAAGAGATGTTGAGCATGACACAAACGACAAAGGGAGACTTTACATGAGATGAAAGGAGACTCAAATGGTGATCATTACAAAAGAATGGTGGCATGAGACAATATTCATGGATAATGGAGACTTACACACAATAAGATGGCATGGGGAATCACAAAGGAAAAGAGGCAATGAAACAATCTAGGTGGAGCATGGAAATCTAAGTGAGAGGGAGCATCAAATGTGACGGATGGAGACTAATGGAGTGGAGTGTAGCATGGCTAGAAAAGGTATGTTGTGTGTGTGAAGTGAGGAGTGTGTGTTCCATTACAAAGAAATGAGCCTTCTTATTTAGGCAAGTAGAGGTGGCTATCCTTCCAATATAATAATGCACCTTTTCCAAGGTTTGTCCTGTTACAATAGTTGGGCATCTTTTTCCCTGTGGTCCAAACCATAGCTTAGATCCTTTTGATTTGATCCTCATTATTTTATATTTTGGGTTGGTTGGCACAAAGATGCTTTTCCACCTCAATATACCACCCTTAAATTTTTTGTGTGCCTTGGCCCATGACTCACTCAAGACTCTTGTCTTCCCAAAATATTTATATTATTGCACCATTGACTAGCTTCCTTCACATCAATTGTGGGTGAGGTGGAGGCATGAACCATTCAAGATGCTCATCCATCATCACATTTATGCATATTATCGTGGACACTCCTTAATCTATATGCATAATTCAAAATATGCTTGCCTACATGGAGGGTGGGACATGGAGCTCCTTGCCACCTCAACCATGGGGCCATGGGCATGCATTATTCTATGAAACTAATGCCACACATGCATTCACACCTTTACTTATTACATTTACAAGAGCTTTTTTTTTTTGGTTAACATTACTACCAGGATGTCAATGAAGCTCAAATTTCTGTGAATGACTTGAAAATTTTTTGATTGATTGATTGAAAGACATGGTTCGTGATTATTTGTATAATGCCACTGGCATTGCATGTTGATAGTAAAATGTGCTTATTTGTCTACTGATTGAAGGTGGCGTCTCATGAATAATTATTTGGAGAGTGCACCCAGTGAATGTTTAGAGAGTGCAATACTGGCTCATGATTATAGAATTTGGTTAGAGTTGGAAAACTAGCTTGACAAAATGAGAATTATATATTTCTTGTGGTTCTATGAGAACCAGTGTGATGGTTACAAGGAAATAGAGTTCACTTTAGTTTATCTAGAATAGAACTAGCATGGTGGTAAAAACCAGTGCAGTTGTCTTGATACAAAAACCAACGCAACTAGTGCTATGATTTTTCCTAATTGACTAGCGTGGTGTTATACCCAATGTGGTGGGATAACATTTAGAGATCAGTACTACCGACACTATGGTGATTCTTGTTGTTTTGAGGAGAGCTATGCAGTGATGTGTGTTGAGATCTACGAGTAGATTGCATCACCACATTGTCATCATGGTGATCATTAAGTGTAACAATGAAAAGCTCATTGAGTAAATGCATGTATTGAAATGTAGTGACACATGTTGAGTTGTGTAGTGTTTAGAACAAAGAATTTTGATAGTAATTACTATGCTAGTACATTTGGAAAAAATCTAGAGAGAGTGCATGCCTACCTCAATACAAAAATTCTCACCCTTCAATGCATCCAAAAGTGCCCCAAAATAGTTTCATGAATGGCCTGACCCAATCATGCAACCCTTTTCTAAGGAATCATGTTACCTATATGTCCTCTAGAGAGGTATGGTCTAAATGATGCCTCATGCTCGTAAATTGAATCTTATTAATTTGATTGCAATAAATTATGATTGAAGGATTATGGATGGAGGAGCATCTTGAATGGGTCATGCCTCCACCTCACCCACATTTAATGAGAGGGAAGCTACTCTATGTTCCAATAATGCTAGCCCACAATGCCAAATTTTGGTTGGCGTTGGAGAATTGATTATTTTGAGAGTGAATGAGAAGTTTGAGAGACGAGACCGAATCATTGTGCTTGGTGCATAAATAAAGTCAAGACCATATCAATTTTGATTATATGATTGGACACTTTTATCAATTGAAGCCAACACACTAGTGAATCAATTTTGAATTTTAATCGGCATGATGATAAGTTGAGGCTTTTTCACCACACCATTGAATTGTGCAACCAAGCACAAAGTTTAGTAAATTGAATTTAAGTAAATTATGATTGATTGATTGAAGGTAGTGGCTCATGATTATTTGTACAAAGCCACCACGCTTGCATGCTTATAGTACAATGTGAAATAAACTACCAACCACCAAGCTAGCTCATGATTCCCACATTTAGGTTGAGCAATAGAAGTCGGCTTGGGGAAATGGATCCATTTTTTATTGATTGAAGGTGGTGTCTCACGAATAGTTATTTGGAGACTGCACCTAGTGATTGTTTAGAGAGGTCAATGTTGGTTCATGATTATAGAATTTTGTTGGAGTTGGAGAACCAACTTGTTGAATGAGAATTATGAATTTTCCTTAGTTCTACAAGAACTAGTGTGATGATTATTAGGAAATACAATTTCCTTTGATTTAGGATTAATTGCAAACAATACTAAAATAAAACCAACGCGGTGGAGAAAACAAACATGGTCTTTTTGTAAAAACCCATGCAACTAGTGCTCTGGTTTTCTCCTCGCTTACTAGTGGGATGGTTTACCTAATGTGGTGGAACAACCTGCAAAGATTAGTGCTATTGTTGAGTACCAATGCGATGGTGACACATGTGATGCAAGTCGAGCTCTATGGGTAGATTGCGCCAACACTTTGTCAGCATGGTGCTCGTTAAGTGTGACAATAAAACGCTCATAGAGTAAATGCATGTAGTGACACACGTCAAGCTCTATGCTGTTTAGAGTACATAATTTTGACAGTCATTATTATGTTACTATGCCAAGAAAATTTATGGCAAGAGCATGTGCTTGACTCAAAAGCAAAAATCTCACCCTCTAGTGTGTTACACTGCAGCACCCCTTAAATAGTTCCATGAATGGCTTGACTCAATTGTGCATCAATCAAAATCATCATCAATAAATGGAAGATTCTAAATAAAAGCATTAGAATCAATGGACAATGTATGTGTTATCTTTTGAATATCGATGTTCTGTGTTATCTATATGCTTAAACTCAGCGGGTAGCCTCACCTGTTTCGAGGTCCATGTCGCGAGCGCGGGTCCGGGGACCCGTGAGCCCTTTGACATCGGCAGGCGCACCGTCGCGCGTCGTCATGTCGTGAACAGCCGCCCCCCTCGGTCGGGGAACGGACCACCCTCGCGGCGAGGTGCCACCCAGTGCCGTCGGTGCGTTTCAGCTGATCGCGACGCCCGCACCGGTCGCCCTACTCGGGGAGGAGGGGGGCGCGCCGACGAGGGCCGCGCAGACAGCCAGCTCCGCCCCGTCAGCCCCCTTGTGAGGAGGGGACGGAGGGGCACGGTGGGGGTGCGGCCGCTCGGGCAGGCATGCCCTTGGACGAGCCGCGGGCGCAAGTTGCTTTCAAAGACTCGATGATTGGTGGGATTCTGCAATTCACACTACGTATCGCATTTCGCTGCATTCTTCATCGTTGCGAGAGCTGAGATATCTGTTGCTGAGAGTCGTCCCTTCGTGCGTCGCATCCTCCCCGAGGGAGGAGGCTCAGTTCGGCGCTTTTCTTTGGTGCCTCGCGCTCCCGGGGGAGCGGAAGGTTCAGCAAGTGGCCTCGTGCCAGGGGCACGGAGGAGGGGGCGGCCCTCGCGCCGTCGGCCGGGTGCTCGCCCCGGCCCGTCGCTGCGCGGCCCTTGGGTCGCTCGGGCCGGCCCCCCGCCTCCGTTGACGTTCCACGATTCGTGGTGTTTCTCACGGGACGTGTGTCAATGATCCTTCTGCAGGTTCACCTATGGAAACCTTGTTACGACTTCTCCTTCCTCTAAATGATAAGACTTAATGAACTTCTCAGAACGTCATCGGTGGCGAACCGCCGGTGTCACCACGATCCAAAAACTTCACCGGACCATTCAATCGGTAGGAGCGACGAGCGGTGTGTACAAAGGGCAGGGACGTAGTCAACGCGAGCTGATGACTCGCGCTTACTAGGAATTCCTCGTTTTTTTTTTAAAGCGAGCCGGGGTCTCAGGCTCTGTCGAGCCCCTAACACTCGAAGGAAACCTCTGCCCCCCCTGACTTATGTATTCGGCCGCACCTTAGGGAAGCGATGCCCCGGTGCCCCGCGTCATGCGGTGGGGGTAGGCGCCAAGGCTCACGGAGCCCGGGCAATGTGGGAGTCTTACCCACTAAAACCTTCAAACCCGGCGGATGCCTGACTTAAGGCTACCCTACCACTTGTGGTGTCGACTTTAGGAGGTGTCCCAACCGCGGGGGCAGGGGAGATCTCATCACCATGCGCACTAGCACAGCTAGCCTCATACATTCCGATTTTTCTCCCTACCCGAAATGAAGTTCCCCCATCCTCATACCCCATCCGGCTTGAAAAGCCTTCTAAGATACTCTGGGATAACTTCACCGAGGAATGAGGCAACGAGGACGGACCCCGCTACCCCACCCCTCTCATGCGGGCGAGACCTGACCCATCCAGCGAGTCTCACTCTGCGCGCCTCCCCCCCAAGGAGTAACAAAGCAGCCCTTCGACAGGGCTCCGCCGTTCCAAGCTTCCGAAGGGTCTTCCGAATGAGTGCACCTACTAGACGCTCGCGCTGTTCAAAAATCGTTAGGCAATTAAAGAGGACATGTGTAAGACTATCCCCGTTATCGGGCCCCCCACACATAGGGCAATTAATTGTGTGTTGGCGACAAGTCTCATCTTCACCGCTTTGTCACAGAGAGACAAACCCCCGATTCTCGCCAAGAGAAGGTACCATTCCGAACCGGGTTTGATAAGCGTGCTCAAGTTGGCATGGAAGATGAACTTTTGAGATCGTTCTAGGTTAAAGGCCTGGTACTCCGGTAACGCAATCGACCCATGCTGGGCCTCCCACTTTCTCCAAATGGCTTCCCGGGCTTTCTGACCAGACACATGATCACCCGGGATGTAACGTTTCATCCACCACTTCGTTCATTTCTCCCACGTCCATTTGTACCCTACTTTGTGCTTTGGGTGGTTTGGTGCATTGCATCCCGCACCCAAGTCCTCAGGGACGACTTGAACTTACGTGCTGCCCTGTACCTCTGCCCTCCACAGTAGGCCACTATGGGTGGGATACCGAATTCACGGTGGAGAGTTGAAGCAGCTACCGATGGAGAGTTTCCACTCTTACCGGCGACCCACTTCATGCCAGTTGTGATCAAGTTCTGGAGTTTCCCAAGTTGGGCCTGATTGTGCGCACCCATCAGCTCAGCCCCCCAGGTGATCTTAGGGAAGATGCAAGCCCTGAGAACGGTTGCGTGAGTCCACAGTGGGATCCGTCGGGTTGTAAGTAGGTGCTGAGCAGCCATTAAAGCCTTCTGGCCGACAGTATACTGCTCATCAATTACTCCTTTGATGGATCACTGAGAGTCCATTGAAATCCCCAAGTATTTGTACTTGAAGTCAACACCAACCTCGTGTGGTCCCAATGTAAACTTGCACGTTCTGAGAGCCTCCACATCCCCAAAATACACCGCTCGTTGAAGATCAATAATTGCAATGACTATCCCCATCACGATGAAATTTTAGAAGATTACCCGGGCCTCTCGGCCCAGGCAGTAAACTCGTTGAATTCATCAGTGTGGCGCGCATGCGGCCCAGAACATCTAAGGGCATCACAAACCTGTTATTGCCTCAAACTTCCGTGGCCTAGACAGCCACAATCCTTCTAAGAAGTTGGCCACGAAGAGTAGCTAGTTAGTAGGCTGAGGTATCGTTCGTTAACGGAATTAACTAGACAAATCACTCCACCAACTAAGAACGGCCATGCACCACAACCCATAGAATCAAGAAAGAGCTCTCAATCTGTCAATCCTTACTATGTCTGGACCTGGTAAGTTTCCCCGTGTTGAATCAAATTAAGCCGCAGGCTCCACTCCTGGTGGTGCCCTTCTATCCATTCCTTTAAGTTTCAGCCTTGCGATCATACTCCCCCCGAAACCCAAAGACTTTGATTTCTCACAAGGTGCTCGCGTAGTCATCGAAGTAACATCCGCCAATCCCTAGTCGGCATCGTTTATGATTGAGACTAGGACAGTATTTGATCATCTTC